>NC_041391.1:555938956-556065434 GCF_002162155.2 Triticum dicoccoides | reverse complement strand
GCTAGAGGGATGGCCGGGGTGGCGGCGGACCAGCGGTGGGGAGTGTTTTCGGGGCGGGCGGGGCGGTGCACCGTCGGCCGCGGACGGCGGGGGGCTCCTATTTGGCCGGTGGTGGCTGGCGGCTCAGGGGGGTGGAGGTTGAAGATGAACCACAGGCCCTTGATTTCATATCCAACGGCTGCAAAATCGACTGACCAGAGATGAAAAAGTCAGTCGACCGACGTGTAGCCTCACCTTGCTAGTGCGTTCAGTTTTGATAGCAAAATTCAGTTTCGACAGCAAAATTCAGTTTTGACAGTTAGGTTCAGTTTTGACAGTTAGGTTCAGTTTCGACAGTTAAGTTTAGAGATGAGCGGCTGATGTATTTTACATCTAGCACTTTGTGGTTATGTATTTTACGTCATGTATTGGAGATGCTATTAGAATTCCACTCAGGTTAACATTGTTCGTTGTCTCTCTTGTCCTGCTTCAGCCTCGGCGTCGTACAACTCACCGGAGCTGCTCCAACGACGAAACCTCCATCTCCAGACGCCTAAGATCTTCTTCCCCTCCTCCGATAGCAAAGTCAGCCGGAGCATCCTCACCGGCCAACCCAATCATGCTGAGATCGACATGGCTTCGCCAAAGAGGTTGTACACTTGTTGCATCTCTTTTTTACTCTACATGTTATATATATTGTCCATTGAGCACACGGATTTATTCCTTTAGTGTCTCCTTGAAAGAAAAAATGTAGGAATTTTAATTTTCACTTGTCCTCCTTTTCAAATTCCTATTCATGAAGCACAAGACTAAGAGATAGTAGCATAATAGCATTATAACCGTACATTTACTTGTGCTTTGACTTAATCTCACCATGCTTCTTTGCATCCTATGATCTTCCAATTGTTGTGAATCAAACACCCAGATTGGCAGAAATCCTGTGTTTTTAAATTCTCTGTTTTGCACGTGCATTCCTATCCTATTCCTGTCTATTTCCTATCCCTGCATTGTTGGAATCCTCCAATTCAAATGAGCCCTTACAGAATTACTTCTCTTATAGATAGTTGTCAAAGAAAACCTTGCGTGGTTTGTCCTGGTCCTGCTGCGCCGTCGTCCACCCTAGCTCAGCTGCTCCAACGACAGAAGGGTCCAGCAGAGCAGGGATCCATCCTCCAGACTATCTTTCGCCGCCTCAGATCTTCTTCCCTGCCGCTAGCAGCCATGAAAACTACATTACCATCATCAACCGAGCAGATGACCTCGAGGACTACACGGGTCCGGAAGAGAGGTCGCACTCTTTCGTGTCTTCTTACGTTATGCATCGCTTAATATTGCATGCTACTTTATCGTCTTGTTCACCGATTAGACTCTGAGTCAGCTCCAAACTAATGGTCAAACTTGAGTTTTTAAATGGTTGTGGGGTACATATCGGGGCCGCTATCAATAGTATCTATCTACTATCTGGTTAATCTCCGGTGTCTACTATGAGTTTCATGTTGGGTGGGAAACAAACAGTAAAGAAGCCATTATCTATATTTATTAACTGAAACATTATCTGCCTGCTATTATTGGTTTTGGGTCTATCCACAGGTTGCTACCATCACTCTGGATTTCTGCATGCACTCCTTACATAATCTCACTATGTTTTATTCCTATGCATGGCAGTTATTGTAAACAATGGAACTGAACATGTAGAGCAAAAGAGACGAGCCTTGCGTGGCAATATAATTTCATGCAGACGTCGCTCCATTGTAGGCGCAAAGGCAGCCCCCCCTCCACGCATTTTGTATTGTAATCGAGAGGAAGATATCTGTTCTGAGGGGGATTCAGAAGGAGAAGATAACTCCTATTTACCCCCTGAGTTCTTCGCTCTAACTTGGCATGCTGATGTTGGTTATATCATGCATATGGTGTCTTGCGTTGCTTACTTTATACATCAAATATGTCATCTGCTTAGTTTACACATCCTTTGTGCGAATTCCATCTGTTTAGTTTATTCATCATTTATGTGAATTATGCAACGCCACCTTGTTTAGCCAGGCATCATATATGTGAATTTTGCAATGCCATCCTGCTTAGCCAGTCATCTTATATGTAAATTATATCAGACCATCTTTTTTTTCCGTTACATATTACATTCGTCAACAATGTTAGTACATTCAACTGCTCTTCGTGTGCATCAGCCGTTTGACACGGTGATGGCAAATTCTGGAGTGAAAACAAGGCCTTCTGAGCAGACTATGCTATCTGACGAAGCGCATATCTCGCTGGTTACGGATAGCCCCTTAGAGGAGGACTCAGAGACAGATGACCAGTCCTATTCCCCCCGAGGTGTATGCTCTAACTTGGCAGGGTTATGTTGCTCATATCGTGCATATGGTGACTCGCATTGCTATGCCATTTGATTAGTTTCGACATGCTTTGTGTGAATGCCACATGTTCAGTGTCTAATTACCATATATGTGAATTATGCATTGCCATCTTGTTGCAAGACATTATATATGTGAATTATACAATGCTATCTTGTTACAAAGGCATTATATATGTGAATTATGCAATGCCATGCTGTTTAGCCAATCATCATGTATGTGAATTATATCATGCTATCATTTTTTTGTATTACGTGTTCCATTTGTCGACAACTTTTGTATATTCAACTACTCTTCCTGTGCATCAGCCATTTGAAGCGGTGATGGAAGTATCTGGAGTGAAAACAAGGTATTCAGGGCAGACAATGCTACCTGCTGAAGCACACATCTTGCTGGCTACAGAGAGCTCCTCAGAGGAGGATTCAGAGACTGATGACCAGTCCCATTTCCCCCCTGAGGTCTATGCTCAAACTTGGCAGGGTTATATTACCCATGTCATGCATGTTGTCTTATATTGCTTAGTTTTTACATCATATATAGATTGCCATCTGCTTACTTGCTTACTATATAAATCATATATTTGAATTATATCATGCCATCATGTTTACATAGTACATACACATCATCTATCTGAATTATGGCATGGCAACCCATTTAATAAAGACATCATATAGTTATATCATCTCATCCTGTTTAGTGTTTACATTCATCATATTTAGAATTATGGCATTCTATCCATGAATGTATGTGAATTATGGCATGCCAACCTATTTAATAAACACATTATATAGTTTGTCATGTCATCCTATTTACATAGTCTCATATTTTGAACTATGTCTTTCCATCTTTTTTAGTTAGCCATCATAATGTGAAATTGTGTCATGCTATCCTGTTTAGTTAGCCATCATATATGTGAAATTGTGTCATGCTATCCTGTTTGGTTAGACAACATAAATATGAATTATTTCGTGCCCTCTTTTATTCCCCACTATCCATTGCACCTGTCTATCATACAATGTCTATACTTTCAATTGCTTTTCTTGTTTATCAGCCATTTGAATTGGAGAGCGTGATGGTAGTATCTAAGGGAGTAACAACACGGTCTTCAGAAAACATAGTGCTACCAGTTGATGCAGATAGAACCACGGTTGTACTTGCCCAAGGACCAGATCCACCACACATAACCCAGACTCTCGCAGATTGTACCCCTACCCAGTTGGACAGAGAACCAGCTACACCCCTTTTAACCCCAACCCCGGCAGATAGTAACCCAGTTCCAGTTGACACATCACCGTCTCCACCACAGAGCACCCAAACACAAGCGGTTAGTAAGGGAATTGCAGTGCCCAAAGCACAAGGACCACCACTCCGAATCCCAACTCAATGCTTAAAGGAGAAGAAGATTTGTTCTCAGGTCAGGTTCTGTAGCTATGGTTCATACTCCTTTGCTCTTGCATTACTGTATTTACTCATACCAACTATTTTCAAATTAGAAGGATGGAATTGAAACTCCAATGGCGCAACAGGTATGTTTTAAACCTGTTTCTTTAACTGGTTTGTTGTTGTAACCTGCTCTATGTTGATTTCAGTTTCAATTGAATAAACAGTTATGTTCTCATGTCATGCACATTACAAGTGTAGTTATTGCTCTATAGTTACCCACACTTATATTCTGTCTATTCTGCTTTGTCTTGAACAAATATTATTTGAACTGTTCTCTATCTTGATTTGGCAACAAAAACTAGAATGATGTAGACCATAAAGTAACCATGGCACATTGATATATGTTTGTTTCATGCTGTTATCCTGTCCACTTTACTACTGAACTCATTTACCAAAATGAGTTTCATATACAACATGGTAAACATGTGATGTGTGTGCTTGTTTCTCTTTTAGAATGCGAACAAAATATTGGAGAACAGTACTTCGTTATCCAATGGTAAAGGAAGTAATGCAGATAAGGTTCAAGATAGTGAGACATCCTTGTTGGTCTCCAAGAAAGCTGATAAAAACTATCTTGACGATAGTGAGGGAACCCAAAAGTCCTGTCTTGATGTAGTGTTCGAGTTACTGGCCACTACTGCTGGCACAAGCTCTTCGAACTCGCTGCCTGAATCAGTTCGTCTTCTTGAGTCTCAATTTCAAGTTGAAAGACATCGATCAGATGTGCTGCAATAGGAAGCTGAAGGACCGAGGAAGTCCCTGCAGAATTCAGATGCATATTTTCTGGTGCAATAGCAAGCGCTGGAGGATTTAAGCGCCAAACAGGAGAAAGTTAATAAGCTTGCTAAGAATCTTGCCAGCATTATGGGTACCCTAGATATTGTTTCTTGAGATCTTCTGAAGTGGTTACAGTTCTGGATTTGTTTTGCTGCGACATTTATTTGCGTTGGTCGCCAACTTTGACAACCAGTGTATATGATATGCTGCTTTGTTCCCTATATTTGCACTGGTGGCGAACTTTGATGCCCAGTGGATGTAATATGTGTAACAGCCGTGATATCCTAGCATAAGTTGCTTGCTTATTTATTTCCTTGTTGTCTTGTTTATTTGTTTGCTTGTAGTCAGTGCAGTTCTTTTTAAAACTAGGCCACAATAACCATGGTCTAATATTTACTGTAGAGACACTGGGCCTCCTACGGGCCGTAGAAATAGGGGGCCTTCTACGGGCCGTAGAAATAGTAGGCCTTCTACGGGCCGTAGAAATAATGGGCCTTCTACGGGCATTAGAAACAATGGGCCTTCTACGGGCCGTAGAAACAATGGGCCTTCTATGGGCCGTATCATCAATGGGCCTTATACGGGCCGTATGACCATAACGGGCCATCGTTAATAGGACGTATTTGATGACGCTATGAAAACGGCCCAACGTATTAACGGACCACAAACGGGCCAATGTAACCACGGGCTGAATTTGGCCCACAAGCAGAAAATGACAGTAACGGGCCGTAAGTAAACGAATGCTGGAAATGAGCCCAAGAATAAATGGGCTCTGAGAAGGCCGAAAGATAACATTTGCTGGAAACGGCCCAACTGAATAACGGGCCCTTAATGGGTATAAAGTGATATACTGTTCATTATGGGCCAGTTTCACCACGGGCCATTTGTGGGTGTAAAGTGATACACTGTTCATTGCAGGCCAATTTCACCATGGGCCGTTAATAGGCCAAGAGTTACATAGGGCCTCATATGGGCCGAAAGACGTCATGGGCCATACATGGGCCAGAAGTGAAAATGGGCAGGAATCATATTGGATGGCCCAGATGACGCTACTGGGCCTAATTCGGATAGGGCGTAACGGGCCTTCGGTTAGCGGGCTATAAATGGGCTATATGCGAACAGGCCGTTAACAGGCTTTCCATTGGCCGGCCCGCCACCTTTTGACCAAGTCAAACGAGCCGTCCTTTTCACAGGAATGGGCCTCTATTGGGTCGTGCCATGTGTCGATGTATCATAGGCGCCTTCTGTCCAATGATTGGATGACATCTGTCCCAACGGTGAGCCGACACGTGTTTCCTCCAGCCAATGATGATTTTACACGTGGAAAATCCCCATTGGTCGGGGATGTTAACGGGTTATCGGATCCAAAACCCGACCCAATAGCTTAACGGCGTTCCATTACGATGGATGCCATGTGTCGGTCACCCTTGACGAAAGCAGTTCTATGACGCGCGATTTATCGTCATGGAAGTGGACACTTCCGTGATGATAATTTTGGTAATGTCATCGAACACTTCTACGACAGCACATGTATGACTATCTTGATTCTGTCATAAATTTGTCATGGATGTACATGCATGACAAAAACGCGACCTACTGTGACAAACACGTATCATCATGGAAGTGTATTTTTTTGTAGTGCGGGGGTCCACCGGCTGGGGCCACCTATCCCGGAGGGCCCCATGGGCTGAAGTGGGAGGGGAACCAGCCCCTGGTGGGCTGGTGCGCCCCCCTTGGGCCTCCCCTGCGCCTACGGTTGGAAACCCTAGGGGTGGGGGGCGCCCCACTTGACTTGGGGGGCAAGCCCCCCCCCCCTTAGGCCGCCCCCCTTGAGATGGGATCTCTAGGGGGCCGGCACACCCCCTAGGCCCCCTATATAAAGAGGAGGGGAGGTAGGGCAGCCGCACCCTAGTCCCTGGCGCCTCCCTCTCCCCCTGTACCACCTCTCCCTCTCGCTGAGATTGGCGAAGCCCTACCGAGATCGCCGCTACTTCCACCACCACGCCGTTGTCCTGCTGGATCTCCATCAACCTCTCCTCCCCCCTTGCTAGATCAAGGAGGGGACGTCTTCCCAACCGTACGTGTGTTGAACGCGGAGGTGCTGTCCGTTCGGCACTAGGATCTTCGGTGATTTGGATCACGACGAGTACGACTCCCTCAACCCCGTTCTCTTGAACGCTTCCGCTTGCGATCTACAAGGGTATGTAGATGCACTCCTCTCTCTAGTTGCTAGATGACACCATAGATTGATCTTGGTGAAGCATATAATTTTTTTATTTTCTGCAACATTCCCCAAGAGACGTCTGACCGCGCCGCCCATGTCCCGTAGCGTTCTGCGGGGCGCAGGCTGCCTGAGGTGCAGGGTTGAGGTCACCTTGGGCAGGCGGCACGGCATGGGCAGGCCACGTCACCCAGCGGACGGAGTTGGCCGTCGGGTCGCCGGACATGGAGGCGGTGACGCGGCGGAACGTAAGACGGAGGAAAGAGGACTCCGGCGCACCCCTACCTGGCGCACCAAATGTCGGATGCCGGGTTCCGGCAGACCCTTGAGGTTCGAACTCTGGGGTGCGCACGAAAATCTCTCCCCTATCTATCCGCGTCCGATCCTCTCGTGAGATCTAAGCTGGAAATGATGAACTACACAAGGAACACGAGATTTATACTAGTTTGGGCCACCGTCGTGGTGTAACACCCTACTCCAGTGTGTGGTGTGGTGGATTGCCTCAGGGCCTGATGATGAACAATATAGGGGGAGAATGGCCTCGCAAGAGGTGTTCTTGAGCTGGTGCGATGAACTTCTTGGGTGAGTTCAGTCGCCTCTCTCTCTCTCTAGTCTACCCACAATCTCTCCCTCTACTCTGTGGTGGCTAACTCTATTTATAGAGGCCCTGGGCCTCTTCCCAAATATTGAGCGGGAAGGGCGCCAACAACGGCCATTTCGAAGGGGAACATCTAGTACAAGTTATCCTGACTAAAGTTGGTCTTCGGCTGCCAAAAGCATTGGTGATGACGCCATCTTGGGCTCCATAGTGACCTCCATCCTGCCGCCCCGCTGGTCTTGGTCTCGTTGCACTGAAATGGCAACCTTTGCCTGATGCCTCGGTACCCCACGCCTGTGCTTGCCCCCTTTGCACCAAAGAGGAAACAAGGACACTGCGCATGCCGGCGCCCGCCTGGCGCCCGCCTGGTCTCGATCGTCATGGCTGGCGTCATGGGCACCTCGCGAGGTACCCTGCCTTGATCTCTATGCCTCCTCGCGAGCCTGCCTGGCGAGGCCATACCTGAGGAAGCCTTGTGTCATCCGCCCCGCGAGGGTCTTGAGTCTTGTGCTGATGAATACGGGCCGTGCTGGGCCACCACTTGAGCCATGCCGTAGGCCGCAGGCAGGCAAGTCTGGGGACCCCCGTTCCCAGAACGCCGACAGCGAGGGAGCGGGAAGGGATCTTGCGGGCAGAGGTTGGTGAAGTCGACACACATGTGCTCCTTCCCTCCTTTCTTGGGGACGATGACAGGGTTCGCCAACCATTCTGGGTACCGCCCCTCTCTGATGACCCCTGCGGCTTGTAGCTTACGGGTTTCTTAGACGATGAAAGCCTGCTTCTTGGTGGACTGGCGGCGAGCCTTCTGCTTCACCAGCCGCACATTGGAACATACCCTCAGGTGGTGCTTGATTATCACCCTTGGGACCCTAGCAAGGTGTTTGGGTTCCCAAGCGAATACATCCTTATTGGCCCGCAAAAAGTTGATTAATGCCTCCTCTTGATCTTGAGGGAGGCCAGCCCCTATGGTGAAGGTGGCGCTGGCCGTCCCGTCCTCGCAGACCGGCACTTGCTTCATCTCGGCTCGGTCTTGGGAGAACAACTGCTTCTTCTTGGCAGGCGCTGCTTCTGGGGCCTCCTAATCCTTCTTGTCGCCGGGTAGCACGGTTGCGGTTGTCTTGAAGGCGAGCTTGAGGGCCTACAACGCGCCTTTGGTGTCCCCCGCCACCGTGACGACACCGGTGCTTCCAGGCATCTTCATGAGGTTGTACGTGGGGTGGGTTGCAGCCATAAACTAGGCCAAGGCTGGGTATCCCAGAATGGGATTGTACGTCAGGTCGATCTTGGCGATGTCAAAGTCAATGAGCTCAGTGCGGTAGTTGTCGCGGGTCCCGAAGGTGACAGGGAGATAGATCTGCCCCAGGGGCCTGGTGGAGCCATCTCCTTCCCCGGAGAACGTCTTGGAGGGGCGGAGCCGGCTGGGCGGCACGTGGAGCAAGCCGAACACCTCCAGGGAGAGCACATTGAGGCCAGTTCCGCCATTGATGAGGGTCCTGATGATAGCCACGTGGCAGATGGTGGGGGTGCAGAGTATCGGGAGAGCGCCTGCTCCCGTCATGGCAATGGGGTGATCCTCAGGGCCAAAGGCAAGGTCAGCTTCGGGCGCCGCCCAGCCTGGGGGAGCCCCCGAGCCTGTCTACGTGAAACCCTAGCAGTCTCGGTGCCACCGAACTGTGACTCGGTCTGACCGAGTTCACTAGTTTAGGTTCCTAAAGTTGCTTCGGTATCACCGAGTTCACAAATCGGTTGATCCGAAATGCTTTCTGTGGAAAACTAAAACTAAGTTTTTAATTCAATCTTTTGCCAAAACCTCTGTATTTTGTGATGCTTATCCTCTCTATCTCATCTACATCTATTCGCAGGGTCAGCAGTCTATGTTTGCAACATGTATGATATGAGTGACAGCCAGAACAAGTCAGAGGAACAGGTTCACATGAGTGAGGGCACTAGTCCCTCCAGTTCATCAGATGATGGCAGCAGGAGCACCCCAAGCAACTTACCCAAAGCTGCCACCAGGAACAGGAAGAAGAAAACCTCAGACTCTGAGGATGAAGACTATGTGGCAGAAGAGGATGAAGCCACCTCCAGGAAAGTGCTCAAGAAGGAGTATGGCACTGCTGCAACCACCAAGCCAGGTCTGAACAGGAAAGTCACTGCCAAGAGGACTCATATGCTGAAAGTCAGAGCATCAACTCAGGAAACTGAGAGATCAGAACCCAAGAAGCCAGAAGTGGCTTAAAAGAAGAGGAAGGAAAGGGTCAAGAAGACCATGGCCAGGGTTGTTGTGACGCCTTCCATGATGGAAGAAGAAGAAGAAGAGGATGGTGCTCCAACTCCCAAAGCTCAGAAGCTCATGGGTGATGCCATCAGGTCAGGGGCTGCTTCATCAAAGCCCAAAGAAGCACCTAAGGCTGCTTCCAAGCCCAAGACTGCACCAAAGAGGAATACCAGGAACATCCCAGCTGCTGAAAAGAACAAGGCCCCAGTGCCTGAAGTTGTTGCAGAAGAAGAAGAAGATGAAGAGCATGTTCTGAGAAAGTTGAAGCCTAAAATTCCAGATCATAATGATGCTCATCCTGTTGCTGAGAAGATGAAGCTAAGAAAGGATGCACGACTCAGACAGTGGAGGTTGACTGATCCTTATGCAGTCAGAAGGAGAACTGCTGTGGACTATAGGTTCCATACAAAGGAACATCAGGACTTGTATGAGACAGTGCTGCTCGACAAGAAACCAATAGTCTGTGATATGAGATGGGTAAATTGGAAATACATCAAGGAGAATGAGGAACACTACCCAGGAGTGTTTGATAGTTTAAGTGCTTGTGGAGTGGCAGACTTTGTTGGGCAGAAGCTCACAAAGTGGAATGATGAGCTCATAATGCAATTCTACTCCACAACACACTTCTATCCAGATGGCAGAATAGTTTGGATGTCTGAAGGTACAAGGTACTAGTCTACTATTGAAGAATGGACAAATCTGATCAATGCACCAAAGGAGAAAGAGGATGACTTGGATGTCCATGCCAAGAAGAAGATGGATCACAACACTATGGCACACATGTACAAGGAGATCCCAGATAAAGCTGTTGAAACTCACAAGTTTGGATCTGTACATTTCCTTCTGTAAGGACTGCCAACCATCAACTGGATCCTCAGGCACTCACTCTTGCCCAAGTCAGGTGATCATAACATGATCAGAGGCCATGCTCTTAATCTGCTACACTTATTTGATTAGCCTCAAAAGTTCAAGGTCATGAGCCTCATTGTTGAAACTATCAAGAGGACAACTGCAAACCAGAAGAGAAGTTGTGGGTATGCCCCATAGATCCAGGAGCTGATTAACTCCAAGATGGGCACTGGGACTTACTTGTTGGACAAGGAACACATGCCTATCTTTCCAGACTTTGAGGACAACCAAGTGGTTATGAATGAAAATGAACCATCTTTAGTGCAAGCACAAGCAAAGAAGGAGAAGGCAAGGACTGAGAAGGCTGCCAAGATGCCAACAATTGATGAGGCATCTGAGTTCTTCCTGAAGAGCAAACAAGACCAGCTAGGTTACTTGATAGCATCCACTAAGGATTGAGAAAGGGTTGGCCACCCTGACTCAAAACCAGGAGAGCCTGGAAAGGATCATGGAGCAGAAGTTCTATGACTTAGATGTTAAAGTAACTAAGATCCAGTCTATTGTTGAGCAACTCCAAGATGACATGCATGAGAGGAAGGTCAAGATAACCACTGAGGCATTTGCTAGAGTGCCTAGAGCTCAGAGATCAGCTGCTGTGCCTGTGACAGACACAAGAGCAACATCATCTGCACTTGCTACAGCTTCAGTTCCACTAGCTCCAGCATCTACTCCACCAGCTCCAACTTCATCAACTGATGCCTTCGTCCTTGGAGTCATATCTACACCACCACATCAAGACCAAGCCTGAGAGATGTCATAGTACTATGCATTTTCTAGGAACTTTTTGGTAACTTGTTGCCAAAGGGGGAGAAAAATGTATAGATCATAGGCTTCAAGAGAGAGAGAGAGAGAGTTTGCTTTTGTTCTCTCTTGTCTTTGTGGTTGAACTTTATTTGCTTTCGCTTGCTTGAGATACCTTATTTCCTGTGTGATACAATGATGATCATGTGTTTGATCATATACTACATTAATTCTTGTTGGATGACATTATCCTTTTTATCTCTATATGATCATTCACTTTGCTTGGTGATGAGTGCATGTTTTTTGAATATTATCATTTTTTAGCGCTCCACCAAGATGTATGTGACATGGGAGAGTAACTCATGAACCTAACTCTATGTGCATTTGCAGTCCAAAGCAAATATTAAACTATGCACAAATTTAGGGGGAGCTCTCACATTTCACATACTTCTCAAAGCGACGATGTTTTTCAATCTTATTATCTTTTATCGAAGTTTTGATCTATATGTTGTCATCAATTACCAAAAAGGGGGAGATTGAAAGTGCAACTATCCCTATGTGGTTTTGGTAATTCCTAACAACATATAGCTCATTGAGCTAATACTATTCCAAGACAATTATTTCAGGAAAGCTCAGTGAATGGCATGGCATGGATGAGAAAAGTGGATCCCTCAAAATGCTAAGGATAAAAGGATTGGCTCAAGCTTCAAGCTCAAGACTCTACATTTTTCATTTTAGTGATCCAAGATCACATTGAGTCTATAGGAAAAGCCAATACTATCAAGGAGGGATGAGGTGTTGGTTAATGAGGTTCTTGCTTCATAGTGCTTAGTGATATGCTCCAAAACCCTCAACTACTTTCCCACATCCACATATGACCTAAACCTAATGTCCAACTTGACCCACCGATTCTTTCTACCCGGCGCCACCGAGTTTAGATATCATAGCCACTGCCACAAACCCTAGGCAAATCGGTCTCACCGATAGGGATCTCGGTCTCACCGAGATGGGATTGTAATCTCCCTGTTTCCCTTCGTAGCGTTTCGGTCTCACCGAGATGAGCGACCGGTCCCACCGAGAATGCAATGTAAACTCTCTGTTTCCTTTTCGTAACATTTCGGTCTCACCAAAAAGAGCGACCGGTCCCACCGAGTTTACCTGACCAACTCTTGGTTATCTTATTACCAAAATCGGTCTCACCGAGTTTGTGTAATCGGTCTCACCGAGATTACGTTATGCCCTAACCCTAACCATATCGGTCTTACCGAGTTGCATGTCGGTCCCACCGAAAACCCTAACGGTCACTAGGTTTACTAAATCAGTCAGACTGAGTTTTCTGATTCGGTCCCACCGAGATTGGTAAATTGTGTGTAATGGTTAGATTTTGTGTGGAGGCTATATATACACCTCCACCTCCTCTTCATTCGTGGAGAGAGCCATTAGAACAAACCTACACTTCCAACTTACCATTTCTGAGAGAGAACCACCTACTCATGTGTTGAGATCAAGATATTCCATTCCCACCATATGAATCTTGATCTCTAGCCTTCCCCAAGTTGCTTTCCACTCAAATCTTCTTTCCACCAAATCCAAATCCTGTGAGAGAGAGTTGAGTGTTGGGGAGACTATCATTTGAAGCACAAGAGCAAGGAGTTCATCATCAACGCACCATTTGTTACTTCTTGGAGAGTGGTGTCTCCTAGATTAGCTAGGTGTCACTTGGGAGCCTCCGACAAGATTGTGGAGTTGAACCAAGGAGTTTGTAAGGGCAAGGAGATCGCCTACTTCGTGAAGATCTACCACTAGTGAGGCAAGTCCTTCGTGGGCGACGGCCATGGTGGGATAGACAAGGTTGCTTCTTCGTGGACCCTTCTTGGGTGGAGCCCTCCGTGGACTCGCGCAGCCGTTACCCTTCGTGGGTTGAAGTCTCCATCAACGTGGATGTATGATAGCACCACCTATCGGAACCACGGCTCAAAAATTATCGTGTCTCCAAATTGCATTTGAATTCTCCAAACCCTTCCCTATACATTCTTGCAAGTTGCATGCTTTATTTTCCGCCGCTCATATACTCTTTGCATGCTTGCTTGAGTTGTGTTAAGATTGCTTGACTTGTGCTAAGTTTGCTAAAATCTGCCAAAGACTAAAATTGGGAAAAGGTTACATTTTTATTTGGTCAAGTAGTCTAATCACCCCCCTCTAGACATACTTCAAGATCCTACACATAGCACATGAGAAATAATATTTGCACCAAGCAGGCCTTCAAAGTCGGAATTCAACATAGTTTGGATACACCCCTAGTGGGTGGAACTGTGCGAATCTAACAAGTGTTGTTCAAAAGATTTCTAAAAACAGGAAAATTAAAGATAAACTTGGCCGCTTAAGCCAAGGGCGCAGCAGGCGAGTCAGGCGGCTTGGCGGAGTCAGTGATGCCGGCTGGTGGAGTGGCCGGCTAGCGAGTCTCGGCTTGGTTGTCCCCGATAGAAGTCTGCGTGTTCGCACGTGGTTTGTTGTTGGAGGCACGATCGAGTTGAGGCTAGCCGTCCGCTCCACCATCTGGCGCGGCGTCTTTGCTGTCCTCGTCCTCGCCCTCGTTGCTGGAGTTGACCTCCTCCGCTGAGTCCTTGCCGTCCTCTGGATTTAGCCCGAAGAAGTCTGCCGGCACCTCAACACCGTCCTCGTTCAGCTCGGGGACGAAGATGCTGGTGTTGGTGTAGACGGCGATCACCGCGACGCGATGAATAAGAGCGGGCCTCACCGCCGCCAACTCCTCATTGGCCCCTTGCCGGAACGTGGCCAGCTAGCCTAAGTCCAGCCTAGGATACCACACCCTGACAAACTCCAATGCCCGCCTGGCGCCTGCCCTGGCCGAGTAGGCCTTCCACGGCTCGAGGCGGCCAACTGCCACATCCAGCTAGTTGGCAGTCCGATTGGGGGTGCGCGGAGCTTGGGCATCAGGCCAGAGGGCGGATATCACCTGGGCTCCGACACGCTGCAGCCGGTGGAGCTTCCGGTAAGCCGGTTGGAGATGGCCTGGATTGCCAGGAGTTGCTTGTCCAGCGTCCGACGAGCGTTCGGTGCAATCTCCGCACCAGCCTGCCTCCATTTTTTGCAATCGGTTTTGATGGGCTTGGCTGGCAGCGACGGCGTAGCCAGGGAAGTACTCTGGGGGGAATAAAAGAAAAGGGGGAAACATTGTCGAATTTCGGGTTCCGGCAGACCCTCAAGGTTTGAACTCTGGGGTGCGCGCGGAGATCGCACCTCCTGCCTACCTACGTCTCGTCGCCTCACAAGGATCTAAACTACACAAAGAACAACACAAGGGACTCAAGGTTTATACTAGTTCGGGCCACCATTGTGGTGTAATACCCTACTCTAGTTTGGGGTGTGGTGGATTGCCTCAGGGGCTGATGATGAACAATAAAAGGAAGAACTGCCTCGCGAGGGGAGGAGTTCTTGTGTGGGTGGATCTGGCTAAGGTTCCAATCGCCCCGCTGTGGATTGATGGATCTCGAGATGCCCTACTCTTGTGGTGGCTAGTCCTATTTATAGAGCAAGGCCCTGGTCCTCTTCCCGAATATTGAGCGGGAAGGGCGCCAACAATTGGCCATTTTGAAGGGGAACATCTAGTACACTTATCCTGGCTAAAGTCGGTCCTCACCTTCCAAAGACTCTGAAGGTGACGCCGGCTTGGGCTCCACGATGACCTCCATCCAGCTGTTCTGCTGGTCTTGGTCTTGTTGCACCAAAATGGTTGCCTTTGCTTGATACTCTTGCCTGCGCTTGCTCCCTTTGCACCAAAGAGGAAACAAGGACTCTGTGCAGGCCGGCGCCAGCCTGGCTTCGGTCGTCATGGCTTGCGTCATGGGAACCTCGTGAGGTAACCCGCCTTGATCTCTCCGCCTCCTCGCGAGCCAGCCTGACGAGGCCGTGCCTGAGGAAGCTTCCTGCCGTCCGCCCCGCGAGGCTTGGCCCCTCGCGAGGGTCTTGAGCTTGTGTTGATGAAGATGGGCCATACTGGACCGCTCCTTGAGCCACGCCGCAGGCCGCAGTCAGGCAAGTCTGGGTACCCCCGTTCCCAGAACGCCGACAGTAGCCCCAGGGCTCAAGGCGCGCCTGGACTTGGCTTAGCAGAGAAGCGAAGGGGCAAGTGCGAAGCACCCCGGGCCCCAACAGCCTGCGGCCTCGGGCGCCGCATGGCGGTTGATTGGACGTGGGCGTCCCTGTTTCCCACGACGCCTCGGCAACTACATGAATTGACAAGTCCCTGCATGCAAAAACGGGTCATGATTACCTGTGATCGTGGAGGCCGGCGGTTGGCCTCCCCCGGCTATATGTACGAAACGGCGTGAGCCCTTCCAGTTCATCCTTCCCTGCTACTCTCCATCTTCTTCTTGGCCCTTGCTCCACCATATGCCAATGGCACTAATCCGACGGTTTTCTGACGAAGAGAAGGGGAAGCCCCCCCGAGAGGGTCCTGTCCCGCTTCCGCCGAAGAAACGACCCGTCTCTTGCCGCGGAGAAGGGGGTGCTCGGCAGGAGGTGTCGAGGCCATGGTTTGAGCGGCCGCCGCCTGGATTCCCATTGCCCTTGTACGCCTAGATCGAGGGTCCTGAAGGCGCAGGCGCCGAGCAGCAGCGCCAGAGGTGCCGTCGCCGCTGGCGGATTACGGTGGTGTGCGTCGTTCCTCCCGGAGTTCACGTCGAGGGCTCCTATCGCGAGCTTGTGCTTCACACCGCCATGCCTCCTCGGTCTTGGATTCGCTTTCCTCCCTCCTTCGCCTTTGAGATTCCGCCAAGGGGGCCTTTCAAGCTCTGGCTGCACCACGCCGACTGCCGTACTCCTGCGACCGAAGCGGATGTCGAGGTCGTCACTCTAGGCAAGGTCTTCATGACCTGGGGTTGGGGCAAGATCGCCCGGGTCTGCCGATCTTAGGGGGCCCTCGTGATCCACCTGGATTACGATGGCGCCTCCTTGATGCTCTTCAAGGTCTTCGACGAAGATGGGCGCCGACTGGAGTGCTTTCCTAGGGGCAGCGGTCGAAGTTTTGGAGCGGCATGGACCAGGACTACCGTTGCCTCCTCTTCCAGCAGCTCCTCTGATGGCAGCAGGCGCTTCGGAGGGTCCAGCGACTCTTCCGAGCTCCTTCTGACTCTGGCGACAAGCGACGGCAGCTACGAGCCTCCGAGCTCGCGCCGTGCCCGAAGCAGGGCCAGCACGCCCGGTAGCCGACGCGGCTGATCTGGATGAGGCTGGCGCCGGCCTCGCGCGGCCCACTGCTGATGATGGCGTCCCCCTGAGCGCTCAAGCAGCCATCGTTCGGTGAGAAAGGAGCGCGACGTTGCCAAAATGGGACTGCATTAGGTGCGAGGTCGGTGCTGCGATAGCCAGTATTTCCGGAGGATGACTTATCTCGGGAGTCAGAAGCCACTCCTTGGCGCGGTGCCAGGCCCGCGCATTGGCAGCTAAGGAGTTGCCTGGCGAGGTCCCCATGGCTGAGGCTGAGGCGTGTGTCCTTTCTTCTGCAGCGCTGACGCACGTCTTCACCCACGTCTACCTTCGCGACCCCAACGTTGACCTTGACAGCCTGCTGGAGCCTGTGAGTGCCGAGCTTGCCGCTGCCGCTGCTGAAGCTGTGAAGGGTCGAGCGGAGGCTCTGCTGGCGAGGTTCCGTGCCTTCAGCACCAAGCCAAGGCAAGGTGCTGCTGATCCTGAGGCTCCACGAGGCGAAACCGCCCAGCGCAGCTCCATCGCCAGCGATGGCACTGCCGGAAAGTGACCCCTTCACGGCTCCTGTCCTGCTTTCAGCTCTTGCAACATGCATCATGCCTCGTGGAGGCGTTTAAACTTGTGTTTGGCATTGAGAAAACAATCTATGGACTATAATATTTGCTTTTGAATTCCTTGAGATTTGCATTTTTCCTTCCTACTTGCTTGTGTTCTATGTCGGCAGAGCCCGGCCCCGCGCATACCTCAGCCGCCGTTAGCCCTGACCGGCAACCAGGACGGGACCAAGGAGTGAGGGGCTACATGACCAGTTAGGCTCCTGAGTCGCGATGCTCAGGATTCCCCCTTGATGCGCGAATAACAAGTAGGGAGGGGAGATGTATGAGTAAATCTACCGTTCTACGTCGGCAGAGCCCGGCCCCGTGCATAGCTCAACCGTCGTTAGCATTTCAGAACTCAGGGGTGAGGGGCTACGTGACTAGTTAGGCCCCTGAGTCATGATGCTCACGGGTCCCCCTTGATGTTCAAACGGCCTTCGTACCTTGGCTCCACTCGGGGAGAGACGTGCGACGAACCAGGCCCGAGGGGCCTGGCTAGGTGGCGTGCATCTGGGCGTGACCCAGGCGTAGCCCCCGTGCCCAGCCCCCTCGTGCGACACTCCTGAGGGGAGGCGTTACGATGAAGTCGGACACTGAGCTCTGGGCTCCCTGAGGTTGATGCAGCCGGGGGCCACCCTCAGTTGTTTATCACCAGCGCGGAGCATAGAGCTTCAGTATGTGTACGGGCATAGCCGCTCCTCGGCAGTGTCGTCAGCCAGCGCGGAGCATCGTGCTTCCACTGGTGCACGGGAGGGGGCTCCCCTCCTGGAGGAGCCCCTGGGGTGTGTACAGCCCCACCCTGACACATGGCTGGCATGGTCGGTCTTGGCGAGGTGTATCTAGGCACCCGTGAGCCAGCGCGGGACTCACGGGGCCCTACCTCAATGCGGGTTGCGCCTGGCTCTGGGCCTTTACTTGTATTGTGCTCCTGCAAATTTGGTTAGATGCCGATGCTCTACGTCCTTGGGTCCCGGCCCTCGAGCGAGCTCAGCTGTCGCTGGTATGCCAGGTCACGATGCCGTGGACAAGGGCAGGAGGTGAGGGCTGGAGAGCCAGTAAGAGTCCATGAGTCACGATGCTCAGGTCCCCCCCTTTAACGTGCAGGCAGCCGGCATGAAGGAAGAAGGGTGCCGCCACAAGTATCAAGTAATGATCATGGTGGGTCAAACGCACGACCCGAATAAACGCGAGGGATAAATGCCACTGGGTCAGGCCCGAGTGTCTTGGGGATAATGCAGCCCGAGGGGCGCCCCCAATAAAGTAAGCTAAAAACATGAACAAAAGGGATACATGCCGCAGGGACGGACCCACGCGGCCTGGGAATGATGCAGCCCTGAGGGCGCTCCCAGGTGAAAAATGAAACTCGAAGGATGTTACCTGATGATGTTGGAGATGAAGGGATGCTGAAGTAGCGGATGTCATGTGCTGCGGAAGCCGATCTTTACGGGACCCCAGTCCTAGGAGCCTCGGGAGGCTCCGAAGGCGCTGGTGGATCCTCGCGGACCATCTCCATCTCTGCCAGGACTATGGAATGCCTGGCCGCTTGAGCCTCCAGGATGCTCCACATGAGGAGCTGGCACACAGCAGCCGCGTTCGGCAAGCCGTAAGGCATGCGAACATAGCTGTGGGGTGGACCTTCGCAGCGTCCCACGCATGAGGGCCAGAGGCACTCCTGAGAGGCGGCTCGGTTGAGCCCTGGTATGTCGATGCAGACGCGCAGCCCACCATCCTCGCCCGGATGGGGAGCTGCGGCGGGTAAGCGGCGGCTGCCACTCATGACTCTTGACTCCTGCAGCTCCTGAATGATCTCGCCGACGAACTCCCGAGGGTTTGGCCCTCCTTGCGTCGCTCCTTCCTGAGGGAAATGTGCTTTGAAACACGCCTCCAAGTGGTGCCCGAGCGCCTCCCTCGTTATCTTAGCAAAGTCGATGACCCTCCAGGAGAGAGCCCTCGAGCCTTGCTCGAGGAGGGCGCCGAGTGCGCCTTCCTATGCGACAGAAGGAGGCGCCCCTGGAACGGGCGCGGACTCTGAGGGGCCTGCCTCCCGAGGATTCTGACCAGGCGATGTCTTCTTCTTCTTAGGGACTGCCTCGGGAAGCCTTCCCCTCCTGTGATCCGGGTCTTCAATTGACGCGGCTTGAAAAGCATGCTCCAAAGAACACACAACGTCTCTCTCTTCACAAGGCACCGTGATGACTCCACGGCTTCCAGGCATCTTGAGGACATTGTAGCTGTGATGAGTCATGACCATGAACTTGGCCAGAGCTGGGTGCCCGAGGATGGCAATGTACGGCAGGCGAATGTGCGCGATGTCAAAGTCAATGAGCTCAATGTGGTAGTTGTCGCACTTCCCGAAGGTGACAGGAAGGCGGACCTGCCCTATCGGAACTATGGAACCGTCAGTGACTCCTGAGAAAGGCTTGGTTGGCTGAAGCTGATTGTATGGCACTTGGAGATTGTTGAATGTCTCGACGGACAGGACACTGAGCCCTGCTCCGCCATCAATGAGGGTCCTGGTGACTTGCACATTGCTGATGATTGGGGAACAAGGCATTGGGAGGACTCTGGTTGTGGCCACGCACTTGAGCTGATCCGCTGAGCTGAACGTGATGGCGCACACTGACCACCTGAGGGGGCGTGTGGCCTCGAGCTTGGGAAGGACTGCATTCACTCCGCGAGCAAACTGCTTTAAGATGCGCTGAGAGGCTTGGGCCTGCGCACCGCCCAAGATGAAAGCGATTGCGCGCGGCTCCTAGAAGCCCCCAGCCCCCCTCGTCCTAATGATGGTCTTCATTCCTCCTCGGCTGTGGTGGCAGAGGAGGGAGAACCGCGTTGCCTTTTGGACGATCCTCGCGAGGCTGATCCCTCCATCCTCCCTCACGAGGCTTGTCCTGCCAGCGGTCCTCGCGAGGTCGGTCGCGCCACCCTTGGCGAGGGCCACGGTCTTCCCATCATCCTCCACCTCTTCCTCCTCCTCGGCCATAGCCCCGGTCGTTGCGCTCGGGGCATCGGCTGGCACGCACGTCCCGCACGGCCCTGAGCTCTTGGCATTCATTGGTGTTGTGGGTGTGGAGGTCATGGTACACGCAGTACCGACTGCCCTTGGATGACTCGGGCTGGTCCCTGCCTCGCTTGGTGTCTGGCTCTGCTGCAAGCACGGCAGCCCCCTTGCGCTTCACATCCTTGACCTTGGGCTTCTTCTCTTCTGGGTCGGCAGCCAGCAGCTCAAGGAGGGAAAGGCGTCCTTCCTCAGCCCTGGCGCACTTGGTCGGCAAGTTGAACAGCCCCAGGGAGGTGCACAGGTCTTCATGGATCGCAAGCTCTTCTTTCATCTTGACGTCATGCACACCGTCGGAGAAGGCTGGGATGATGGCCTCCTCAGACACCCTGGGGATCTTAAGGCGACCGTTGTTGAAACGCTGGATGAACTTCTGCAGGGTCTCTCCTGGCTGCTGCTTGATGCGGTGCAAGTCGCTCATGGCCGGGGGCCGGTCGCGGGTGCCTTGGAAGTTGGCGATGAGTCGGGTGCACATCTCGTCCCAGGAGGAAATCGTGCCAGGAGCCAGGTTTGGGCATCGTCCTTGAGCGCCATAGGAAACCAGTTCACCTTGACCTTCTCGTCCCCGTTGGTGGCTTCAATGCCCAGCTCATAGAGCTGGAGGAACTCCGCAGGGTCGGCCATGCCATCGTAGCGCGGGGGCAGATCTGGCTTGAACTTGCCCGGCCAGGCCACGCTGTGCAGCTCGACGGTGAAGGCACGACACCCTGCAGTGGCCACGGGAGGCCTTGGGTGACGGAGAGCTCGATCTTGGAAGTCTACGTGCGCTGCCGCCAGGAGCAGTGTGGGGTCTTGGCACGCTGGAGCAGGAGCGCGGTCATGACGGGCTGGTGCGGGGAGCACACGGGTAGCTTCTTGGGGACGAGGGATCTCTTGGCAGCTGTTCTCTTGCTGTGCTGGTGCCGGACGGAATGGGTTCCGTACAGGGGCCACGCGCCTTGGGGCCAAGGCACCTTCTTGAGGGGGAGGCAGCTGAGGCGCCCCCGGAACTTCATCGCCCGCGCAAGGCGAGGCGCGATACAGCGAGAGGGATGGCGCAGGGGAGCCCCCAGTGGCGCTGACGAGCTCAGTGATGCAGGCGAGCCACTCGTCATAGAGGTCGTCGACGGGAGGGTAGTGCAGGAGTTCCTGCGCCAGGAGCAGTGCGGCGTGCGCATCCGCAGGAGCGCGACGGGCGTGGGACGAGGAACCGGCTGGAGTCAGCGACGGGGTGGTGGTCTGGCCTTCCTGCCGCACCGAAGGATGCAGGGATGATTCCTGCTGCTCGTTCGCCGCCAGGCCGGTGGCGGCGTTGACGGCAGGCGACGGGGAACGGTGGCAGCACCCGCCGACGGGGGCCGTCTGGGCGCGTGAGTGGCGAGAGCGGCCCGGCGCTCGGCGCAGGCTCGACGAGCATTTGACATGGATGCGAGGGGTGGCGAAACACAGGGCGGTGGAAGGCGGATTCCGGTGCACCCCTACCTGGTGCGCCAAATTTCGGATTTCGGGTTCCGGCAGACCCTCAAGGTTCGAACTCTGGGGTGCGCGCAGAGATCACACCTCCTGCCTACCTACGTCTCATCGCCTCGCAAGGATCTAAACTACACGAAGAACAACACAAGGGACACGAGGTTTATACTAGTTCGGGCCACCATTGTGGTGTAATACCCTACTCTAGTTTGGGGTGTGGTGGATTGCCTCAGGGGCTGATGATGAACAATACAAGGAAGAACTGCCTCGCGAGGGGAGGAGTTCTTGTGTGGGTGGATCTGGCTAAGGTTCCAATCGCCCCCCTGTGGATCGATGCATCTCGAGATGCCCTACTCTTGTGGTGGCTAGTCCTATTTATAGAGCAATGCCCTGGTCCTCTTCCCAAATATTGAGCGGGAAGGGTGCCAACAATAGGCCATTTTGAAGGGGAACATCTAGTACACTTATCCTAGCTAAAGTCGGTCCTCGCCTGCCAAAGACTCTGAAGGTGACGCCGACTTGGGCTCCATGATGACCTCCATCCTGCCGTTCTGCTGGTCTTGGTCTTGTTGCACCGAAATGGTTGCCTTTGCTTGATACTCTTGCCTGTGCTTGCTCCCTTTGCACCAAAGAGGAAACAAGGACTCTGCGTAGGCCGGCACCCGCCTGGCGCCCGCCTGGCTTCGGTCGTCATGGCTTGTGTCGTGGGCACCTCGTGAGGTACCCCGCCTTGATCTCTCTGCCTCCTCGCAAGCCAGCCTGACGAGGCCGTGCCTGAGGAAGCTTGCTACCGTCCGCCCCGCGACGGTTGGCCCCTTGCGAGGGTCTTGAGCTTGTGAGATGGGACGTACTGGGCCGCTCCTTGAGCCACGCCGCAGGCCGCAGGCAGGCAAGTCTGGGTACCCCCATTCCCAGAACGCCGACAAACATGAAGTCAGAAACCAGATCACACGAGCAATCGGTAGGCGAAATAAAGAAGAGGAAAGCAAATCACCGTCGACCATGTCCTCAATCCGGCCATAGCCGTCGTTCAGCGCCCTCTTCGCGTTGGCCCAATTTTTCGCCTGAGTCTTTTACTCGGCCTGGAGGGTGGCCTTGCTATCCTTTGTCGCCTGAAGGGCCGTCTTGTGAAGCTCCTCCTGGTCAGCCAGCTTCTTGGCCAGGCATTCACACTCTTGGGCCACCTTGCTGCACTCCTCCTCCTTGGCGCGCAGCGCGGTCTGGGCCTCACCCAACTGTTGTTGCAAGGCAGCGTTGGCTTCTGCAAAGGCAGCAAACAAGAATGATCAACAAGCAAGAAAGAAAACGAGAAGTCGCTAGAAGAGATCCGGACCTACTGCTCTGCAGTCGGCGTGAATCTCGAGGACTACACCCAGTGGGTGCGCTGACGCGCCCCCACAAGAGAAAGAAGGCGGAATACTTACTCCGGCTTTCAGACTAGTTGGCAGCTCGCATGGCCAGCTTCCGGACATGGGAGTTGAAGGCGGTCACGCGGGGATTATGATATTCCTGAAGTAAGGGCAACAAACAAGGGAAGTCAGCGCCTGAACCTACTTGAGAGTTCCAGGCTGTCAGCTCAGCAGTCAGCCCGGAACTAGGGGAATACACCTAGTGGGTGCGCTGACGTGCCCCCATGGAAGAATACAAGAATCAGAAGCAAGAAGCAAGTAACATACCCGGATGGCCGTTCGCGACGCCAGGAATTCCTGATTGTAGTTGTGGAGGGCGGCGTCCTAAGACTGGAGCCGGGCCCGGACGTCCTGCGCTGCCACGATCAGCGCGGCCGTCCTGCGCCAAGGTCTCCAGTCCGGCGAGCTGATGCTGGCGGCCTCCAGCTCTAGGGATGATGGGCTTGCGCCCCTGGCCTCCTGCGGCTGTGGTGCCGACGCTGCCTTCTTCGCGCGCCGGTGAGCCGGACAGCGGACCATGGGGTCCTCCCCCGCTGCCAGTCCACCACCAGCAGGCGGCACCGATGGTGCGTTGGGCTGGCCGCCTTGGTCCTCGACAGTCGGTGCAGGCGGATGCGCATCTGCCCCCAGGGTGATGCCATCGCCCCCCTCCCTCTCCATGACTGGCTAGTCACCGCCGGCTCCTTCTGGCACCGCCAGGTCTTCGGGTGCGGGTGGCACGACGCGGAGGGGGACGACGAGTTGTGGGGGCTGGCCACATGTGACCTCCTCCGCCTGTGCCTTAGCCGCGGCGTCCGCCTGGGCCTTGGCGACAGCGCCGGTTTGTGCCCTAGCGGTCTTGTCCGCCTCCTCCTGCGCCGCTAGCTGCCGCCGCCTTCTGCCGTTCCGCCTCGTGCTCCTCACGCGCTTCCTGCACCTTCCTCTCCGTCACCGCCAGGAGCTCGGCACGCGGGTCCACTTGGCGGGTGTTGGTGGAGCCCTCCACCATCCCAACCACGGAGGCCGCAGCCGACCGCTCAAGAGAGAGCGGGGCCCTGATTAAGCAAACAGAAAAAAAATTCAGAAGGGCGTTTGCGAGGGAAAAGAAGAAAGGATGCGATAAGGAACTAGTACTTACATAGACACCGTTGGGGGCTCCTTCACGACCTCCCGAAAGCGGTTCGCCTTCGCGGCCGCCTTCTCCCGCTTGGTTGCCGCCGCCGAGCCCCTGGGCTTCTACGGCCGACTTCCATACTTCAACGGCCTGGCCCGGTGTTTCTGCGTGCCGCTTAGAGCAGCCAGCGCGATTGACGAGCTCGTGCCCTCCCGATCGATGGCCGGCTGGCGGCACGGCGCGTTCTCCTCCATGTCATCGTCCGGCAAGTCGCCGAGGCTGCCTCCACCTCCGGAGCTACCTGCTCCACTGCCACTGCCTGTGGCGTCATCGTCCTCTAGGGCGGCCACCCCCAAGTCGGGGTCGTCCACATCACTCTCCGCTCGGTCGGCGAGATACTCATGGGCCTGCCCCGAGGCGCCGGCTTCCGACTAGATGGAGTTCTGCTTCATGGCCGACTGGTCAGGCGGTAGATGAGAACCTGACAACCAAAAAGTAAAGAAAAGTGTCGGTGTCCTAGATTCGGGGGTACCCAGCCTTGCCTGCCTACGGCCCACCACGTGGCTTTATCGACGGCCTGGTACGGCCTAGCTTCAGCACCAACACCGCAAGATCCTCGCGATGGGCGAGCCTCGTGAGGCGGGCAATGCCAAGACACCTGAAGGAGTTGGCCTCCTCAGGAGGGCTCCTAAGGGGCGGAGAGTTCTATGCAGCTACCTCATGAGGCTCAGCTGACATGAGCCATGATGACCAAGGCCAGGCGGGCGCGGAGCGCAGGTTTCCTCTTTGGTGCAAGGGAGGCAAGCCACAGGCATGGAGTCCCGAGGAATCAGCCAAAGGTTTCCATTTTCGTGCAACGAGACCAGGACCGCCAGGACGGCAGGACGGAGGTCATCACCGAGCCCACCGCAGCATCACTACCAGAGGCTTTTCGCAGGCGAAGACTACTTTTGTCAGGATGGACTGTACTACTTGTCCCCTTTCAAATCCCGCCATTATGGAATCCCTTCCCGCTCATATTTGGGAAGAGCACCAAGGCCGCTATATATAGGACTTAGACACCACCATAGTGGAGGATGGGATCCATTCTCACCCGACCACCACATCAGCTCAAGAACACCTCACCTCCTGAGGCTTGTTCATCTTCTGTACTAGTTCATCCATAGCCCCTCGAGGCAATCCACCACACCACACTGGATTAGGGTATTACACCATAACAGTGGCCCAAACTAGTATAAATCTCTGTGTCTTTGTGTCTCTTTGAGCTCGACGCGCTAGGCTTAGGAGGATCGTGAGTAGGCAGGCTGGGCAGGTTGAGATCTCCGCACGCACCCCAGAGTTCGAACCACTCAAGGGTTCCCGAATCCCTAAATCCGACATTTGGCGCGCCAGGTAGGGGTGCGTCGGATGCTCTCTTCCGTCATTCAATTCGCCACCACTTTGACACCTCCATGGCCGACGCGCGCAGGGCTTGCGCCGAGCGTCGGGCTGCGGTCGCCGCCCGCGTCGCTCAGACGGCTCCGGCGGGCGACGATTGTGCCCACCGTGCTACTTTTTCGGTGGCCAACGCCGCCACGGGCCCTGCTGGCCATGAGCAGCAAGCTTCATCGCTGCACCCATCGGTGCGCCGTGACGGCCGCACCGATACTCCGTAACTGACACAACAACTTCGTCATCCCACGTGCTCCACGGCCAGGTGGACGCGCAGGCCGCTCTGCTCACGGCACGAGAGCTTCTTCGGCACCGTCCGGTGGGTGATCTCTACGAGGAGTGGCTCGAGCGGATTGCCGAGCTCATCAGTGTCGCGCACGGGGGCTCCGACGGGCCGGCTCGCTCGTTACCTCAGCAACCACCTGCAGCGGGCGGTGTTGCGCACGGGGCTCCTCCTCCACCTTTGGCCCGGGGCGGCATCATTGAGCCAAGGCGTATGGCTCCACGGCGCGACCCGCAGTGCCCGGCGTCGACTCGGGATGACATGAGCTGCCAGGTGGTGCAATGTCCCCAAGCAGAAGCGCGCGTGCTTCCAGCACCCCAGCACCAGGCTCGCGCACCGCCAGAGGAGGTGGCGGTGCGTGTGCACCAGGACCACGTTCCACCCCCTCGACAATCTCTGGTGGCCACAGCAGGATGCCGTGTGTTCTCTACGGGGCTCCGCAACATCGTCTGGTCGAGCAAGTTTAAGCCTGACCTGCCTCCACGCTACGACGGCACTGCAGACCCTGCTGAGTTCCTACAGATCTACGAGCTGAGCATCGAGGCGGCCAACGGCGACGAGAAGATCATGGCCAACTGGTTCCCAATGGCCCTCAAGGATGGCGCATGTTCTTCGCTCCTGAACCTGACTGAGGGGTCAGTTTCTTCCTGGGAGGAAATGCGCAGCCACTTCATCGCCAACTTCCAGGGCACTCGCGACCGTCCGCCGGCCGCTGGCGACCTGTGCCGTGTCAAGCAGCAACCTGGAGAGACCCTACATAAGTATATACAGCGCTTCAACAATGTTCGCCTCAAGATCCCCAAGGTGTCGGACGAGGCCATCATCTCCGCATTCACCGACAGCATCCGTGATGTCACGATGAAGGAGGAGCTCGCCATCCACGAGGATCTTTGCACTGCTCTGGAGATGTTCAACATGGTGAACAAGTGCGCGAGGGCTAAGGAGGGACGCCTTTCCCTCCTCGAGCTCCCCGATGCTGATCCAGAAGACAAGAAGACCAAGACCAAGGACACGAAGCGCAAGGGGCCAGCCGTGCTTGCGGCTGAGCCAGAGACCAAGTGTAGCTGCGACCACCCCGAGTCATCCAAGGGCAAGTGGTCATTCTGCGCCTTCCACAACATCGACAGCCGCAACACCAGCGACTACCAGGAGCTCAGGGCTCTCCACGATGGGTGCCTCGCTCGATGCCCTGAGCGCAACGATCGAGGTTACGATCGTGGAGGTGGCCGAGGTGGAGGACGCTGGTACGGACGCGACCATCATCAAGAGTGGCACGACCAGCCTCGTGAGGACCGCTGGCAGGACCAGCCTTGCGAGGGCAACTGGAGGGAGCAACCTCGTGAGGACCACCCTCAGGGAAACGCAGCTTTGTCTCCTCTGCCTCCACCACCAAGAACGAACGAAGATCACCACCAGGATGAGTGGGCCGGGGGCTTCCAGGAGCCTCGGGCCATTGCATGTATCTTGGGTGGTTCACAGGCCCTGGCTTCCCACTGCGTCTTCAAGCAGTTTGTGCGCGAGGTGAATGCAGCGCTCCCCAAGCCTGAAGCTACTCGCCCTCTCAAGTGGTCCAAGTGCACCATCACCTTCGACTCCTCGTACCGGCTCAAGTGCGCGGCCACCACTGGTGCGCTCCCCATGCTCTGCTCCCCCATCATTAGCAACGTGAACGTCACCAAGACTCTCATCGATGGCGGAGCAGGGCTCAATGTTCTCTCCGTCAGACGTTCGACATGCTTCAGGTGTCGTACTACTAGCTGCACCCCACCAAGCCATTCTCAGGAGTGACCGATGGATCGACACACCCGATCGGCTAGGTTCGCCTCCCAGTCACCTTCGGCAAGCGCAACAACTACCGCACCGAGCTCATCAACTTCGACGTCACCGACATCTGCATGCCCTACAACGCCATCCTAGGGTATCCAACACTGGCCAAGTTCATTGCGGCCACACACCACGGCTACAACAACCTCAAGATGCCAAGAAGCGGCGACATGATCATGGTCGCCTGCCAAGAGAAGGATGCAGTGTGCTCCCTCGAGCGTGCCTTCCCATCACATAGGAAGGCGCGCCCGGTGCTCCTGTCAGGCTGGGATCGGGGGCTCTCCCTTGGAGGGCCTCAGATCTAGCCAATGTCACGAGGGAGGCGCTCGGGCACCATGTGGAGGCGCTCTTCAGAGCACACTTCCCAGGAGAAGGCAGCAAGCGTGAGGCATCAGGCGTTAAGGAGTACATCAGCAAGGCAATCAAGAAGATTCAGGAAGGAAGGGTTCTGCAAGGCGATCATCGCCTGCCGCGTGGCGCAGCTCACTGCCCTGGCGAGGGTAAGGAGTTTCGTGTCTGCATTGACATCCCCGGCCTCAACAGGGCCGCGTCTCGGCAGCTCAGGTGGCTGTCTCGTGGCAGCCAATGCGAGGGTCCACCTCACAGCTACGTTTGCATGCCTTTTGGCCTAGCGGGCGTGGGTGAGGCATTCCAGCGCTACATGCGGGACGCTCAGATGGCTTGCAAAGTGAGGCACCAGGCGCTCCTAGCGGAAATGGAGGAGCACCTTCAGGAGCCTTCCGGTCCCTTTGAGCCTCCCGAGGCTTGGCACCGGAGCGGCTCATGAGGAACGGCTTCAGCGACACGCGTCTTTTTTGGCTACTTCAACAACTCTTCAACAACGGTACCAGGTGACATCTCTCTAGTTCGTTCAGTTTGGGGGTGCCCCTCGGGCTGCATCATCCCCAGGCCATATGGGTCCGTCCCTACGGCATGTATCCCTTCCGTATTTATCAAAGCCAGTTAAATCCTTTGCAAGCTACGTTTGAATTATTGACTACATGACCAGCGCTTCATCGCTAAGAACGTCTCGCGCCCTTGCAAGCCCTCCCACGACCACCTCATGATTAAGGACTGGCATGGTGTCTGTGCTCGGGTCCATCCCTGCAGCGTCGCTAAACCCAAGTAGTTGAGCTCTGGCTCATGGGCCAGTTCCCGTGTACGTCACATCCCATGGCGCTTGGTGCCTTGTTCTCGCATGAGCTAATCGCGGGTGGAGGAGTGAGGGCGCGCAACCTGGTGCCCTGTGGCCACGGGAACCGCTCGCCGGTTGTTTTTCTTCAGGATCTTTGCATGAGAAGACTGGGCACGATGTCTGTGCTCGGGTCCGTCCCTGCAGCATTGATAAATCTAGCGGCTGAGCTCTGTATGGTGGGCCAGTCCCATTCACGTCACCTCCTAGGGTCGTTGGTGTCTGGCCTTCTCATGCAATAACCTCAAGAAACTCATTCGGTGCAGGCTACGTAACCATCTCGCAGGACCAATTCAAGCATCCCCAATCAAGACCAGGCGCAACCCGCCTTGAGGTAGGGCCTCGTGAGTCCCGCGCTGGCTCACGAGTGCCCATATACACCTCCTCAAGCCCTTCCATGCAAGCCACGTGTCAGGGCGGGGCTGTACACGCCCCAGGGGCTCTCCTCAGAGGGAGCTCCCTCCCACGCACCAGTGGAAGCACCATGCTCCGCGCTGGCTGTCTACACTGCTGAGGAGCGGCTATGCCCGTGCACGAGCGGAAGCGCTATGCTCCGCACTGGTGATAAACAACTGGGGGTGGCCTCATGGCCGCATTGACCTCAGGGAGCCTCCGGGCTCAGTGACTAGCCTCAACGTGGTGCTCTCCCTTTGGAAGGTAGTGCGAGGGGGCTAGGCACGGGGGCTACGCTCAGGTCACTCCTGGCGTACCCCACCTCACCAGGCCTCGCCGGCCTGGTCTTCACGCACCCCTCCCAAGCAAGAGCTCAACGAGGAAATGGTAGTATGGTCTGTTCGTACGTCAAGGGGGAATCCTAAGCATCGCATCTCAGGAGCCTAACTGGTCACGTAGCCCCTCACCTCTTGGGCTCGTCCTGGTGATCCGGACGACTCAACGACGGCTAAGGCATGCACGGGGCCGGGCCCTGCCGACGCAGAACGCCAAGACCTGGTTGTCACCCTTCTTTTTCAAGCCATTCGCACGTCAAGGGGGAGTACTAAGCATCACGTCTCAGGAGCCTAACTGGTCACATAGCCCCTCACCCCCTGGGCTCGTCCTGGTAATCTGGGCGACCAATGGTGGCTGAGGTGCGCACGAAACCGGGCCCTGCCGACGCAGAACACCAAGGCTTGCCCCCGCATCTTTTCCTAAGTTGTTCGCACGTCAAGGAGGACTCCTGAGCATCGCGACTCAGGAGCCTAACTGGTCACATAGCCCCTCAGCCCTTGGGCTCGTCCTGGTGATTCGGATGACCCAACGACGGCTGAGGTACGCGCGAGGCCGGGCTCTGCCGACGTAGAACAACAAAGCAAACGGAAAAGCTGAAGGAGCATATTCTAGTTATTACAAGACATATTGTTCCAAACAAATAGTTTTAAACGCCTGCCCGGGGCATGTCACATGATGCAGGATAAACAAGCAAAAGCAGAATCGCCGGACCACCTCTTAAGACTTGGGCGTCACCACTGCCCGCCAACAGAGCCTCATCGCCAGGCGCGTCGCCCATTCCACCGGCTTCAATCGGAGGACCAACGACCAGGTACTTGCTCAGCATGGTGTCCACGAAGCTCTTCATGGCAGCAGCAGCAGCATCCTGGGAGTCAGCATCCACCGGAGTAAGGAAGGAGGAGAGGTTGAAGCTGGCATCCTGGAGATAAAGATGGCTGAAGACGCACGTCAGAGCCGAGGAAGAAAGTGAGCGCGCCTCGCTTTCCACCAAGCATGCAAACTTGTCGACAGCATCTTCGAGCACCGCCACAACTTCAGGGAGCAGTGCAATAGGGCTCTCCCTCGGGTTTGTCACTACCGCCTTTCTCGAGGGATCATCTCCAAAGAGCGCCTTCTGGGCCTTGTGGAAGCATGCCTCGAGGGAGGAAAGGGTGTCGCGCTCCATGGCGGCCACATTCTTGGCCTCGGCCAGGGCCGCTTGAGCTGCCTCCGCCTCCTCCTTCAGCTTCGTGAGGCGGTCGCGCTCTCCAGCCTGCTCTAAGCCCATCTTCTTCACCTCGGCGTCTTGGTTGGCGATGACAGCTTCCTGGGCCTTCAGCTTCTCCTCACGCTCCTGGAGCTAGTTGGCCTGGGCGGCCTGCTAGTCCTGGAGAGCCCTCAGACCAGCCTCCGCCACATGGCACCGGTCCTCAGCTTCTGTGGCCTCCTGTCGTGCCAGGTCGCACACCATGGCGGCCACCCCAAGTGCCTTCTGGGGTTCCTCTACGGAACCCCAGGCCGTGCGAATAGATGCATCAGCCTTGAGCCAACCAGAGATCAGCCCCAGGCGTCCCTGCGCCGAACGATGATCCGGGCCCTAAAGTTCACCCTGGAGGAGGTCCAGCGCCGCCCTTGCCTCTTTGAGAGTTCTGGAGGGAGCAGGAGCACCATGACTCGGCCACGCGCTGGGCAAGGGAGGAGACGCCCTCAGCGCCAAGGTAGAAGAAACCTCAGCCTCAAGAAGGACCGGGGGCTCCGGAGGCTGGTTATCCTCAACAGCCGTGGCAAGGCTGGGTGCCAGAGGAGTCAGGCATGCCGAGGGCACCGGCACCTCCTGAGGACGGGCATCCACGTCCTCCGGAGATGGCGTCACCTCTGGGGCTGCGGGGGCAGCGGCACTGTTCTTCACCAGGGCCACGGAGGCCGCTTCATTGCTTGCGGCTGCAGCAACCTCCATACCCTCCTTCTGCTTCTTCGACGGCTGCTGCCTAACGAAAGGATAAGACGCTCAGTACCACTTCAAGAACCAACAAGCAAGGTTAAGGGAGAGACTTACTGGTCGATGAAGGCATAGCTCCTCTTCATGCTCAACAGCGGGCGCTGGGGTGGAGCAACTGGCGCCGAGCTCTTGGGAGCAGGAGAGCTTGCGGTTGGCGCGCCTGGGATACCGTTGGCGAAGGTGGCCTGTTGCCCGAAGGAACTAGCGCGGTCCTTCTTTTCTTCATGACCGCTCGCTTGGGCTGTTTCTAGGAGGCCACCCCAGACCTCATGGTGACTCCTGAAGGGCGCGGCACCTCCACCACCGGGGGCTCATCATCATCATCATCATCAGGAAGGTCGCGCAGGAGCTCCCTTCGCTCTGGGGCAGAGGACTCTTCCACAATCTCATCCTCGGTGGCCTCGGAGGATTGGCCGTCGGAGGACAGGTGCACCAAATTAGTAGGCGGCAGGGAAGACCCCAGCCACACGAACCCGAGCTCGTTGAAGACAGGTATGGCCACGACAACCTCCTCGGCGTCATCACGGCAGTATAATGGAAGCCAGTCTTCCGAGGGGTCGCTTGGGTCCTTCCCCGTCAGGTAGAGCAACACCTTGTTCAGCTCCTCCTCGGGAAGGGGATCTTGGCGCAGGCGGATTTTTTCGCCATCACCACCAAGCTTCCACAAGGGCCGGGGGCAGTCTTGAAGCGGCGCGATGGGCTGCTTCAGGAACTCCCTGATGAGCATGGCCCCCGTCAGCTTCAAGCTCTTCAGCTCCTTATACATCTTCTTCACGAACACCGTTAGGGAAGGGTCAGTGATCTTCTCAGAACGCCACCACTTCTCGGCGATGGGGAATGCGATCGGCAGCTTCAGAAAGCTCTGGAAGCTCTTGGCATCCATCAAAACCCACCTCTTCACGACATACTCCACCTTCTTCCTGGCGCGGGAGATTGCGTTACCACTCCGCGCCGCAACGAAGCCGATGCACCCAACCGGATTGTCGCGGTCTTGCGAAGGTAGAAGAAATGGCGGAACAGGGCAACGAAGGGCATCACCCCCACGAACGCCTCACAATAAAAGGTGAAAAGGGACAGAAGGAGTATGGAGTTGACATGGATGTGGAGTGCGTGAAGACCATAGTGGTGAAGGATGACAAAGAAGAAGCGGGAGAATGGAGGTAGCAGCCCCGAGTAGACGCTGTGCATGAAGAAGGGGAAGAAGTTGCTGCCCTCGGGCTCCGGTGCAGCGGTAGCGACCCGTAGCACGGTCTTCTTCCACTCATTATCATCGCTCTAGCCGTCATGAGGAGCATGGTCTGGAGCTTCTCCTCAGTCACGCAGGGCACCAGCAGCCCTGGCTCGTACGAGGCGGAGCCGGCGGCCAGGGCAGGAGCCACCGTCTTCTCGGCGGCCATCGAGCAGAAGATTTGGGGGGAAATCAACAGATCTGGTGAGTTCTTCCGCTGCACGGAGAAAGGGATCTGGAGCAAGACGAAGAAGGAGCAATGAAAGCCTGGCAGCAGGCGGCACCCCTTTTGTCAAACGGAAGCAGTTGCCGAGGCAAGGTGGGGAAACGGAGTTGCCCATGTCCAATCAATCGCCGCGCATCATCAAGGCCGCAGGCGGTTAGGGCCCGCGGCGCTCCGCACTTGCCCTTTGCTTCGCAAGCGTGCCTTGGGCCCGGAGGCTACTGTCGGCGTCCTGGATTCGGGGGTATCCAGCGCTGCCTGCCTGCGGCCCACCACGTGGCTTCATCGACGGCCTGGTACGGCCCAGCTTCAGCACCAACACCGCAAGATCCTTGCGATGGGCTGAGCCTCGCGAGGCGGGCAACGCCAAGACCCTCGAAGGAGTTGGCCTCCTCAGGAGGGCTCCTAAGGGGCGGAGAGTTCTATGCAGCTACCTCATGAGGCTCAGCTGACGTGAGCCATGATGACCAAGGCCAGGCGAGCACCAGGCGGGCGCAGAGAGCAGGTTTCCTCTTTGGTGCAAGGGAGGCAAGCCACAGGCGCGGAGTCCCGAGGAATCAGCCAAAGGTTTCCATTTAAGTGCAACGAGACCAGGACCACCAGGACGGCAGGATGGAAGTCATCACCGAGCCACCTGCAGCGTCACGACCAGAGGCTTTTCGCAGGCGAAGACTACTTTTGTCAGGATAGACTGTACTACTTGTCCCCTTTCAAATCCCACCGTTGTGGAATCCCTTCCCGCTCATATTTGGGAAGAGGACCAAGGCCACTATATATAGGACTTAGCCACCATCATAGTGGAGGATGGGATCCATTCTCACCCGACCACCACACCAGCTCAAGAACACCTCACCTCCTGAGGCTTGTTCATCCTCTGTACTAGTTCATCCATAGCCCCTCGAGGCAATCCACCACACCACACTAGATTAGGGTATTACAACACAACGATGGCCCGAACCAGTATAAATCTCTATGTCTTTGTGTCTCTTTGAGCTCGATGCGGTAGGCTTAGGAGGATCGCGAGTAGGCAGGCTAGGTAGGTTGAGATCTCCGCACGCACCCCAGAGTTTGAACCTCTCAAGGGTTGCTGGATCCCTAAATCCCACAAAAAGGAATAAAAACTTAGCACGGGTGGTGGATGTGCGCGCGAATACAGTTCCTTGTCGAACTGCCACTCCTCCACCGGGAGCTTGCAGTTTGAGATGTGGTTCACCAGGTGAGCCACCTCCGCGTGTGGCATCTCCTTGGTGCTCATCCGGCATGGATCCCGGTTCCCGCTCATCTGGCAGATCATGTGTGGCCGTCCTTGAAGGGGGAGCACCCAGCGCCACGAAGGCGGTCAGAAGGTCCACCCCTGTGAGGCCTTCCATCCTCGTCATCACCTTGAGCCGCTTGACGGCCGCGACAGAGATGGCCGACAGTGTCTTGGGCCGGTACGACTAGTTGGCGCAAGATCCAGTCGATGGGCCGGCTGCATAAGCCGGCAGGCTGACAAAGTCGGCCTCCGGGTGGAGGTTCTTGACGTAGAAGTAGGATTGTTGCCACATCTTGACCGACCGTGTCAACGTGATGGACGGGAAGGGGTTGTCAGCAGCCGGCCTCCACACCGTGATGAAGGAGCCGCACTGCGCCAACACCCCCTTGACGATGGTGCCGAGCTTCATGTAGAATAACTCACCCTAGAGCTCGAGGGTGGGGGGATGCCGAGGTAGCCTTCGCAGAGGGTGACGAAGGCGGACAGCAGCACCACCATGTTTGGCGTGAGGTGGTGTGGCTGGAGGCCGTAGAACTGGAGGAAGGAGTGCAGGAAGCCACTTGCCGGCAAGCTGAAGCCGCGCAAGCAGTGCGATCGGAAGATGACGCGCTCGCCTTCCTCCGACGCCGGTGAAATCTCCCTTTCGGGCGCTAGGCGAACTTTCACGCGTAATCCTCGCGGGGCAGACGCCGCGTCTGGCGGAGGAAGTCGATGTGGTCCTCATGGACGTTGGACCCGTCCCACGCTCCAGAGCGCGCCATGGGTGCTTGGAGCGTGGTGGAGGAGAGGTGCGGCAGCGAGAGCGCGGACCCGTGGTGGGATAGCAGCGCAGCGTGGTCGCCGGAGGAGCAGTGCAGCGGCGAACAGCAGTGGCAACGAGTGAGCAAGAAGAAGAAGACGAAGGAGGAGGAGGGCATGCGAGCTTCTGCCGCACCCCTCCTCCCCCTACTTATAGCCCCAGGCAGCGAAGCCGAGGGGATGGGGTGTAGGGGTCGTGGGATTAACTGCGCCCACGTCCCCACGACCCCGCGTTTATTGCGCCATAACGGTGTACATTAAACCGCGCATAATGCCAACCGTCTGCCTCGGCCATAGCGAATCCGCGCATGGGCTGAGGCGCGATAGTGGCGGGCCCCAGCCTGCGGCGACGTCCCATCGCGCGCGTGGGCTGGCAGGTTGGCCCAGCCGGCTGGCGCCGCGTGGCACGCGGGCAACGAGCGGCCGACTCGACGCTCGGTGCGAGCACACCATCTGGCTCCCGCCTTCGCTTTTCGAAATCATCAAGACGGCGTGCCCGACCCTGGCCGACTCCTAGCTGTCGGCTCTTCAGAGTAGGAAGCTATCGAGGCCTCTCGCCCTTTCAACCGCAATATCCCACCAGCTTCGAGGACTACTGTCGGAGTAAATGACCATGGGTAGCCTCATCTGCCCCCAGGACATTTCAAGACATCGGGGCCGGCTGCGCCCCTCAAGCATCCAAGAGAAAGGGCCACCTTCTCCTGGCCGACTGATGGAGGGCAGCAAGGCTAAATAAGTGGTCTCAAAGTGGGCAGACTCCTAGCAGGCAGCCACCAGAGCGGCCAACTCATAGCAGGCAGCCCACCCATGCATCCTCAAAGGTTGCACCCACATAACAGCAACGAGACGGGGCATAGCTACAGTGCAGCCTGCCACCCCTGAATCCGGGAGCAGGCGTGGCCACAGTGCAACGTACCGGGCGACCATCCCTAGCCCGGTGCAGCATTGTTGTCACGTTGATCGTGACATAACCCATGGCAGAGCTGCCATACTTCCACGACGGGCTGTCGGTACGGCCCGCAGGCAGCGATCCCTACCTGCCACTAAGATACCAGAAGGCGGGTGGCCTAGACCAGTCGGTAGAGGGAAGGCCGGCTCCTAACAGTCGGCCCTCCCCTTCCCTCGAAGTGTGTGCACCATTAACCAGATAAGACGGGGTGTGGCTACAGTGAACGCCCACCAGGCGGCGGTACTGTAGCCACACTCTCCCCGACCAAGCCATCATCACTAGGGGTGAGGCCACAGTGATGAGCAGCCGAGAGAGCACACAAGTGGTGGGCCCAACCTATCGGCTGAGAGCCCGGCAGCCAACGGGATCCACCAGTGGGCGGGCCCCAGTGGCCGACGGAGAAGCCGGCGATCATAGACACTGATGGCCTGGGCCTACGGCCAGCCGGATTACCATTGTACCCCTGGGGGGTAGGCCTATATAAACCCCCTAGGGCACCCATGCAAAGGGTTTATCTCTTAGAGTTTCCCACACCCACATAGAGAGAGGAGTAGAGCTAGCCTTGCCCTTCTTCCTCCTCTAGCCGAATAGCTCAAGGAGCATCTTGTAGCTACTTGTTGATCTAGTGATAATGCGGAGACCCCGCAGAGCAGTACTAGGGGTGTTATCTCCTAGGAGAGCCCCGAACCTGGGTAAGATTCACCGGCATGCATGTCTTCGCCTTATCCTGTTTCCAGGCACCCACGACATCTTACTAGCTCCCACTATGATTAGCCATCCTTTGGAATATGTCACAGCTCCCACCCGACATCTGTTCTATTAGTTACTCCCATATTTGCATTTTGCTCTGTTATCTCAATATATCTAACTGATGATCTTAATTTTCATTTCAAGCAGTACATCCTTTGCTTTGCAAGAACAGGAGTAGAAGGAAATCTTGGGCTTTACTTTGTTGGGGACTCCATGGATGTCATATTGAAAATGCAGCATGGATTTACAATGACAGTTAGGTAAAACTTGATAATGATGGTCACTCCTATTTTGATGCGGACTTTTGGAGAAAAATGTCTAAGTGTTACGAACTGAAAGCTGGCAATAAAATTCTAGTGCATGCACCATAGCCTGGTCTAATTAACATGGATGTTTAGTTCCCCAATGTCATCAGTCGATCAAAGTCTGATTATGGTTACTGTCCTTTTCAACTTTCTCCATGCTGGCATATTACTTAGCAAAATCGGGTTGTTTGTTCTGACTAATTGATCACTATTTAAGGAACCAATTGTGATTTCATTTTCTGACTCCGTTCCTAGGTACTCCCTCCATTCCTAAATATAGGGTGTATAGTTTTTGGCACGAAAATTAAAGAACGCACATGGAGGGAAAATTTCACAAGTTTTGGGCGAGATTACACCTGACTAATTGACATGAGTAAATAGAGGAGCTTGCCTGATATAAGGAAATGTAATCAAATTCCTAAAAAAATTATCCAAACGAGTGGTGCAACGCAATGCACCTTATATTTCGGAATTTTTCTCAAAAATCTATACACCTTATATCAAGGAACGGAGGGAGTAGTAAAAACATCTGTTAACCAATTTATGCGCACTATATATTCTTCTGTCATGTTCTGAATAAATAATACCTTTCCACCTTTTAAGCAGGATATGTTGGATGCATAGTTAACGATCTGTATGTTACTAAGCGTACCAAATTTCACTGGAAGGACTTGAAGCGTGTCATAAAATTTGTTGATAATCTGACAGAGATAGCACAACGTATGAACACTGGATTTTGGATGGGATTAATTATACCTATGGCGCACACATTCAACAAGACCAATTGTGTGCACAAAACGTTGGTACAAAGTATTATTTTTACGTTGATGCTCATAAACACTATATATCTTCAATGATATGTTACAATTGGTTTTTATTCTACATTTCAACAGAAATTTGCTGATGTAGCCGTTCCTGGATCGATTTCCCGGTGTGGTCGAATTACACTTGTGCCTGCTAATAATGCCAAAGTGATTGCAAGGTACTACATTTCTTGCAGAAATGGAACCATTCAAATTAACAAGTTCTCACTTGTCGTGGCAATGCATCCATATTGGAAAATTGGAGACACTGTTCTACTCATGCTCTACCAAGGCACATGAGGGTTCTTCCTTTTCATTGACGAGATGCCGAGTCGCCGTGATCAAGCTGCTTCTAGCGGATGGTTTTGGTTGTTGGCCCTCAGCCTCTTAAAATGTGCTAGTTGTTACTATATTAGATATGTAGATATGGACCATATGGTTGTTGGCCCCTAGCCTCTTAAATGTGATAGTTGTTACTATGTTAAGTATGTAGATATGGACCATATGGTTGTCAAAACCGTGTTACAAAGATCCTCCTTTTGTCGAATAGTGTAACCACTATATATATGTTACTCAAATGCTGTTAGCAAAGCTCTTAAATTTTCATGGATAGTATTAGTATCGTGTGCCCGATAGAGCGGTAGAGTAGAGGATGTCCATGTTTTGGACGTGGCGATTAACACCGATGTCCAGAAGGCATTTGCATATTAATTGTCCATATTGCAAATTCACACCCGTGTTAACATAAGGAAACTTATATGTAACTTACTAATCATCGCACACGAGTACTCGTAGACGCATCGTGTGCAATACTTCTAGCCACCGCAAGCAACTAGTTTGCGTTTTTCAAAGTTTTTTGTACACACAGAATCACACACAAATTAAATGTAGTAACAGTCTGTGCTATAATTTATCATCGCAAACAGTTCATCCGAGTGGGTTGTTTGTCGCGTATTACACACATCTTGTTTAGACGAATCGTCTGTGTTCTTTTGGCTCATCGCAAATAGTTCATCTATGTGAATTGTATGCCGCATATCACACACAACTTGTTAATTTGAACTGTTTCTGTTGTGTTCCCTAATTGAAATAATTCGTCCGAGTGAACCGCATGCCATATATCACACACACCTTGATCTGGCTAACCGTTTCTGTTGCATTTCCTAATAGAAAATAGTTCATCTGATCGAACTGTATGTCGTATATCGCACACACCTTGATATGACTGCCTGTTTCTGTTGTTCTGTCTCATCACAAACAGTTCACATGGATCAACCGTATCTCCTGCATCGCACACGCAACTAAAATTTCATATGTGTTTAATGTCTCCGCCATCGCAAACGTTTTGCACCTTTTTGATGGTTTTTTACATCACTGGTTGCGATTAATGTAGCACACAAAGTTTCATCAAAAGGGTCTCTGATCGTAGTGTCGCATTAGCAGCATCCTGCAGTAGTGAACCAGAGGGATGTTGATTTGAGTGGGAGTTCTTAGGTAATATGATTAATTGAACTAGTTTATCATGAACAATAGTCTAAGTTATCTTTGCAAATTTATGTTGTAGATCAATGGCTCGCGCAGTAGCTCCCCTGAATTTCAATGCATTTCTAGAGAAAGCTAAGCTGAAAGATGATGGAAGTAACTTTGTGGACTGGGCTCGTAATCTGAGGATTATCCTCACGGTTTCCCAAAAGTCTTATGTCCTTGATGCACCGCTTGGTGCGCCACCCCCTCCAGTGACTATGGACATTGTGAACGCCTAACAGTCATGTGTTGATGACTACTCAATAGTTCAGTGCACCATGTTGTATGGCTTAGAACCGGGACTTCATATCCGTTTTGAACGTCATGGAGCATATGAGATGTTCCAGGAGTTGAAGTTTATCTTTGAGAAGAATGCCCAGATCGAGAGGTATGAGACCTTCGATAAGTCCTATGCCTGCAAGATGGAGGAGAACGGGCCTGTCAGTGAGCACATACTCAGAATGTCTGGGTACTACAATCGTCTGGCTGAGTTGGGAGTTGGGCTCCCGTCGGAGGCTGTCACTGACAGAGTTCTTCAGTCGCTACCACCTAGCTACAAAAGTTTTGTGTTGAACTACAACATGCAAGGCATGAACAAGTCAGTCTCCGAGCTGTTCACAATGTTGAAAGTCGCTGAGTCAGACATCTAGAAGGAGCATCAAGTGTTAATGGTCAATAAAACCACTAGTTTCAAGAAGAGCAAGGGAAAGAAGGGAAACTTCAAGAAGGGTGGCAAAGAAGTTGCTCCTCCCGTGAAGAAACCCAAGGCTGGACCCAAGCCGAAAACTGAGTGCTTCTATTGTAAGGGAACTGGCCACTGGAAGCGGAACTGCCCCAAGTATTTGGCCGACAAGAAGGGGGCCAACATCAATAAAGGTATATATGATATACAAGTTATTGATGTGTACCTTACCAACTCTCGTTGTAGTGCCTAGGTATTTGATACCGGTTCAGTTGCTCACATTTGCAACTCAAAGCAGGAACTATGAAATAGATAGAGGCTGGCGAAGGACAAAGTGACGATGCGCGTGGGAAATGCTTCCAAGGTTGATGTGATCGCCGTTGGCACGCTCGCTCTTTGATTACCATCGGGATTAGTGATGAACCCGAATAATTGTTATTTAGTGCCTGCCTTGAGCATGAACATCATATCTGGATCTTGTTTAACGCGAGACGGTTACTCATCTAAATCAGAGAATAATGGTTGTTCTATTTATATGGGTGATATCTTTTATGGTCATGCACCCATTGAAGGGTTTATTCTTATTGAATCTCGAAAGATGTAGAGTTGATACTGATAGTACCACTTTCTTATGGCACTGTTGTCCTAGGTCATATTGGTGTAAAGCGCATGAAGAAACTCCATGCTGATGGACTTTTGGAGTCACTTGATTTTGAATCACTTGACACATTCGAACCATGCCTCATGGGCAAGATGACTAAGACCCCATTTTCCGGAACAATGGAACGGGCAAGTGACTTGTTGGAAATCATACATACTGATGTGTGCGGTCTGATGAGCGTTAATGCGCGTGGTGGATATCATTACTTTCTCACCTTCACTGATGATTTGAGTAGATATGGGTATATTTACTTAATGAAGCATAAGTCTGAGATGTTTGAAAAGTTCAAGCAATTTTAGAGTGAAGTTGAGAATCATCATAACAAGAAGATCTAATTCCTATGATCTGATCGAGGGGGAGAGTATCTGAGTTATGAGTTTGGCAATCACTGAAAACAATCTGGAATTGTTTCACAGTTGACGCCACCTGGAACACCACAACATAATGGTGGGTCCAAACGTTGTAATCGTACCTTATTGATATGGTGCATTCTGTGATGTCTCTTGCTGATCTGCCACTATCGTTTTTGGGTTATGCGTTAGAGACAACAACATTCACTTTAAATAGGGCACCATCTAAGTCCGTGGAGACGACACCGTATGAATTGTGGTTTGGCAAGAAACCTAAGTTGTTGTTTCTTAAGGTTTGGGGTTGCGATGCTTATGTCAAAAGGCTTCAGCCAGAAAAGCTCGAACCCAAAGTGGACAAATGCGTCTTCATAGGATACCCAAAAGAGATGGTTGGTTATACCTTCTATCTCAGATCTGAAGGCAAAGTGTTTGTCGCTAAGAACAGGTCCTTTCTCGAGAAAGAGTTTCTCTCAAAAGAATTGAGTGGGAGGAAGATAGAACTCGATGAAGTTGTTGAACCTTTACTTCAACCAGAGAGTAGTGCAGCACAGAAAGATGTTTCTGTGGCACCTGCATCAGTTGAAGAGGAAGCTAATGATGATGATCATGAAGCTTCAGGATCAAGTTACCATCGAACCTCGTAGGTCGACAAGGGTACGTACAGCTCCTGAGTGGTATGGTAACCCTGTCTTAGAAGTCATGTTGTTGGACAATGATGAACCTACGAGCTATGGAGAAGCGATGGTGGGCTCGAATTCCGACAATTGGTTAGAGGCCATGAAATCCGAGATGGGATCCATATATGAAGACAAAGTATAGACTTTGGAAGTATTACCTGAAGGGCGAAAGGCCACTAAGAATAAATGGATCTTCAAGAAGAAGACGGACGCGGAAGGTAATGTCACCATCTATAAAGCTCGACTTGTGGCAAAGGGGTTTTCACAAGTTCAAGGAGTTGACTATGATGATACTTTCTCACCCGTAGCGATGCTTAAGTCCGTTAGAATCATGTAGGCAATAGCTGCATTTTTTTATTATGAAATCTGGCAGATGGATGTCAAGACAACGTTCCTTAATGGTTTCCTTAAGGAAGAGTTGTATATGATGCAACCGGAAGGTTTTGTCGATCAAGGGAATGCTGACAAAGTGTGCAAACTCCAGCGATCCATTTATGGACTGGTATAAGCATCTCGGAGTTGGGATCTTTGCTTTGATGAGGTGATCAAAGCGTTTGGGTTTTATACAAGTTTTCGGAGAATCTTGTGTTTACAACAAAGTGAGTGGGAGCTCTATAGCGTTTCTAGTATTATATGTGGATGACATATTGTTGATTGGAAACAATATAGAACTTTTGGAAAACATGAAAGAATATTTGAACAAGAGTTTTTCAATGAAGGACCTAGGAGAAGTTGCTTTCATATTAGGCATCAAGATCTATAGAGATAGATCGAGACGCTTAATAGGACTTTCACAAAGCACATACCTTGATAAGATTTTCAAGAAGTTCAAAATGGATCAGTCCAAGAAAAGGTTATTGCCTATTTTACAAGGTGTGAAGTTGAGTCAGACTCAATGCCCAGCGACTACAGAGGATAGAGCAAATATGAGTGTCATCCCCTATGCTTCTGCCATAGGCTCTATCATGTATGCGATGCTGTGCACAATACCGGATGTCAACCTTGCCATAAGTATGGCCGGAAGATTTCAAATTAATTAGGAATGGATCACCGGACAGCGGTGAAGAATATCCTTAAATACCTGAAAAGGACTAAGGAAATGTTTCTCGTTTATGGAGGTGATCAAGAGCTCGTTGTAAAGGGTTACATCAATGCAAGATTTGACACTGATCCAGATGACTCTAAGTCTCAGACCAGATACGTATATATTCTAAATGGGGGAGTGGTAAGCTCGTGCAGTTCCAAGCAAAGCATGGTAGCTGATTCTACATGCGAAGCGGAGTACATAGCTGCCTCGGGGGCAGTGAAGGAAGGTGTTTGGATGAAGCATTTAATCATAGATCTTGGAGTTGTGCCTAGTGTACTGAACCCAATGACTCTGTTATGTGACAACACTGGTGCAATTGCTCTAGCCAAGGAACAAAGGTTTCACAAGAGGACCAGACACATAAAGCGACGCTTCAACTCCATCTGTGATGCAGTCAAGGAGGAGGACATAAACATTTGAAAAGTACATACAGATCTGAATGTTGCAGACCCGTTAACTAAACCTCTTCCACGGGAAAAACATGATCAACACCAGAACTCTATGGGTGTTAGATTAATTACCATGTAATACTAGATTATTGACTATAGTTCAAGTGGTAGACTGTTGGAAATATGCCCTAGAGGCAATAATAAAGTAGTTATTATTATATTTCCTTGTTCATGATAATCGTTTATTATCCATGCTATAATTGTATTGATCGGAAACTGAAATACATGTGTGGATACATAGGCAACAACATGTCCCTAGTGAGCCTCTACTGGACTAGCTCGTTGATCAAAGATGGCCATGGTTTCCTAGTCATATACATGAGTTGTTAATTGATAACGGGATCACATCATTAGGAGAATGATGTGATGAACAAGACCCAAACTATGAACGTAGCATATGATCATGTCAAGTTTATTGCTATCGTTTTCCGCATGTCAAGTATATGTTCCTATGACCATGAGATCATGCAACTCACTGACAACCGGAGGAGTACCTTGTGTGTGCCAAATGTTGCAACGTAACTAGGTGACTATAAAGGTGCTCTACATGTATCTCCGAGGGTGTCTGTTGAGTTGGCATGGATCAAGACTGGGATTTGTCATTCTGTATGACAGAGAGGTATCTCAGGGCCCGCTCGATAATACTGCATCATAGAAGGCTTGCAAGCAATGCGACTAATGATTTAGTCATGAGATCTTGTATTACGGAATGAGTAAAGAGACTTGCCTGTAATGAGATTGAACTAGGTATGGTGATACCGACGATCGAATCTCGGGCAAGTAACATACCAACATACAAAGTGGACTACATACTGGATTGTCTGAATCCCTGACATCGAGGTTTGACCGATAAAGATCTTCGTAGAATAGGAAGGAACCAATATGAACATCTAGGTCCCTCTATTGGTTATTTACCGTAGAGGTGTCTCAGTCATGTCTGCATAGTTCTCGAACCCACAGGGTCTACACACTTAATGTTTGGTGATGATATAAGTATAGTTGAGTCATTATGGTGGTTACCGAAGGTTGTTCGGAGTCCCGGATGAGATCCCGGACATGATGAGTAACTCCATAGTGGTCTGGAGGTGAAGATCGATATATAGGACAAAGGGTAATGGAGTCCCGAAGTGTTCTGGGGGTACCGGTTTATGACCAGGAGAGCCGAAAGGGGTTTTGGGAGGCCCCGACAAGTGTTGGGAGCCCTCATGGGCCAAGGGGAGGGAGCACATCAGCCCACTAAGGGGATGTACGCCCCCAAGTCCCCCTCCCACGATCAACAGAGGAGGTGGGGCGCCTGATAACCCACAAGTACAGGGGATCGCAATAGTTTTCGAGGGTAGAGTATTCAACCCAAATTTATTGATTCGACACAAGGGGAGCCAAAGAATATTCTCAAGTATTAGCAGTTGAGTTGTCAATTCAACCACACCTGGAAACTTAGTATCTACAGCAAAGTGTTTGGTAGCAAAGTAATATGATAGTGGTGGTAACGGTAACAAAAGTAAAGGCAGCAAAAGTAATGTTTTTGGTATTTTGTAGTGATTTAACAATAGCAACGGAAAAGTAAATAAGCGAGAACGAGTATATGGAAAACTCGTAGGCACCGGATTGGTGATGGATAATTATGTCGGATGCGGTTCGTCATGTAACCGTCATAACATAGGGTGACACAGAACTAGCTCCAATTCCTCAATGTAATGTAGGCATGTATTCCGAATATAGTCATACGTGCTTATGGAAAAGAACTTGCATGACATCTTTTGTCCTACCCTCCCGTGGCAGCGGGGTCCTATTGGAAACTAAGGGATATTAAGGCCTCCTTTGAATAGAGAACCGGAACAAAGCATTAGCACATAGTGAATACATTAACTCCACAAACTATGGTCATCACCGGGAGTGGTCCCGATTATTGTCACTTCGGGGTTGCCGGATCATAACGCATAGTAGGTGACTATAGACTTGCAAGATAGGATCAAGAACACACATATATTCATGAAAACACAATAGGTTCAGATCTGAAATCATGGCACTCCGGCCCTAGTGACAAGCATTAAGCATAGCAAAGTCATAGCAACATCAATCTCAGAACATAGTGGATACTAGGGATCAAACCCTAACAAAGCTAACTCGATTACATGATAAATATCATCCAACCCATCACCGTCCAGCAAGCCTACGATGGAATTACTCACGCACAACGGTGAGCATCATGAAATTGGTGATGGAGGATGGTTGATGATGATGATGGCGACGAATCCCCCTCTCCGGAGCCCCGAATGGACTCCAGATCAGCCCTCCCGAGAGAGATTAGGGCTTGGGGCGGCTCCGTATTGTAAAACGCAATGATTTCTTCTCTCTGATTTTTTTCTCCCCGAAAGCCAATAATTAGAGTTGAAGTTGGCGTCGGAAGGTGTCCAGGGGGCCCACGAGGTAGGGGGGCGCGCCCAGGAGGGGGGGGGCGCCCCCACCCTCGTGAACAGGGTGTGGGCCCCCTGGTCTTCATCTTTGGAGAGGATTTTTTATTATTTATTCTAAGATATTCCGTGGAGTTTCAGGTCCTTCCGAGAACTTTTATTTTCTGCACAAAAACAACATCATGGCAATTCTGTTGAAAACAACGTCAGTCCGGGTTAGTTCCATTCATATCATACAAGTTAGAGTCCAAAACAAGGGCAAAAGTGTTTGGAAAAGTAGATACGACGGAGAGGTATCAGCGCCCCCCCAGGGCAGCCTGCACCTGGCTTCGGGGGAAGTCACCCTAGGGTTTCCTTAGGGGCACCCCATCTGTGTGGCCGCCGCCCCCTAGGGGAAACCCTAGGGCACCCCTCCTACTCCCTTCCCCCAAATATATAGAGGAGTAGAGGGAGGGAAGCCGAACCCCATCTATGCCACGGGGCTGCCCTCCCTCTCCCTCATAGTCCTTCTTCTTCTTTGTTTGGCTTGGCGAAGCCCTACTGAGATTTTTCCACCACCACTGCCATCACACCATCGTGCTGCTGGAAGACTCGGGCTACTAATTCACCATCGCTCACTAGATCAAGGAGGTGAATGCATCATCAAGCCGTACACATGTTGAACGCGGAGGTGCCGTCCATTCGGCACTTGGATCGGGAGTTCACGGGACGGATCATGATTGGATCGTGAAGATGTTCGACTACAACAACCGCATTTCTTAACGCTTCCGCTTAGCGATCTACAAGGGTATGTAGATGAAATCTATCCTCTCGTAGATGTTCATCTCCTAGATTGATATTAGTGAGCATAGGAAATTTTTTGTTTCCCATGCAACGTTCCCCAACATATCCATGAATATAAGAAACATAATTATTGCGTTTTCAAAATATACGATCCTTAAGAAATGTTATCCCCACTCATTTTATCATGTTAGCATGGCATGGCTCTGCCTTCGCTGCATTAATATAAATCATGATACCCCGGTGTCAAACCAGGAAATTGGATCATACTTCTAGCGCGCCTCAGCATTTTCAACTCCACACACACTACAAAAAAAACACTTCCTTGAAAATATGTGTTTGTCATAGTAGGTCACGTTTTTTACCATGCATGTAAATCCATGACGATTTTATGATAGGATCAAGATAGTCATACATGTGTTATCGTAGACGTGTTCCATGACAATACTCAAATTATCATCACGGAAGTGCCACTTTCATGATGAGAAATGGCGTGTCATGGAAGTGATTTCATCAATGGTAACTGACACGTGGCATCAACCGTAATGGGTCGCCATTAAGCTATCGCGTCTGGTTTTGGATCCGATAACCCGTTAACATCCACGACCAATGGCAATTTTCCACATGTAAAAATCTCATTGGCCGAAGGAAACACGTGACAGCTCCGCTTTGGGACAGATGTCTGATACGTTCATTTTGCATCATGTTTTCCTACTATTATTTATGTTGTTTTACTTTATAATAATGCTTTTTGGAGTAATTCTAATGCCTTTTCTCTCATAATATGCAAGGTATGCACAAAGGGGGAGAATTCCGGCAGTTGGAAATCTGGACCTGAAAAAGCTACGTCAAGCTACCTATTTTGCACAACTCCAAATGAGCTAAAACTTATCGAGGATTTTTATGGAATATTTAAGAACTATTGGAGAAAATAAGTACCAGAGGGGGCCACCAGGTGGGCATAACCCACTTGGCCGCGCCAGAAGGCCCCGGCGCGCCTTGGTGGGTGTTTCCCTCCTCGGCCCACCTCCGGTGCCCATCTTCTGGTATATAAGTCATTTTGACCTAGAAAAAATAATGATAGGACTTTCGGGATGAAGCACCGCCGCCTCGAGGCGAAACTTGGGCAGGAGCACTTGCCCTCCGGCAGAGCGATTCCTCCTGGGACTTCCCTCCCGGAGGGGGAAATCATCGTCATCATCATCACCAACAACTCTCCCATCTTGGTGAGGGCTATCTTCATCAACATCTTCAACAACACCAACTCCTCTCAAACCCTACTTCATCTCTTGTATTCAATCTTTGTACCAAAACTATAGATTGGTGCTTGTGGGTGACTAGTAATGTTGATTATATCTTGTAGTTGATTACTATATGGTTTATTTGGTGGAAGATTATATATTCAGATCCACCCACATATCAAATTATCAAAATAGTGAACACGAATTAAGCCAACATGATGAGAGTGACTAGATGAAATTCTCGTGTACCCTCAAGAACACTTTGCTTATCATAAGAGAGCGTTTTGGCCTGTCCTTTGCCTCAAAAGGATTGGGCTACCTTGCTGCACTTTTGTTACTACTATAGTTACTTGCTCGTTACACATTATCTTGCTATCAAACTACTCCGCTACTTACAATTTTAGCACTTGTAGACAATACCTTGCTGAAAACCACTTGTCATTTCCTTCTGCTCCTTGTTGGGTTCGACACTCTTACTTATCGAAAAGGCTACGATTGACCCCATATACTTGTGGGTCATCAAGACTATTTTCTAGTGCCATTGCTGGGGAGTGAAGCGCTCTTGGGAAGTGGAAATTGGTAAGGAAAACATTATTACTACATGCTGAAATTTATTGCCACTTGCTACTATGGAAACAATCCTTTGAGGGGTTTGTTCGGGGTATCTTCACCTCGACCAGAACCACAATTAGTTGCCCCTCAAGCCTCAACCTACTACACCTACTAAAAATATTGAATATGAAATTCCTTCGGGTATGTTAGAACAACTGCTAGCTAATCCTTATGCAGGAGATGGAACTGAACATCCTGATATGCACATGATATATGTGGATGAAATTTGTGGATTGTTTGAGCTTGCAGGTTTGCCCGGAGATGAAGTTAAGAAGAAGGTTTTCCCTTTATCTTTGAAGGGAAAAGCATTGACATAGTATAGGCTATGTGATGATATTGGATCTTGGAACTGGAATCGGTTGAAATTGGAATTTCATCAGAAATTTTATCCTATGCATCTAGTTCATCGTGATCGGAATTATATATATAATTTTTGGCCTCGTGAAGGAGAAAGTACCACTTTAGCTTGGGGGAGGCATAAGTTAATGTTATATTCATGCCCCAATCATGAGCTCTCAAGAGAAATTATTATTCAGAATTTGTATGCTCGGCTTTCTCCTAATGATCAATCCATGCTCGATACTTCTTGTACTGGTTCTTTTATGAAGAAGACTATTGAATTCCGGTCGGATCTTTTGGAAAGAATTAAATGCAACTCTGAAGATTGGGAACTCGATGAAGGTAAAGAGTCAGGTATTGAACCTAAGTTTGATTGTGTTAAATCTTTTATGAATACCGATGCTTTTCAAAAGTTTAGCACTAAATATGGACTTGACTGTGAGATAGTAGCCTCCTTTTGTGAATCTTTTGCTACTCATGTTGATCTCCCTAAGGAGAAGTGGTTTAAATATCACCCACCAATTAAATAAGAAGTTAAAGAACCGTTAAAAGCTAAAGAAGAAACCATCATTTACAATGTTGATCCAGTTGTTCCCACTGCTTATATTGAAAAACCACCCTTCCATGCTAGGATGAAAGGACATGCTAAAGCTTCAACTGAGGTTATCAAAAGTTATGTTAGAACATCCAAACCATCTGAACAAATCAGTGTTGAACCTAGTGTTGCTATGGTTAAAGATCTCTTTGTCGATAATATTGATGGGCATGTTATTTACTTTTGTAATGAAGCTTCTAGAATTGCCAAACCTGGTAAAAAGGATAAACATAGACTAGTTGTTGGCATGCATGTTGTCTCAGTTAAGATAGGAGATCACTGTTATCATGGGTTATGTGACCTAGGTGCTAGTGTGAGTGCTATTCCTTTATCCTTATATAAAGAAATTAAGGATGAAATAGCACCTGCTGAAATAGAAGGCATAGATGTCACTGTTAAACTTGCTAATAGAGATACTATATTACCAATTGGGATTCCTAGAGATGTTGAAATCTTGTGTGGGGAAATAAAATACCCTACCAATTTTCTTGTTCTTAGCTCCCCACAAGATGACTTTTGTCCCATTATTTTTGGTAGACCTTTCTTGAACACCGTCAATGCCAAAATAGATTGTGAGAAACAAACTGTCGGTGTTAGCTTTCATGATGAATCTCATGAATTTAATTTTTCCAAGTTTAGTAGACAACCTCATAAGAAAGATTTGCCTAGTAAGGATGAAATTATTGGTCTTGCTTCTATTGTTGTACCTCCTACTAATCCTTTGGAACAATACTTGCTAGACCATGAAAATGATTTGCATATGCATGAAAGAAATGAAATAGATATAATCTTTTTCGAACAACAACCTCTGCTTACACACAATTTGCCTATTGCAACTCTAGGAGGTCCTCCTCCACCTAAAGGTTGGAGTTAAAACAATTTCCAGGCACTTTGAAATATGCTTATCTTGATGACAGAAAGATATATCATGTTATTATTAGTTCTAACCTTTCAGAACATGAAGAAGAAATATTATTGAATGTTTTAAGGAAGCACAGGGCTACTATTGGATATACACTTGATGATCTTAAGGGCATTAGTCCCACTCTATGTCAGCACAAGATTAATATGGAACCTGATGCTAAACCCGTTCTTGATCACCAACGTCGGGTAAATCCGAAGATGAAAGAAGTGATAAGAATAAAAATATTAAAACTTCTGGAAGGAGGTATAATCTATCCTATAGCTGATAGTAGATGGGTAGGTCATGTTCATTGTGTCCCTAAGAAGGGAGGTATTACTATTGTTCCTAATGATAAGAATGAGCTTATTCCACAAAGAATTGTCTCATGCTATAGAATGGTAATTGATTATAGAAAATTAAATAAAGCAACTAGAAAAGATCATTACCCTCTGCCTTTTATTGATCAAATGTTAGAAAGATTATCTAAGGACACACATTTTTGCTTTCTTGATGGATATTCTGGTTTTTCACAAATACCTGTTTTACAATCTGATCAAGAAAAGACCACTTTCACTTATTCCTTTGGGACTTTTGCTTATAGACGTATGCCTTTTGGTTTATGTAATGCACCTGCTACCTTTCAAAGATGTATGACTGCTATATTCTATGATTTTTGTGAACAAATTGTTGAGGTTTTGATGGATGACTTTTCTGTTTATGGGAAGTCTTTTGATGATTGTTTAAGCAATCTTGATCGAGTTTTGCAGAGATTCGAACAAACAAATCTTGTCTTGAATTGTGAGAAGTGCCACTTTATGGTTAATGAAGGTATTGTTTTGGGCCATAAATTTTATGAGAAAGGCATTGAGGTGGACAAAGCCAAGGTTGATGCAATTGAGAAAATGCCATGTCCTAAAGATATTAAAGGTATTCGTAGTTTCCTTGGTCATGCTGGTTTCTATAGGAGGTTTATCAAAGACTTTTCTAAAATTTCTAGGCCTCTTATGAATCTTTTGCAAAAAGATATTCCCTTTGTGTTTGAGGATGATTGTTTGGAAGCCTTTGAAACACTAAAGAAAGCCTTAATTACTGCACCTGTTGTTCAACCACCTGATTGGAAGTTGCCTTTTGAGATTATGTGTGATGCTAGCGATTATGTTGTTGGTGCTGTTCTAGGACAAATAGTTGATAAAAACTGAATGTTATTCATTATGCTAGTAGAACTCTAGACAGTGCTCAATGAAACTATGCTACTACTGAAATGTAATTCTTACCAGTGGTGTTTGCCTGTGATAAATTGAGATCTTACATTGTTGATTCTAAAGTAATTGTTCACATTGATCATGCCGCTATAAAATATCTTATGGAAAAGAAAGATGCTAAACCTAGACTCATTAGGTGGGTTGTTCTGCTACAAGAATTTGATTCGCATATTACTGATAGGAAGGGAGCAAAGAACCCCGTAGCAGATAACTTGTCTAGGCTTGAAAATATTCTTGATGACCCACAACCTATTAATGATAGCTTTACTAATGAACAATTAGCTGCAATAAATGTTTCTAATAGTACACCTTGGTATGCTGGCTATGCTAATCATATTGTTGCTAATTACATACCACCTAGCTTTACATACCAACAAAAGAAAAAACTCTTCTATGATTTAAGACAGTACTTTTGGGATGACCCACATCTTTATAAAGAAGGAGTAGATGGTATTATTAGATGTTGTGTACCTGAGCATGAACAGGAACAAATCCTACAGAAATGTCACTCTGAAGCTTATGGAGGACATTGCTACCTCTTGAGGTTGCGTTGGTTTTCCCTTGAAGAGGAAAGGGTGAAGCAGCAAAGTAGCGTAAGTATTTCCATCAGTTTTGAGCACCAACGTATCAATCCAGTAAGAGACGACACACAAGTCATCGAATACCTACACAAACAATCAAGAACTTGCAACCAACGCGATAAAGGGGTTGTCAATCCCTTCACGGTCACTCGCAAAAGTGAGATCTAATAGAGATAATAAAGTAAATACTTTTGTTATTTTTGGTGTATAGATTGGAAAGTAAAGATTGCAAAATAGTAGATCAGAAACTAGAAAGATGTAAATGAGATTCAATACTATGGAAAAGAGACTTAATATGATGGAAAAGAGACCCGAGGGCCATAGGTTTCACTGGCTTCTCTCGAGATAGCATGTATAACGGTGGGTGAACAAATTACTGCCGCACAATTGATAGAAATCGCATAATTATGATGACATCTAAGGCAATGATCATGAACATAGGCATCACGTCCGTGTCAAGTAGACCAACTCCTACTTGCATCTACTACTATTACTCCACATATCGACCGCTATCCAGCATGCATCTAGAGTATTAAGTTCATAAAGAACAGAGTAACGCATTAAGCAAGATGACATGATGTAGAGGAATAAACTGAAGCAATGTGATATAAATCCCATCTTTTATCCTCGATGGCAACAATACAGGACGTGCCTTGCTGCCCCTACTGTCACTGGGAAAGGACACCACAAGATTGAACCCAAAGCTAAGCACTTCTCTCATGGCAAGAAAGATCAATCTAGTAGGCCAAACTAAACCGATAATTCGAAGAGACTTGCAAAGATATCAAATCATGCATATAAGAATTCAGATAAGAACCAAATAATATTCATAAATAATCTTGATCATAAATCCACAATTCATCGGATCTCGGCAAACACACCACTAAAGCATAACCCGGCTGGAGCGTGGCAACTCACTTGTGACCCGCCCGGAGCTTGGTGATTCAAAGGTAACCTGTCCGATCTTGGCGACTCATTAGTAACCTAGCGGGCGGGTCAGATGGACAACAAGGCCCAAGGCCAGAAGACCGGCTCACGTTATGATGGACCGGCTTAAGAGGAAAGGCATGAAGAATATTTCCTTTACGAGAAAGCAAGACCCAAACTTGTATTCAACTTGTAAGAGAAGATAGACTTGTCCTAATCCTACTAGGACTCCACATGTAACCCGCCCCTCTAACTTATATAAGGAGGGGCGGGGCACCCCAAGAGGAGAGGACAAGAAAATAATCATTAAGGCTAGAAACAACTAGAGGAGAGCCAGATTTATGACATCTCCCTCATGAGCATAATGAGACCTAGCCACAAATAGTTGTCGGCATTCTGGGAATGGGGGTACCCAGACTTGCCTGCCTGCGGCCTGTGGCATGGCTCAAGGAGTGGCCCAATACGGCCCATCTTCGTCAACAGAAGCTCAAGACCCTCGCGAGGGGCCAAGCTTCACGGGGCGGACGACAGGAAGCTTCCTCAGGCACAGCCTCGTCAGGCTGGCTTGCGAGGAGGCGGAGAGACCAAGGCGGGGCACCTCACGAGGTGCCCGTGATGCAAGCCATGACGACCGAAGCCAAGCGAGCGCCGGCCTGGGCAGTGTCCTTGTTTCCCCTTTGGTGCAAAGGGGGCAAGCACAGGCCAAGGCATCAGGCAAAGGTTACCATTTCGGTGCAACAAGACCAAGACCAGCAGAACGGCAAGACGTAGGTCATCGTGGAGCCCAGGAGGGCGTCATCGTCAGAGTGCTTTGGCAAGCGAGGACCAACTTTAGTCAGGATAAGTGTACTAGATGTTCCCCTTCAAAATGGCCAATTGTTGGCGCCCTTCCCGCTCAATATTTGGGAAGAGGACCAGGGCCTTGCTCTATAAATAGGACTAGCCACCACAGTGGGAAGGGAGAGAGATTCGATAGGCATCCAAGAGGCGACTGAACTCACCCAAGCAGTTCATCGCACCAGCTCAAGAACAGCCCCTCGTGAGGCTGTTCTTCCTTTGTATTGTTCATCATCAGCCCCTGAGGCAATCTACACACCACACAGTGGAGTAGTGTATTACACCACAATGGTGGCCTAAACCAGTATAAACCTTGCGTCCCTTGTGTTGTTCTTCGTGTAGTCTAAATCTCTTGCGAGGCGACGAGACGTGAGCCGGTAGGGTGGGGGGGGGGTGATCTCCGTGCGCACCCCAGAGTTTGAACCTGAAGGGTCTGCCGGAACCCGAAATCTGACATTTGGCGCGCCAGGTAGGGGTGCGCCAGAATCCTTCTCCCGCCGCCTCGCGTTCCATCGCGTCGTTATCATCATGTCCGGTGACCCGACGGGCAACCCCGACCCCTGGGCGGCCTGGCCCGCCCGCACTGAGCCGCCCGCCCAAGGCGACCTCAACCTTGTGCCCCAGGCAGCCCATGCTCCGCAGGGCGTTGCGAGCCGCGGGTGACGCGGCCAGGCACCGCCTACTCTCACGTCGCGGCAGGTGCATTCAGCAGCAAGGGCTTCAAGCCACGCCGCAGCCACAACGCCATACACCCGACGGGAGTAGGCGAATTCAAGGGCCGCGCTCATGGTGGCCCGAGAACTACTACGATGCAGGCTGCTGGAGGGCGGCCGCGACATGCTACTGGAGCGGGTGGCAGGGCTCTTGGACTCTACCGCCTCGGAGGCTCATCCTTTCTGTGCCCAGCTGCCACCCCAGGTCCAGGGTGGACCTTATGGAGGCCCCATTCACGCCCACGCAGCTCCGAGCGGGTTCGAGGACCTCCCTAGTGCCAACCTGGCCATCAGCGTCGGGCGACCAGCAGTGCCGGCTCCGCCTCCGACCAGCGAAGGGGCATTCGCTGTGGCCCACGGCCCCGGCGGACGACCATGCTACCACCCCCAAGATAGCACTTCGAGTAGGACTGCATGGCACGTGGGGCACTACAACGAAGCATTCGGGGCGGCGGCCCCGGAAGCTTATGTGCCCCACATGGTAGATCAAGGGCGCACACTGGAAGAAGACCATGGCCCGTTCCTTGGCCCAGGCTGGGGGGAAGAGACACCAGAAGCTGAGCTCTTTCGGGGACCCCAGGAGAGCCCTGACGATCGCGCTGGTGGCAGCAACTATCGGGTACCGCTAATTCCTCAGGAGCAAGCTTACGCTAACCATGGGTCACAGGAGGTATAGGTCGCCGCGGCAGATGGCTGCCCCGATCCAGCAGCTTCCTACCCCTCAGGAGGAGGGTGCCGGGGACTGCCGGAGAGGGCCTGAGATCCGGCCTCACCCCTACGGCGCTCGGAGCAAGGCGCCCACATGAGGTAGGCCCTCTGCCGGGGAGGTGCCCCAGGGCCTGCCCCCGGCAGAGGACCTGTGGTCGTCAGGGGAACCGCTGGCGACCGCTCTATCCCATCAGCGGCGTCCTCGGTCTCCGGCCGTCGTCGGTGGCAATAGAGTATGGCGCAAGGCGGGGCCCTCGTCTGGCGATATGAAGCAAGGCTGGTAACTGTGAAGAAGGCCCAGTGTCTGTGAAGCTCGCCGCCCCGTGACACTCTCACGTAATAATGAGTGGGGTTGTACATGCCCCGGAGTCTCCGGAGAGCCGCCCTCGGGCCTCGGGGGCTCCCGCCCACGCCCAGTGGCAGCACTTAGCTCCGCGCTGGTGAGAAGACGTCGAAGACTAGACTAGGTGTCAGACGTGGCTTTATTGCTTTTTTGCCTTTCTCTTGGTTGTCGAGTTTCCTCGGTTTGAATTTAAGTTGGATTTGAGCTTGAGACTTGCGTGTGTTCGGGGAAGGGGTGTTTAGTCTCGTTCGAGCAATCTCTCGCGTTCTGGTTGCCGCTTTGCATCCAGTCAGCATCAGCTGCTTCCCCTCGTGAGCCCCTCGCGAGTCGGGCCAGGCCAGGCACGTATGCAGCCTGGACTGCTATCACTGCGCCCTCTCAGGAGGTTCTCATCACAGGATCAGTGGGTCCACTCAAGAGACACTCGGGGCACTGCGACCCCTGCAGGATCACTCAGGGCCTGTCCGGGCCAAAGGTAAACAAGTCAACTGTCCCATCGTAGGGCCAATGGCTCAGCGTAAGCGTACATGCGGTGTTATGTCTACAAGAACACCGACCGCAAACCTTTACACGAGGGGCTCCCCTCCCAAAATGCTCTTACAATCTTCAGGGCCAAGCCCGACTGTTTTCACGCAGGGTAAATAGCGGAGGAGACGCGCGATCATTCAGACAAATCTCCCAATGCATCTTCAGGGGCACCTCTGGAGTCATCACTGGCGTCGCTGGCCTCGCCATCGCCCACGCCGTCGCCATCATCAACATCCGGATTGTTCACCAAGCCGCCTTCATCGGCAGCCACGACCATGCCGTTGTCATCAGTGGTGAAGGCCCTAACAAGGGCATCCACGTTGTCTTCCACCCACTGCACCAGATTGCCCCGGATGGCCACGGGCACCAACGTGATGGCGGCGTCGAAATCAAAGTGGGGGTCCCTGTCCTGAAGATAACTGAAGACACGAGAGAAAGCACGTCCGAGCAGGGCACGGCTCCTCTCCTCGACAAGCCTGTCGGCCTTGCCCGACCGAGTCTCCAGCTGCGTCACCACGTTTGTGAAGAACCGAAGGTTGCCGGCATAGTTAATCACACAGGGCTCCTCGATAGCCGCCTCGCAGATGTTGCTCAAGGCCACGTTAGCCCTTTCCCGGAGCACGCGGAGCATGGGGCCATGCACGTGCTCCAAAGTCTGCCGCTGACGTATCTCATCCTCCTTCTGCCGCGCAACGGCCTCAGCCTCATCAACCCTCTGATGAAGAAGGAGCACCTCGGCGCGGGAAGAAGCCAGCTCCATCTGCGTTGTGCCAAGGGCGGCCCTGAAGGCGTCCGCACGCCGCGTCACCTCATCCAATTTGGCCTTAAGGGCGGTGGTCCTGCCCTCTGCTTCGACCCTAATCAGCTCCAGCGTTTCTCCGTACTCGCGCTCAAGGTTCGAGCGAGCCTCCGCCACGCGACGGTCGACCTCCTCTTGGACTCGGGCTTCACGTGCGGCGACATCATCCTCCGCCTGCGTCACCAGGCACTCCCTCGTCTCCAACCGCTCGAGGTCAAGGGTGTGCTCAGCGGCCTCCAGCGCCAGTGCCTCCTCACGCCTCTGGAGCTCCGCCTGGTCGACGGAAGCCCCCTTCAGCGACACAAGGGCCACCTGACGCAGCTCCACTTGCTGCTCTAGGGAGTTGTTCCAGGCCTGAAGCTCCCACGCGCGCTCCTCTGCAGCCTTGCGCCGTCGGTCTGCCTCCCGGGCCTCCTCGACGGCTTGAGAACAGGCCTCCCTCGAAGCCGCCAGCGACGCTTCGGCCTTCGCGTTGTCAAGGTCACGCTGATGACGCGCAAAGGCGACAGCTACCCTCAGCTTGCGGCTCTCCTCAGCGAGGCACAGGCCCTCGACCTGAAGGCGCGCGTCTTCGCCAGCAAGCTCCGTGCCGAGCTGGTTCACTGCATCAGCCGCCCTTTGAAGAAATGCTTGGCGAAGGGCGCGACGCTCCCGAGCGCGCCCGAGCACGTCTCCGGTGTCTTCCTCCACCGCTGGTGAGCACGGAGGGCCTTGAGGTGGTGTGGCCCCTTCTCGTGAGTGGCTGGGGGCTGGCGCCCCAGCAATTGCTGGACGGACCTCGCCAGGAATCCAACCTGGCACCGGTCCACTCTCAGAAGAGGAACTCAAGACCGACCTCAGCCAGTCACCATCCACGACCAAGGGAGGAGCTCGGGGCAGGCTGGCTGTGCCCCAGGGGATCTCGCGAAGGAGGGGCATGAGGCGCGCAGGATCAAGATGCTCTGCTGGACGGCTCACTTCTCCGACCAGCCCCACGACAAGAACGGTACTCGAGCTCGGGGCGCTCAAAATCGGCGGAGAGGGCGAAGCTTGAGGGGATGGCTCCTCAGCCGCCTCCATGAACTCCGCAGGAAGGGCCCTGAAAGGCAATGGTCAGCCAAAGCAATGGGAAAGTAAGGAACCAAGAAAGGAGAAGACTTACTCGTCGATGGCAAAGTACTTCCTGCGCTTCAATAGGCAGCAGGGGTAATCATCACCACCCAAGGCTTCCTTCCTCTTTGGGAGAGCCTCGAAGTCTAAGCGGAAGTGACCGAGGCGCTTGATGCAAGGGTCCGCCTGCAGCATGGAGCAGGCGTCAGGGTGATCGGGGAAGGGGAATTGGCGTGGAGGACGCCACCAGGCGCCGCCTCGTGAGCAACGGCCGGGGCCTCATAAGCCCCATCCTCAGGAGCCGAAGGCCGCGATTCCTCGCTTGCCGCTGCCCCAGAACAGGCCTCGGGAGATGCCACCTCTGGGGCTCTATGCGGCGTCCGCCTCTCGACATCACCCCCTTTGGCTCCCGGCGGTGCTCATCTCCCTGCTCCATCACCTGAGACGGGGCTGCTTGGGGCAACCAGGAAGGCAATCACGGCGACGGGATTCTCGCGGGGCCCCCTAAGGCCAGCCGGGCGCGGCCCCCACTCGTCAAAGCTGGGCATCTGCCTCACGAAATCGGCCCTGCCCGAGCAGAGATACAAGAGGGCACCGCCGTGTCGAAGGCTGCCTAGGGAAGGATCGCCAGTCAGAACCTTGAGCACTGTCCTCCACGCCAATTCCCCTAGTGGCGTCCTCCACGCCAATTCCCCTTCCCACCCGCCCATACGGCATCGACGAAGAACCGGACCTCCATGATGACCCTATCAAAGGAGGCATGGGATGCAGGCCAGACCGTGGTCCTGCTGCATTTGTTGAAGATAGTGGCAAGGGCGGAGCTGACCTTGTTCAAGGCTTCGGGATTGAGTATGATGGACCGCTCAACGGCAGGGGCCACAACCGGGAGCAAGCAGGATGAGGGCGCGGGCTTCTTCCCCCTTTTCTCCTTCGTTGGCGCCATGGCAATGGGAAAGGGGGGCAGTTCGAGTTGGATTGGAGGCGGAGGTTGGAGCCTAAGGAAGAAGGAAGGGCAGGAAACACGCAGGCGGCGAAAGGGGAATGGCTGTGTGCAAACACGAGTCCGCCTAGCCGGGCATATACTTAGGCATCATGGGGAAGCGGAGACGCCCACGTCCAATCAACCACCACGCGGTGCCCAAGGCCACAGGCTGTTAGGGCCCGCGGCGCTTCGCACTTGCCCCTTTGCTTCTCCGCTAAGCCAAGTCCGGGCGTGCCTTGGGCCCGGGGGCTACTGTCGGCGTTCTGGGAATGGGGGTACCCAGACTTGCCTGCCTGCGGCCTGCGGCGTGGCTCAAGGAGTGGCCCAGTACGGTCCATCTTCGTCAACACAAGCTCAAGACCCTCGCAAGGGGCCAAGCCTCCTGGGGCAGACGACAGGAAGCTTCCTCAGGCACAACCTCGTCAGGCTGGCTCGCGAGGAGGCAGAGAGATCAAGGCGGGGTACCTCACAAGGTGCCCGTGACGCAAACCATGACGACCGAATCCAGGCGGGCGCCGGCCTGGGTAGTGTCCTTGTTTCCCCTTTGGTGCAAAGGGGGCAAGCACATGCCAAGGCATCAGGCAAAGGTTATCATTTCGGTGCAACAAGACCAAGACCAGCAGAATGGCAGGAGGGGGGTCATCGTGGAGCCCAGGAGGGCGTCATCGTCAGAGTCCTTTGGCAGGCGAGGACCAACTTTAGTCAGGATAAGTGTACTAGATGTTCCCCTTCAAAATGGCCAATTGTTGGCGCCCTTCCCGCTCAATATTTGGGAAGAGGACCAGGGCCTTGCTCAATAAATAGGACTAGCCACCACCATGGGAAGGGAGAGAGATTCGATAGGCATCCAAGAGGCGACTGAACTCACCCAAGCAGTTCATCGCACCAGCTCAAGAACAGCCCCCTCGCGAGGCTGTTCTTCCTTTGTATTGTTCATCATCAGCCCTTGAGGCAATCCACACACCACACACTAGAGTAGGGTATTACACCACAATGGTGGCCTGAACCAGTATAAACCTTGCGTCCCTTGTGTTGTTCTTCGTGTAGTCTAAATCTCTTGCGAGGCGACAAGACGTGAGCCGGTAGGGGGGGGGGGGTGATCTCCATGCGCACCCCAGAGTTCGAACCTCAAGGGTCTGCCGGAACCCAAAATCCGACAATAGCATGTAGGGTTCTTACCAGATGATGTTTCCCGGGGCCCGAAGCTGTCTAAACCCTTGTCTTGTGTGATGATCCGCTTCGCGTCTCTCATCTCGATCAACCCCTCTCAAGCTACCACATAGATGCGTTGGCCTCACGACTAAGTCCTCACACTAGGACATCTGCCATGACAATTCCATGACAGTTGGCACCCACCGTGGGGCCTGCGCTCGCTGGTGTTGAGTTCTTGAAGGGATCTCTTCTAGGGTTCGAGGAGCTCGCGATTTCGTCGGACAAGCAAGAGCTGACAAGTTCGTTCGTTTGGTGATTTGGAACATGATTAACTTTGGAGCCAATGTCTACAAGATTGTGATCAAAGGAAACTAGGGTTGCGTTTACGCACTGCCGCCGCGGTCTACAATACATTGAGACTAAAAGAAAATCGATCTGCCCATGGAAATAGCAGCTACAGCATAACTGATATGCCTTAGGACTGGATGCATGGGTACACGGCTGTACATATGAGGGCCTGGATGATTACGCATTGTGCTCATGGTCATATGTGCAGCTAATGATTACACATTAGCACATGCGTTGTGTCATTGGTGACCCAGCCAATCAATGGATTGAGGCTGCAGTGAAGATCGAAGGAGGGTACTACTTCAAGTAGTAGTGCACATGATCATATCTCAAATCTCGAAGTGATTTCATCTGATTTGTACTAATCCTAGTACGGTTCTGATTCTTTATTCCATCTATGGATGGAAGCTGGCGGCCGGTTGCGAGTTATTTTATTCAATATGCTAAGGGAAAAAAGAGAGACGGAGTCAACAACTTGAAAGTGGATTCTGCTATCGAGCCATCATCGCTCCGTCTGTTTCTGCCCCTGTGTCCGGCTTCAGCCGCCGTGCTCGCCTCTGATAGAACCGTTTGAACTGTTGTGGCTGCCTCAAGCCGCCGCACGTTGAGTCGGCCCCGCCATCTCTGCGACCTCGTCCGTGGGCTACTGCGACGTGTGCTGCTTTCGAGCCCTCATCGAGCCACTTTCTGCAGCCACCTCCGCCAGCCCTCGACTCCTCCGTTGTCGTCCCGCGCTGAGTCGCTGGACCGGCCCACTGTTCCTCTGCTACAACATGACCTATGCGTAAAAACCAGAATCAACGATGACCTGGAGGAGGATCCGATTTGTCAAACCTCCACAATTTGAAGGAGGGCTTGGCATGGCTTTGCTAGCGCCTCAAGCTGCCCTCGCCTCGTTCAGCCGCCGACCCTGCGTTGCCCAGGAGACACCTGGCGCAACCCTTGTGGCAAGCCGACTACACCTTGAGCTGCCCGCCCTTGCATCAACCCGACGCCCGTGTTGGCCGACCCGCCAGCGATCTCGCCCAGCTCCGACCAACGCCGGTTTGCTGATCATGTGGGCCACTTATGGTACAAATTTGTAAGAAGCAGAATATATACAAGTCAAGGAAACACTATGACATAGTTTGGGCGTCGGGAAAACAGTCCAACAGGCTGATGCTAACCTGGCGCGTGTTGATGGTGCTGACTTCAAAGGATTTTTCTTAAACACTTTAAGGAAAAGACAGAAGCAAACAGCGATTTTGCAGTATCAAAATTTCTTTTTCGACAGAGGTAATACCTGTGTGGGAAAATCAAATGGTTGTGGTGGCTGGTGAAACTGGTTCTGGGAAGATTACCCAGCAGACTCAATAACTGAATGACGATGGATATACCAGAACTGTCCTTGTTGACTGCACTCAACCAAGACTTGTGGCTGGTATGAAGTGTTGCTCGGCGTGTCAATGGCGAAATAGAAGCCGTGTTTGGATGCGGTCACCTCAGAATTTATCAGAGTATACACGCCGGTTATTATGAGTATCTTCGACTCACCCGCGGTTGATTCCAACTCCACCATAGTTATCATCAGCTCGGCGACTGATATTTCCCGACAAATATATAAGGTGAAATCCAATCAATTTTTTATGCATTTTTTCGAGAACGATTACTCTTGTCTGTGATATGTTTTTACGTGCAGGACAATGATTTATTATAAAGGTGGTGCCATGTTGTGCCTATGGAGTATGCATTAGCATCATCATGTACTGATGTCTGCACTTACTTGCTATTGAACGGGTGTGTGCAAACCGCCACCCGTGCGGCTCGATCTACGTTAACTCGTTGGGTCCGCATCCACGGTTGAATTGTCGTCCGCACCGGTTACCGCGCCTGTGATTGACTCACCCGTCCACACCGGCTTAAAACGTCGTGGCCGACTCTCTCATCTACACTGGCTTACAACGCTGCGGCCGGCTCACTCGTGATTGATTTCAACTTCACCATAGTGATTATCAACTCCGTGGCCGATAATTTCCAGCCGGACATATCAGGTGAAATCCATCCGGTACATTTTTATCTTATATGTTGCTTTCTTTAAAAAAAGCAATTACTCTAGCTTGCAAGTTCTCAAATGTAGGACGGGGTTATCACTACGCTATTGAAAGACTCATACCGGTTTATATCACAGTCAAATATGGAGAATCTCAAGACAACTCCTTGAGTCGTCTTAAGACTCGGGGGCTCCATGGACATGGCTCGGTAAATGTTGCCAGTTTAAAGGCCGCTAGAAAAATTTCTGTCTCAAAATGAAGAATATCTAGTTTAAAATCCGGTTCAAGAGAAATCTGTCTCTCACAAAGCTTTGAAGCTCTCAATATAAGGTTTACAATTCCGGCTCAAGAAGAATTTATCTATCGCAAAGTTCGAGTTCTCAGGAAAAATTAAAAGGACCAAAGGGAGTTTGTTGCAAAGCACAACTCAAACATAGGCACCCTGCTTCCAAGGCCATTGGGGGCTGATCGTATTCGAATCTAGCTTAACCCCTTTGGCACAACTTCCTGATCGTATTCGAATCACAGCTGTTCAAACCTTTTGATCACTTGGGGGCTTGATGTATTCGAATTAGCTTAACCCCTTTTGGTCCGACATTACTAATTGTATTCGAATCAGAGTCGTTAAACACATAGGTCATTGGGGGCTGATCGTATTCGAATCTAGCTTAAACCCTTTTGGCACAGCTTCCTGATCGTTTGGGGGCTTCCTGTTCAAACATAGGTTGTATTCGAACCAAAGAGAACATAGTTGTCGGTACCCTCTTTATCGGCGCAATGCTAAACCCGCTAGGGGGCTTCTTGATCGTATTCGAATCATAGCTTAACCCCTTTTGGGTCCGACTCTAGTCATATTCAAATCAGAGTCATTAAAAAAGTCTCAAGGTCATCTGGGGGCTTCCTGTTCAAACATAGGTCGTATTCGAACCAAAGAGAACATAGCTGTTGGTACCCTCTTGATCGGCGCAATGCCAAACCCACTAGGGGGCTTCCTGATCGTATTCGAATCATAGCTTAACCCCTTTTGGTCCGGCTTACTGATCGTATTCGAATCAGAAGCCTTGCCTTTTCTCTCTGTTTGACATAAGTTTTTTGAAAATAGTCTTTTGGGTTTGTCTTGAGACTTTTTGCTCATATCTGAAGCATATATGTGTGGTTTCTATTTAACCCGACTCGACTTTGGACGATAAGTCGCCAGCATATGACAATATTAATACTTGGAAGGCTTGGATTTTAAGTTTTGGGTTATCACCCTTACTGCACATGTATCATAAACCGGCAATACGATTCAATATCACAGGTATGATATTGTTTATACATGATTATGTTTAAACAAGCCCTGGCTATGGACTTTAAATCACCGGTCTATTTTGGATTGCGCCATTCAAATCATGCGCTTATCAATCATTGATTATTGCCCTTATTGGATACGGCCATGTAAGCCGGCAGTATGAGCCAGTTTCTACAGGTATGTTTTCCTGATTATATAAATATGCGAGGTTAGCCGCCCTGGCTTTTGACGTTAAGTCGCCAGTATGTTTAGGCTTGAATGTCCTTAATCCTAGTCTTTTCCATAATTGCATAAAGACTATATTATGTTTGGGTTGTTACCCGCCCTGGCTTTGACGTTAAGTCGCCAAGGCATATGTTGTTTAAACTCTGTGCAGGATTTGCAGAAATATGACTTATATAAATGATTAAGTTCAAACTCATTATCAAAATTGATGCTTCAAAATGATTATCCGTTCTGGATTTTCTCAAAGGCTATAAGCCGCCGGGTTATAAAAATTCCGGCTTGTAGTGAATGCGCATTAAGTCGCCATCGGCCAAGAGCCGCCGAGTATTTAAACTCCAGATTTACTTGTCAACCAATAAGTGTTATGATTGAGGTTTTCAAAGTTGCTTTAGCTCAATGGCTATTATTTTATCAATGGATATGATTTATTCTACAATGGAAGGAATAGTCCTGAGTTGCTGCAGGCTTACAACCCGGCACTTGGGGGCTACATTATTCAGATTGAGATTACATCCAATATGCAAGTCCCATGTCACTGCCAGCATGCACCATGACACTTGGGGGCTAATGCAAAGTCATTTTTTGGCTCACTTTATTGAAGATCCGACTCATTACCTTATAATGAGCCGGCCCTTGGGGATTACCAATTGCTCCTGTCAAAACCTCAAGGTACACAAGCCTTAATCCATTATATTGAAAGGTCCACTACTTAGTTGGTAGAGTACAAAGCTCTTAACCTTGTGGATGTGGGTTCAAGCCCCATAGTGGAGATTACATCATCTGATATTATTATCAATGAATTATATACAAAAGTCCCTGCTCATTATTGCATAATGACCCGGCCCTTGGGGGCTACACTGGTTGAGGTTTTTATGAGCATAAGGCAATTACAAGTCCCAGGTTGCTGCAAGCATGACAACCCGGCACTTGGGGGCTACAGGTGATATGCATATAAGGGAGAAAAATCTTCAAATTCTCAGCTCTTTGAGACAAACCAGATATCATATTCTCAATTTTGGTTTGGATAGCTAAGGAAAGGCATCACTTGTTTATAATCCAGCAATTTTGGTAATCATAAATCGGCAAGATCTACATCTTTAAGCCGGTTGAATATCAGTTGAATATTTCAAGACCCATATTTTTGTCAAAGTTAGAGCATTGAAGGCTGACTCAAATGGATTAGTTCTTATAATATCTCTATACAAGAAAGCAATGTCAGCAAATTGAATATGAAGCTGGCCTATTGACTCGGATTTTCTAGAAGAAGGAAATGACAAGGACTTAAGGATGATCAGGTGTCGGCTTACAAAAATATTTAACCCGGAGCACAACCTGTCAAATTTGTTCTTGAGTTATTTTGTAGGATCTGTTTAACATGGATAAGTCCAAATTAAACTGGGGGCTAATGTCGGGGATATACCCCATGGTGTAACCCACCGGATGTATGACCCGGCTAGAGCGCGGCGACTCACTAGTGACCCGCCCGGAGCTTGGCGATTCAAAGGTAACCCGTCCGGTCTTGGCGACTCATTAGTAACCTAGCGGGTGGGTCAGATGGATAACAAGGCCCAAGGCCCAGAAGACCGGCTCATCTTATGATGGACCGACTTAAGAGGAAAGGCATGACGAATATTCCCTTTATGAGGATGCAAGACTCAAACTTGTATTCAACTTGTAAGAGAAGATAGACTAGTCCTAATCCTACTAGGACTCCACATGTAACCCGCCCCTCTAACTTATATAAGGAGGGGCGGGGCACCCCAAGAGGAGAGGACAAGAAAATAATCGTTAAGGATAGACACAGCTAGAGGAGAGCCAGATTTATGACGTCTCCCTCATGAGCATAATGAGACCTAGCCACAAACAACATGTAGGGTTATTACCGGATGATGTTTCCCGGGGCCCGAAGCTGTCGAAAACCTTGTCTTGTGTGATGATCCACTTCACATCTCTCATCCCGATCAAACCTTCTCAAGCTACCACATAGATGTGTTGGCCTCACGACTAAGTCCTCACACTAGGACATCTGTCATGACAATTCCTTGACAGGACCCGAAGGTCTGTGGTAAACTACTCGCGCTTCATTGGAGAGGTAATGGTGTTGATGTAGACGCCCTCCGTGATCGAATCCCACTCCGGCAAATCACCGAAAAAGGCCCCAAGATGGGATCTCACGGGTACAGAAGGTTGTGGCAGTGGACAAGTGGTTTCGTGGCTCCCCCTAATGTTTTCAGGGTATAAGTGCATATATAGGCGAAAGAACTAGTTCGATGGAGCTACGAGGGGCCCACGAGGGTGGGGGGTGCACCTACCCCCACTGGGCGCGCCCTCCTGCCTCGTGGCCTCCTCGTTACATCTCCGACTTCATCTCCAAGTCTTCTAGTTTGCTTTCGGTCCAAGAAAGATCATCGTGAAGGTTTGATTCCGTTTGGACTCCGTTTGGTATTCTTTTTCTTTAAAACTCTAAAATAGGCAAAAAAACAGAAACTGACACTGGGCCTTTGGTTGATAGGTTAGTCCCAAAAATAATATAAAAGAGCATATTAAAGCCCATTAAACATCCAGAACAGATAATATAATAGCATGGAATAATAAAAGTTATAGATACGTTGGAGGCGTATCAAGCATCCCCAAGCTTAATTCCTGCTCGTCCTCGAGTAGGTAAATGATAAAAATAGAATTTTTGATGTGGAATGCTACCTGACATATTTATCAATGTAATTTCTCTCTATTGTGGCATGAATGTTCTGATCCAAAAGATTCAAGAAAAAAGTTTAATATTGACATAAAAACAATAATACTTCAAGCATACTAATCAAAGCAATCATGTCTTCTTAAAATAACATAGCCAAAGAAAGCTATCCCTACAAAATCATATAGTCTGGCTATGCTCTATCTTCATCACACAAAGTATTTAATCATGCACAACTCCAGAGACAAGCCAAGCAATTGTTTCATACTTTTGATGTTCTCAAACCTTTTCAATCTTCACGCAATACATGAGCGTGAGCCATGGACATAGCACTATAGGTGGAATAGAATGGTGGTTGTGGAGAAGAAAAAAAGGAGAAGATAGTCTCACATCAACTAGGCGTATCAACGAGCTATGGAGATGCCCATCCATAGATATCAATGTGAGTGAGTAGGGATTGCCATGCAACAGATGCACTAGAGCTATAAGTGTATGAAAGCTCGAAAAGAAACTAAGTGGGTGTGCATCCAACTTGCTTGCTCATGAAGACCTAGGGAATTTTGAGGAAGCCCATCATTGGAATATAAAAGCCAAGTTCTATAATGAAAAATCCCCACTAGTATATGAAAGTGACAACATAGGAGACTCTCTATCATGAAGATCATGGTGCTACTTTGGAGCACAACTATGGTAATAGGATAGTAGCATTGTCTCTTCTCTCTTTTTCTCTCATTTTTTTATTTGGGCATTTTCTCTTTTTTTATGGCTTTTTTTTTCTTTTTTTCATCAGGAGTCTCATCCCGACTTGTGGGGGAATCATAGTCTCCACCATTCTTTCCTCACTGGGACAATGCTCTAATAATGAAGATCATCACACTTTTATTTACTTACAACTCAAGAATTACAACTCGATACTTAGAACAAAATATGACTCTATGTGAATGCCTCCGGCGGTGTACCGGGATGTGCAATGATTCAAGAGTGACATGTATGAAAATTATGAACGGTGGCTTTGCCATAAATACAATGTCAACTACATGATCATGCAAAGCAATATGACAATGATGGAGCGTGTCATAATAAATGGAACGGTGGAAAGTTGCATGGCAATAATATCTCGGAATGGCTATGGAAATGCCATAATAGGTAGGTATGGTGGTTGTTTTGAGGAAGGTATATGGTGAGTGTATGGTACTGGCGAAAGTTACGCGGTACTAGAGAGGCTAGCAATGGTGGAAGGGTGAGAGTGCGTATAATCCATGGACTCAACATTAGTCATAAAGAACTCACATACTTATTGCAAAAATCTATTAGTTATTGAAACGAAGTACTACGTGCATGCTCCTAGGGGGACAGATTGGTAGGAAAAGACCATCGCTCATCCCGACCGCCACTCATAAGGAATACAATCAATAAATAAATCATGCTCCAACTTCATCACATAACGGTTCACCATACGTGCATGCTACGGGAATCACAAACTTTAACACAAGTATCTCTCAAATTCACAACTACTCTACTAGCATGACTCTAATATCACCATCTTCATATCTCAAAAAAATCATAAATAATCAAACTTCTCATAGTATTCAATGCACTTTATATGAAAGTTTTTATTATACCCATCTTGGATGCCCATCATATTAGCACTACTTTTATAACCAACGCATATTACCATGCTGTTCTAAAATACTCTCAAAATAATATAAGTGAAGCATGAGAGTTCAACAATTTCTATAAAATAAAACCACCTCCATGCTCTAAAAAGATATAAGTGAAGCACTAGAGCAATATTGTCTAGCTCAAAAGATATAAGTGAAGCAAAGTATTCTAATAAATCACGATTCATGCATGTCTCTCCCAAAAGGTGTGTACAGCAAGGATGATTGTGGTAAACTAAGAATCAAAGACTCAAATCATACAAGACGCTCCAAGCAAAACACATATCATGTGGTGAATAAATATATAATCTCAAGTAAACTTACCGATCGAGGAAGACGAAAGAGGGGATGCCTTCTGGGGCATCCCCAAGCTTTGGCTTTTGGTTGTCATTGAATTTTACCTTGGGGTGCCTTGGGCATCCCCAATCTTAGTCTCTTGCCACTCCTTATTCCAAAGTCCATCAAATCCTTACCCAAAACTTGAAAACTTCACAACACAAAACTTCAACTGAAAATCTCATGAGCTCCGTTAGTATAAGAAAATAAACCACCACTTTAGGGTACTATAATGAACTCATCATTTATTTATGTTGGTGTTAAACCTACTGTATTGCAACTTCTCCATGGTTCATACCCCCCGATACTACTCATAGATTCATCAAAATAAGCAAACAACACACGAAAAACAGAATTTGTGAAAAACAGAATAGTCTGTAGCAATCTGTAACTTTCGAATACTTATGTAACTGCAAAAATTCTTAAATAAATTGGTGGACGTGAGGAATTTGTCTATTAATCTTGTGCACAAAGAATCAACCTAAAATCACTCTTCTATAAAAAATGACAGCTATTCTCGTGAGCGCAAAAGTTTCTGTTTTTACAGCAAGATCGCAAAGACTTCACCCAAGTCTTCCCAGAGGTTCTACTTGGCACAAACACTAATTAAAGATTAAAACCACATATAACCGGAGGCTAGATGAATTATTTATTACTAAACAGGAGAAAAAAGCAAAGAACAAAAATAAAATTGGGTTGCCTCCCAACAAGCGCTATCGTTTAACACCCCTAGCTAGGCATTGCTAATCTTAATGATGCTCACATGAAAGAAAAGAATTGAAGCACAAAGAGAACATCATAAAACACGTGACAAACACATCTAAGTCTAACATACTTCCTATGCATAGGCATTTTATAAGCAAACAAATTATCAAGGCCAGCAAAAACTAGCATATGCAAGGAAGAAGAAAGAGACAATAGCAATCTCAAGATGAAGAGAGGTAATTTAGTAACATGAAATTTTCTACAACCATATTTTCCTCTCTCATAATAATTACATGTAGGATCATAATAAGATTCAACAATATAGCTATCATAAAAAATATTCTCAACATGATCCTCATGCATGCAAAGTTGACACTCTTCCAAAATAGTGGATTAACATTAACTAAAGTCATGACCTCTCCAAACCCACTTTTATCAAAAAAATCATGAGATTGAACATTCTCCAAATATGTGGGATCTAAAGTTGACACTCTTCCAAACCCACTTTCAATATTATTGCAAACATTATTATCAATCTCATATTCATCATGGGGCTTAAATAAATTTTCAAGATCGTAAGAAGAATCACCCCAATCATGATCATTGCAACAAGTAGTAAACATAGCAAAACTAGCATCCCCAATCTTAGGGTTTTGCAAATTTTTAGCATAACTAACATCAACAAATTTTTTAATAACATCATTGCAATTATGCTTTTTATTCAAGAAGCTATCATGAATCTCTTCATAAATTTCTTCATCACAATTTTCAGATTCACAAATTTCAAGCAAAACCCCGTAAAGATAATCTAGTGTACTCGACTCAGTAGCAATTGGTTCATCATAATTGGATCTCTTAAAAATATTAGCAAGTGGATGAGGATCAATAAACTTTTAGTGAGCAAAGATGCAAGCAAAAATAAGGCACATGGTAACACAAGCGAACAAAACATCGAACGGAAGAAGGGCGAAGAAAAGGCAAAGGTTTTCGAAAATCGTTTTAGAAGTGGGGGGGGGAGGAAAACGAGAGGCGAATGTCGAATAATGTAATGCTAGGGGGAAGAGCTTATGATGGGTACTTGGTATGGCTTGACTTGGCGTAAATCTCCCCAGCAACAGCACCAGAAATCCTTCTTGCTACCTCTTGAGGTTGCGTTGGTTTTCCCTTGAAGAGGAAAGGGTGATGCAGCAAAGTAGTGTAAGTATTTCCCTCAGTTTTGAGAACCAAGGTATCAATCCAGTAAGAGACTATGCATAAGTCACCGAATACCTGCACAAACAATCAAGAACTTGGAACCAACGTGATAAAGGGGTTGTCAATCCCTTCACGGTCACTTGCAAAAGTGAGATCTAATAGAGATAATAAAGTAAATATTTTTGGTATTTTTGGTGTATAGATTGGAAAGTAAAGATAGCAAAATAGTAGATCGGAAACTAGCAAGATGTAAACGAGATTCAACAATATGGAAAAGAGACCTGGGGCCATAGGTTTCACTAGTGGCTTCTCTCGAGATAGCATGTATTATGGTGGGTGAACAAACTACTGTCGAGTAATTGATAGAAAAGCGGATAATTACGATGACATCTAAGGCAATGATCATGAACATAGGCATCATGTCCGTGTCAAGTAGACCGACTCCTGCCTGCATCTACTACTATTAATCCACACATCGACCGCTATCCAGCATGCATCTAGAGTATTATGTTCATAAAGAACAGAGTAATGCATTAAGCAAGATGACATTATGTAGAGGGATAAACTCAAGCAATATGATATAAACCCCATCTATTTATCCTCGATGGCAACAATAAAATATGTGCCTTGCTGTCCCTATTGTCACTGGGAAAGGACACCGCAAGATTGAACCCAATGCTAAGCACTTCTATCATGACAAGAAAGATCAATCTAGTAGGCCAAACTAAACCGATAATTCGAAGAGACTTGCAAAGATATCAAATCATGCATATAAGAGAGAAGAACCAAATGATACTCATAGATAATCTTGATCATAAATCCACAATTCACCGGATCTCGGCAAACACACCACAAAAGAATATTACATCGAATAGATCTCCAAGAACATCGAGGAAAACTTTGTATTGAGAATCAAAGAGAGAACAAGCCATCTAGCTAATAACTATGGGCCCAAAGGTCTGTGGTAAACTACTCACGCTTCATTAAAGAGGTAATGGTGTTGATGTAAAAGCCCTCCATGATCGAATCCCCCTCCAACAGATAGCCGAAAAAGGCCCCAAGATGGGATCTCATGGGTACAGTAGGTTGCGGCAGTGGAAACGTGGTTTCGTGGCTCCCCCTGATGTTTTTAGGGTATAAGAGTATATATAGGCGAAGAACTAGGTTGGTGGAGCTATGAAGGGCCCATGAGGGTGGGAGCGCACCTACCCCCCTGGGTGCACCCTCCTGCCTTGTGGCCTCCTTGTTACGTCTCCGACTTCATCTCTAAGTCTTATGGTTTTCTTTCGGTCCAAGAAAGATCATCGCGAAGGCTTCATTCCGTTTGGACTTCGTTTGGTATTCCTTTTCTGCAAAACTCTAAAATAGGCAAAAAAACAGAAACTGGCACTGGGCCTCCGGTTAATAGGTTAGTCCCAAAAATAATATAAAAGATCATATTAAAGCCCATTAAACATCCAAAACAGATAATAAAATAGCATGGAACAATCAAAAATTATAGATACGTTGGAGACGTATCAGACATCATGCGGGAGATAGAACCGCTCATAAGGTATTGCAATCTAGTTTTGATTGGCCTACTCTCTTCAAGTTTGTCTCATCTTGTGATGAATGCCAAAGAATAGGTAATATCGGTAAGCGTCAAGAAATGCGTATGAATTATTCAATTGCAGTTGAACCATTTGATGTTTGGGGATTTGATTTCATTGGACATATTTTGGTTGTTGTTGATTATGTTACTAAGTGGGTAGAATCTATTCCAACCAGTAGTGCTGATCACAACACCTCTATTAAAATGCTTAAGGAAGTTATTTTCCCAAGGTTTGGAGTCCCTAGATATTTAATGACCGATGGTGGTTCACACTTTATTCATGGTGCTTTCTGTAAAATGCTTGCTAAGTATGATGTTAACCATAGAATTGCATCACCTTATCATCCTCAGTCTAGTGGTCAAGTTGAACTTAGCAATAGAGAAATAAAACTAATCTTACAAAAGATTGTCAATAGGTCCCGGAAGAATTGGTCTAAGAAATTAGATGATGCACTTTGGGCTTATAGAACAACTTATAAAAATCCTATGGGTATGTCTCCATATAAAGTGGTTTATGGAAAAGCTTGTCATTTTCCTCTTGAGCTAGAACATAAAGCATATTGGGCAATTAAAGAACTCAATTATGATTTCAAACTTGCTAGTGAAAAGAGATTATTTGATACTAGCTCATTAGATGAATGGAGAACCCAGGCTTATGAAAATGCAAAGTTATTTAAAGAAAAAGTTAAAAGATGGCATGACAAAAGAATCCAAAAGCGTGAGTTCAAAGTTGGAGAATATGTTCTTTTGTACAACTCTCAATTCAGATTCTTTGTAGGAGAACTCCTCTCCAAGTGGGAAGGCCCCAATGTCATCGAGGATGTCTATCGGTCTGGAGCTATGAAAATAAATAAGGCCGAAGGTACTAACCCGAAGATTGTCAATGGGCAACGAATAAAACACTATATCTTAGGTACGCCCATTAATGTTGAAAGCAATATTATCCAAACTTTGACACCGGAAGAACACATAAAGGAAACCTTCTGGAACACTCCAGAATCATGAAAAGGGAGGTACGTGATACGGTAAGTAAACGGACTCCAAAAAATCCGCAAAAATATGTTTTTGTCAGTTTTGGAATATTTAAAAATTAGGAAAATAAGAAACTTCCAGGAAAGTGACCCTGGTGGGCATGATACACCAAGGCGCGCCTGGCGCCAGGCGCGCCCAGGTGGGTTGTGCCCACCTCAGGTACTTTCCAGACTCCGTTTCTTACCGTTCTACTTGTTCCCCAAGATAAAAAAATCTTTATATACCTCCTGGACCTTTTGACCTCCGTATCATGGAGAAATCTCTTGTTTTCTTTTCTTGTTGTTTTCTGTCAGGTCTGTTGAGCCAGGCATCATGTCTTCTCCCTCCTCCAACACCGAAGAAGGTGAAGCTTGGTTGCTTCAGGTAGAATCCAGGGGAGAGAATTTGAAGAGGACATTATGGAGGAAGATGAGGGGGATTTGTTCGAAATTCACCCACCGGGCTCTGAGAGAGGTACTCTGGCTGGCATCTCCACTCATTCTAACCCCGAGCAAACCATGAGGTCCATAAACGATCAACAAGACCCAAGAGATCAGGAAGAACTCCCTACAAGGAGGCCTCTACACGGGTTACATCAAAACAATTTTCACAATTTGGTTCATAATTATGGGATCGAAAACACCCCTCGTGTGCATATACCATCCAATTGGGACATATCTCGTCCAAGAGAAACTGATGCAGAGACAAACTCTTGGGGTCTGGAAAATAAACATATCATGGCGGAAGTAGAGAAGAAGAATGAGCTGCTTCATCAAGCCCTTGAGAGATTCACAGCTTGAGAGATACAATCAGAGATGTATTGGACCGGATCACTTCTACTTCATCACCACCACCTACTTCTTCACCACCAAAAGAAAACTGAGTATCGGGTATGGGCACTCCCCTTGGCTTTCGCCAAGCTTGAGGGAGGTGCCCCGGTATTATATCATCTCTACTATCCTTTGCCTTTACTTTCTTAGTTTGATCCATGGCTATCTTTTGCTAGTAGATGAATAAAAGTTTAGTTTGATCCTTTATTGTTGTAAGTTTGCTTAGTGATCAATCCTTGTAATCGTGTGCGAGATATATAATAAAGTTTAGTTTGAGTTTTGCCTTCTTTACTCTCTTGTTTCAATAAAAAAGGAAATAAAAGAAAAATATCATATGCTAATCTTGTGGTAAGTGATGACATTACACAAGGAAAAATATAAGTAGAAAATTTTATTGTAGATTGACAAACATAGCATTGGTCGATGATGCAGCTCATGAAAGAATTAATAAGTGAAGATAAGATTCGCATATAAATATACTATCCTGGAAATATTTCATGATTGTGAGCACCCATCAAAATATTATCTGCCAAAATTGTTGACGTTGGACAAGGAAGAGAACTTAATGATTTATGTTTCTTCATATTCACATAGAAGTTATATCTTCATAGATCCTTCAACATGTGGTGCTTGCCCCTATCTTTGCTAGCCAAAAACTCCTAACTAAGTAGAGATACTACTTGTGCATCCAAAGCCCTTAAACCCAAATCTTGTTTGAGAGTCCACCATGCCTACCTATGGATTGATTAAGATCCTTCAAGTAAGTTGTCATCAGTGCAAAAGGGCAATAAAAATTGCTTCTATAAGTGTGAGATCATTTAGTGTGAGGGAAAATTGAGCATTATACGAACTTGTGATGGTGAAGAATAAAAGTGACAGACTACATAATAAAGGTTGCCATCACAAGGGGCAATATAATGTGATGTTCTCTTGCACTAAGGGGTTGAGCATACAAACTAAAAGTGCAAGGCAACCTCTGCTTCCCTCTGCGAAGGGCCTATCTTATACTTTCATGTATTTACTTTCATGCAAGAGTCAAAGTTTTTCTTTCTATTCTTTTTATTTTTCTCCTTTGGCAGGCATCATGTGGGGAGGAAAGATCTAGGCACATATATCTAGTTGAATATGGGTAGCATGAGTTATTATTGTTGACATCACCCTTGAGGTGAGTGCGTTGGGAGGCGAAACTATAAGCCCCTATCTTTCCATGTGTCCGGTTGAAATGTTTTGCTCATGTGTACGCGGTGAGTGTTAGCAATCATAGAAGACTAAATGATGGTTGAGTATGTGGACTTGCCTAAAGGCTCCGATACGTGACGCTTCCTGAAAAGATGATGACTTGTAGTTGCAAAATTGACTGAGAGCATAGTTTGTTGGTTTCCAATAGACTTTATGCTTTATACTTCGATGCTGTGATGAATTGTCACTTGTTCATGAGAAGTGTATGATAAAAAGTTTTGTGATAAAAGTATTATATTAAAGTTTGTTGCTATTATAATAAGTCACATGATGCTGCTATGTCCGTATTTTTGTTTTTATCGACACCTCTCTCTCTAAGCATGTGGACATGTTTTCCGATTTCGGTTTTTGCTTGAGGACAAGCGAGGTCTAAGCTTGGGGGAGTTGATACATCCATTTGCATCATGTTTTCCTACTATTATTTATGTTGTTTTATTGTATAATAATGCTTTCTGGAGTAATTCTAATGCCTTTTCTCTCATAGTATGTAAGGTATGCACAAAGGGGGAGAATTCTGGCAGCTGGAAATCTGGACCTGAAAAAGCTACATCAAGCTACCTATTTTGAACAACTCCAAATGAGCTGAAACTTCCTAAGGATTTTTTATGGAATATTTAAGAATTATTGGAGCAAATAAGTACCAGAGGGGGGCCACTAGGTGGGCACAACCCACCTAGGCGCGCCAGGAGTCCCAGGCGCGCGCCCTGGTGGGTGCTGCCATCCTTGGCCCACCTCCGGTGCCCATCTTCTAGTATATAAGTCATTTTGAACTAGAAAAAATAAGGAGAGGACTTTTGGGATGAAGCGTCGCCGCCTCGAGGCGGAACTTGGGTAGGAGCACTTTTGCCCTCCGGCTGAGCGATTACACCAGGGGAACTTCCCTCCCGGAGGGGGAAATCATCATCATCATCATCACCAACAACTCTCCCATCTTGGGGAGGGCTATCTTGATCAACATCTTCAACAACACCAACTCCTCTCAAACCCTAGTTCATCTCTTGTGTTCAATCGTTGTACCAAAACTATAGATTGGTGCTTGTGGGTGACTAGTAGTGTCGATTACATCTTGTAGTTGATTACTATATGGTTTATTTGGTGGAATATTATACGTTCATACCCATTATGCTATTTAATACCCCTCTGATCTTGAGCATGATTATCGTTTATGAGTAGTTACTTTCGTTCTTGAGGTCGCGAGAGAAATCAATGTCATCCATCCAATGGACGAGGCGCGACTATGGTAGGTCGACACATGGCGATACATCTCCATCGTATCTACTTTTCCAAACACTTTTGCTCTTGTTTTGGACTCTAATTTGCATGATTTGAATGGAACTAACCCGGATTGACGCTATTTTTGGCAAAATTTCCATGGTTTTGTTTTTGTGCAGAAATAAAAGTTCTCGGATTGACGTGAAAATTTACGGAGAATTTTTTCGGAATATATAAAAAATAATTGCGGAAAGATATAGCAAGGGGGGCCACCTAAGAGCCACAAGATCAGAGGGCGTGCCCACCCCCCAGGGCGCACCTAGCGAGCTTGTGGCCCCCTTGTTCCTCTGGCAACCCTAATTCCAACTCCATATATACCTTTTCGCGGAGAAAAAACCCAGGGAGAAGGATTCATCATGTTGGGAGGCGAGGGACAAGAAAGGGGATTACAGGGCACTTATCTTTTTTCAATCTTAAATCTGTAGGCACTCACCAAATTTTAATTCAAATAATGTAATCTCTCGTGCCCATGGTTGTGTTATGTAATGCTTGTACTTGTATAAACATGTTAATGAAAAAGATGAACCTTGCCGGGAACCCGTGCATGTATATGTCCATGCAGAGGTGAGATGCCTCTTTAGTGTAAATAAACGAGTTTTTTCCGACAGGCTATCTTGTCAGCACCCTTTTTGTCTGCCGGAGAGCCATATCTATCGGGTTACATACAAAGGGGCCAGCCCCCTGCCAACTTCCTTTCATCAAAGGCAACTGCGACCATTCTGACCGAAGAAACGTTCAAGTCAAGAATGGGAGCACCTAAGTCTAAAAAGAGTGGCGAGGTTTCCAAATGCATAAGTTATAGCTTACAGAACATGAATGGACAAGAGGCGAAACTTATCTGTTTGGCTTGCTGGAGATCGCAATGCCGAGCAATCCTCTCAACTTCTTGTCGAAACCAAGTTCACAACAAGAACTTGCAGCTTCATAAATATGAGAATGAATGCAGGATGCGATCCTATCTACATGCATATGTAGATGCTCATGAAATGCTTATGTAGTGGTCTGGAATATTCATGCATGCATGCAATCCAGGTTGGGGGCCCCCCTACAGCGCTTCTTTATTTTCTGTTGCACGGGGTCATCGCCCCGGCTTTGTACAAGGGGTCGCATGCAGCTGCGGCAAGGCCTGTACAAATGGGTGGCTGCCGAGCAGGGCCCGGTAGCCTTGCGCCTTATGGGTAGAACTAGCGGAGATGCTCAATATTCCATGAGTTTTGTAAATGAGTGCCATCTCCGATCTCCAGACGGACTTCGCCGGGTTTGGTGACTCATACTACCCGGTAAGGGCCTTCCCACTTTGGTGACAACTTGTGTGTACCCTTGGCGGACTGAACGTGCCTAAGGACAAGGTCACCTTCCTCAAAACACTAGGCATGAACCCTCCGGCTATGATAGCGACGCAGGGCTTGCTAATAGCGTGCAACATGCGTAGCAGCCCGGAGACGGTTCTCCTCAAGTAGGACAACGTCGTCACACCGATGCTGATCTTGCATGACTTCATCTTAAGCAAGTACTCGAGGTGACCCGTAAATGAGTTCCATGGGGATAACTACTTCTGCCCGTAGACCAGGGAGAAGGGAGTCTGCCCAGTAGCTCGGTTTGGTCTCGTTTCAAGGGACCAGAGAACCACCAGCAGCTCCTCGATCCACCTCCTGTCGTGCTTCTACAGTGTATGAAAGCTCCTTGTCTTGAGCCCACGTAGCACTTCAGCATTCTTCCTCCCAGCTTGTCCATTGCTCGAGGGGTATGCCACAGAGGCGAATGAGATCTTGCATCTGAGGGCATGAACATATTGCATGAAGGCGCGGCTCGTGAACTGGGTGCCGTTGTCGGTGATAATCCTTGCCGACACTCCAAAGCAACACACCAGATCTTTCAAGAACTTGATAGCTGACTGAGTAGTCACCTTTCCCACGGCAGTCACTTTCGGCCACTTTGTAAACTTGTCGATGGCAACGAACAAGAATTCAAAGCCCCCAATTGCTGGGGGGAAGGGGTCGAGGATGTCGAGCCCCCAAACGGAAAATGGCCATGATAGAGGGATTGTCTGAAGCGCTTTGGCAGGCAGGTGGGTTTTCTTGGAATGGAACTGGCAGGCTTCACACTTAGTGACTAGCTCGACCGCATCTTGGAGGGTTGTGGGCCAATAGAATCCTTGCCGGAATGCTTTCCCAACTAATGCCCTTGATCTAATGTGGGATCCACACATTCCTTTGTGTATCTCAGCCAACAATTCCTTTCCTTCTTCTCGGCAGACACACTTCAATTTCACACCGTTGGGCCTCCTTCTGTATAGAGTGTCATCGACAAACTGATACATACTGTCCCTCTGGGCTATTTTTTTAGCTTCGTCTTCATCGCCAGGAGGATCTCCGGTTTGGACGAAGCGGCCAATGTGCCTTGCCCAAGCTGGAGCCTGTGGCTCGGCAACAAGTACTAGTGTCACCTCTTCTGTTGCAGGAGCACCAGCCTCGTACGCGGGGTTCATGGGCTTGGCTGGAGGGGGTGGTCCAGCAGGCTGCGAGGAGTTATTTCCGGCAGGGTCTTTACTGGGAGCGGACGACTCTACCGGGAGAGGCTTACCGGTGTCCAACTTTCTCCTCTTCCGGGCCATTATTGCTGGGGATACGGAGGGCTGAGTAAGACGGAGAACAAAAGTTCTTGGTTCCACAGGAAGCTTCTGCGCATCACACTTTGACAGATGATCAACTATGCTGTTTTCTGCACGGGGTATGTGCTCTGTTTGCAATCCTTAAAGTGCTCCTCCAATCTTCTCACTTCCTCGACGTATGCCTCCATCAATGGAATTTGCTATTCCTTGTTAACTTGTCTCACCATCAGCTGTGAATCTCCTCAAATGATCAGTTTCTTAATTCCCAATTCTGCTGCAATCCTGAGCCCGACAAGGAGCCCTTCATACTCTGTTGTATTGTTGGTTGCTTCTCCCGGGGAAATGCATCTGGACGACGTACTTCAAGTGCTCCCCGGAGGGGGCGACAAGAAGCATGCCAGCCCCTGCACCTTGCAGGGAAAAAGCGCCATCAAAATACATAATCCATTCTTGGGGTGATTGAGGGAGTCCTGGATTAGGGGGTATCCGGACAGCCGGACTATATACTTTGGCCGGACTGTTGGACCGTGAAGATACAAGACTCAAGACTTTGTCCCGTGTCGGATGGGACTCTCCTTTGCGTGGAAGACAAGCTTGGCGATCCGGATATTATATTTCCTTCTTTGTAACCGACTCCATGTAAATCCTAGCCCTCTCCGGTGTCTATATAAACTGGAGGGTTTAGTCCTTAGAGACAGAATCATAATCATCATAGGCTAGCTCCTAGGGTTTAGCCTCTACGATCTCGTGGTAGATCAAATCTTGTAACACTCATATCATCCATATCAATCAAGCAGGAAGTAGGGTTTTACCTCCGTCGAGAGGGCCCGAACCTGGGTAAACATTGTGTCCCTTGCCTCCTGTTACCATTAGCTTTAGACGCACAGATCGGGACCCCCTACCCGAGATCCGCCAGTTCTGACACCGACATTGGTGCTTTCATTGAGAGTTCCTCTGTGTCGTCGCTGCAAGGCTCGATGGCTCCTTCAATCATCAACAACAATGTGGTCCAGGGTGAGACTTTTCTCCCCGAACAGATCTTCATGTTCGGCGGCTTCGCACTGCGGGCCAATTCGCTTGGCCATCTGGAGCAGATCGACAGCTACGCCCCTGACCACCAGGTCAGGTTTGGAAACTTGAACTACACGGCCGATATCCGTGGAGACTTGATCTTCAACGGATTCGGGCCTGAGCCAGGAGCGCTGGACAGTCACGATGAGCACGGCTTAGACCTGCTGTCGGACAATGCTCGGGATATTGCCCCTACAGTATCCCCGGACCTAAATCCGGGGCAGACTGCGTCGCCCGAGGACGGGTGGATGGACCCCGCCCCGAAGGCCGCACACCCATCGGCTATAGAGCCGAACACAGACTTCACCCTCAAGAAATCCTGTGATAACGGACCCCCGGACTCGTATCCGGTTGTAGGTTCCAGTCCGCACACCTCCGAGCCCGCCGAATCTGGTTGGGCTCCAGTAATGGAGTTCACTGCTGTGGATATCTTCCAGCACTCGCCCTTTGGCAACATGCTAAACTTGTTAAAGTCTCTCTCTTTGTCAGGAGACTCTTGGCCGAACTATGTCCTGCTCGAGTGGGAAGCTGGCGACGAGGGAATTTGTTGCCCACCCACCACCCACTTCATAGACACGATCGATAATTTGACCGACGTGCTTGACTTCGACTTCGAAGACATCGACGGTGTGGACGATGATGTAGGAGAAGAACAGGAACCACCACCAACGGGGCGGTGAACAACCACCTCTTCATATGACATATATATGGTGGACACTCCGAAAGAAACCAATGGCGATGAGGCAATGGAGGATAACCCCTCAAGGAAGAAAGCAAAGCATGGGCGTCGTCAGGCCGCATCAAGCCCCGCCACAGCAATACCGGCACTGGAGACAAAAACAATCCGGATGGTGCCGAAGATGAATACAACCCCGACTAGCCTGCCTTCGAGCACGCCGAACAGGAAGGCGAGCAGGTCAGCCCAGATGAACAGGCGACAGACGGATATCTGGAGGAGGACAACTACATGCCACCCTACTAAGACAAGATTAGCCTCGACGACGACGAGTTTCGCGTGCCTAAGGACCCCGTGGAGCAGGAGCGCTTCAAGAACCGGCTCATGGCCACTGCGAGGAGCCTGAAAAAGAAGTAGCAGCAGCTCCAAGCTGATCAAGACCTGCTCACAGACAGATGGACCGAAGTCCTGGCAGCCAAGGAATATGGACTCGAGCGCCACACGGCTGATCGGCCACCTCCTGGCCGGGATAAAATGGCATATCAGCCCGAATACCAGCCCGCACCCCCGCGCCAGTTCACTACGGCCCGGGACAATACGCAGGACCTGCGAGACATATTGGAAAGCAACACAGGACAAACAAGATCGATCTACGGATCACGGGGGTGCACCACAGCACATGACGATGACCGTCATGCCGGATACACTAACAGTAAATCCGGCCGGGCCGAATACAACCGACCAGACTTAGTTGAACTGCGTCACGACGTAGCCCGGCACAGAGGCGCCGCACACCCCCTCTGCTTCACTGATGAAGTAATGGATCATGAATTCCCAGAAGGGTTTAAACCCGTAAACATTGAATCATACGATGGCCCAACAGACCCCGCAGTATGGATCGAAGATTTCCTTCTCCACATTCACATGGCCCGCGGTGATGATCTACATGCCATAAAGTATCTTCCCCTTAAGCTCAAAGGACCAGCCCGGCACTAGCTAAATAGCCTGCCGGCAAATTTCGTTGGCAGTTGGGAAAACCTGGAGGAAGCTTTCCTCGACAACTTCTAGGGCACATACGTGCGACCACCGGATGCTGATGACTTGATCCACATTACCCAACAGCCCGGAGAGTCAGCCAGAAAATTCTGGACTCGGTTCCTAACTAAAAAGAACCAAATTGTCGACTGTCCGGACGCCGAAGCCCTGGCGGCCTTTAAGCATAATATCCGCGATGAGTGGCTCGCCCAACACCTTGGCCAGGAAAGACCAAAATCCATGCGGCCCTCACGACACTCATGACACGCTTTTGCGTAGGCAAGGAAAGCTGGTTGGCTCACAGCAGCACCACGCCAATAAACTCCGGCACTTCAGACGTCTGAGACAATAACGGCAAGCCACGGCACAACAGACATAAGCGTCGGAACAATGGCGACCACACTAAAGACACGACAGTTAACGCCGGATTCAGTAGCTCAAACTCCGGTCAGCGGAAAAAGGCATTCAAAATAAATAATCAGGGATCGTCCAGTCTGGACCGCATACTCGATCGCTCATGCCAAATTCATGGCACCCCGGATAAGCCAGCAAACCACACTAACAGAGACTGCTGGGTATTCAAACAAGCCGGTAAGATAAATGCCGAAAGCAAGGACAAGGGGCTGCACAGCGACGATGACGAAGAGCCCCGGCGTCCGAACACGGGGGACAAAAGAAATTCCCTCCCCAGGTGAAAATGGTCAACATGATCTACGCCACTCACATTCCCACACGGGAACGAAAGCGAGCACTGAGGGACGTATATGCGATGGAGCCAGTCGCCCCAAAGTCCAACCCATGGTCAGCCTGTCCGATCACCTTTGATCATAGGGATCACCCTACCAGCATCTGTCATGGCGGTTCAGCCGCATTGGTCTTAGACCCAATCATCGACGGATTTCACCTCACAAGAGTCCTCATGGACGGAGGCAGCAACCTGAACCTGCTTTATCAGGACACAGTGTGCAAAATGGGCATTGACCCTTCAAGGATCAAGCCCACCAAAACTACCATTAAAGGTGTAATTCCAGGGGTAGAGGCCCGTTGCATGGGCTCCATAACACTGGAGGTGGTCTTCGGATCTCCGGATAACTTCCGAAGAAAGGAGTTAATCTTCGACATCGCCCCTTTCCGTAGCGGCTATCATGCACTACTTGGACGAACCGCATTCGCTCGATTCAATGCGGTACCACACTATGCATACCTTAAGCTCAAGATGCCAGGACCTTGCGGGGTCATAACAGTCAACGAAAACATGGACCGCTCTCTCCGTACAGAAGAGCATACTGCAGCCCTCACGGCAGAAGTACAAGGCAGCTTCCTCTGGCAAACCACCAATCCGGTGACAACAACTCTAAACACCGTCAAGCGAGTCTGAAGTACCCCGCAACAGGATCGTCAGGCACGCCAAGAGTGCGACTAGCAGTCCTGCCTCCGCTCCAGCCCCATTAAGGTAGCATTCGTGCCGCGCGTACACAATTACGCACTCAAAATACCATGGGCATAGGCGGAGGCGCAATAGTGCAGTTCAGCCGCAATATACTTTAATAACCCTCTCTATCTTTCAGGACCCTGCTTCGGGGCAGCCTCTTCAGAAGAGCCGAATTATCGGACTTCCACAGGAGAGAAATCCAAGGAGGCAAAAGGCGTTGTGCAGAAAGGGAATACCCAGGTGGAATCTATTCACGATCGTTATACCTGTTTTATATACCTATATGCGGCCCGCCCTTGGACATGACATGTCAAATAGTCCTAATTAGCTCTGCTTAACGCATTCATTGTAAACATAGGCTTAGACGTATTATTCATCAATGGGAGATTATACATAGCGTCATCTTATTATTCCTATCTACACATTTTTCATATAAATGTTCATTTACTATTGCATACATACACCTTGGTACGCTCAGTTTGCCAGGGGCTTCTTACGTCGCCCCTTAATACGGCAAGTCCGAACACTTTCGACAGCGGCTCCCCAAACTTATAGCATTATATGCATCAGCTCTGAATCATGTCTTGGGTCAATAGTTGGGTTAGCTCGGCTCCCTTGTTTTGGTACCTTACGTTCTGTTATATCGGCAAAGGTAACGCAGGGAGAACTACTGCGACTATGTCCCAGTTCTTCCGGACGAGCACCTCGGTAGAGAAAGCCAAAAACTGACCGGCATGATGCGGCGAGAGCTGGTCGCTGTTCGAGAGGTTTTAAAATCCTTAAAGATTTTTTCTGCTTTAGGCGAGGAATTGGCCTCGTCCGATTTAGGCGTATGTAGCGCCCCAATTCGGCTTTCCAAATTCTAGGGGCTTCGCCGAAATTTAAAATTATAGACATCTATGGCTAAGTGAAAGTTATAAAGCCACATAGTCTGATTGCCTTGTTCGCTGTGCCAAACACCTCCTTTAGGGACCAAATATTTGGATAAAGAGTGTCTGAGTTTTCCACGAACACCCCAGTACTAGTTATGTGGGGGCGGAAGCCGACGACTGGCCTACTTTCCGAATTTTATAAACGACCGCACAGAGGATAATATTTTAAATCAACAAAATGCTATATAGCGCAAATAACTTCGTCTTTATATTACAAATACGACAGGAGTACATTCACTCAAATATCATGTCCTTGGTACATTCATCGACCACGAGGCGAGCACCTTTCATAACACCATCATAATATTTTTTGGGACAACGATGCGCCTTGCCCTCCAGCGGTCCATCCTTCACCAGCTTCTCCGCATCCAGCTTGCCCCAATGCACCTTCGCACGGCAAAGGCTCGGCGGGCACCTTCAATGCAAACGGATTGCTTGGTCACTTCCAGCCGCGGAGAGGCATTCACCATCCGCTTTATCAGGCCAAAGTAGCTGGCGGGCAAGGGCTCACCAGGCCACATCTGGACTATGAAATCCTTCATAGCCACTTCGGCCGCCCTGTAGAGTTCAACCAGTTGCTTTAACTGGTCACTCAGAGGCGTCGAGTGTTCGGCTCCAGCATACTGGGACCAGAACAACTTTTCCATTGAGCTCCCCTCTTCGGCACGGTAGAACTCCGTGGCATCCGATATGCTGCGTGGTAGATCTGTGAACACCCCTGGGGAGCTCCGAATTCGGGTAAGTAAAAGAAACGCCTCCTCCACATGCTTGCTTTGCATAAAGAATGTCTTACCCGCCGCTATCTTCTTGGCCGCTTGGATTTCCTGCTGGGCCTTTTCGGCTTCGGCCTTGGCGTCTTTCATGCTCAAAAGGGCATTCGCAAGCTCAGACTCCTTCGTCTTGAAGTCACGCTCTAAGGACTCGAACTTCTTGCCGAGCTCCTGGAGCTCTTGTTGTACCTCGCCCACCCTAGCATTTTGCTTTTCACACTCAATGCGCTCCGCGGCCGCCTTGTTTTCGGCCTCGGATAGCGCTTTTTTCAGGGGCGCCACTTCGGTCGTGGCTGTCGGTGTTCTGGGAACGGGGGTACCCAGACTTGCCTGCCTGCGGCCTGCGGTGTGGCTCAGGGAGTGGCCCAGTACGGCCCATCTTCATCAACACATGCTCAAGACCCTCGCGAGGGGCCAAGCTTCGCGGGGCGGACGACAGGAAGCTTCCTCGGGCACAGCCTCGTCAGGCTGGCTCGCGAGGACGCGGAGAGATCAAGGGAGGGTACGTCACGAGGTGCTCATGACGCAAGCCATGATGACCGAAGCAAGGTAGGTGCCAGGCGGGCGCTGGCCTGCGCAGAGTCCTTGTTTCCTCTTTGGTGCAAAGGGGGCAAGCACAGGCAAGAGTATCAAGCAAAGGCAACCATTTCGGTGCAACAAGACCAAGACCAGCAGAATGGCAGGATGGAGGTCATCGTGGAGCCCAAGCCGGCGTCACCGTCAGAGTCTTTGGCAGGCGAGGACCGACTTTAGCCAGGAGAATTGTACTAGATGTTCCCCTTCAAAATGGCCGATTGTTGGCGCCCTTCCTGCTCAATATTTGGGAAGAGGACCAAGGCCTCGCTCTATAAATAGGACTAGCCACCACAAGAGTAGGGGGAGATCGAAAAAAGGATCTGGATTCAATCCTTTCCAAGAAGCACCACCACCACAAGAACTCCTCCCCTCGCGAGGCAGTTATTCCTTTGTATTGTTCCTCACCAGCCCCTGAGGAATCTACCACACCACAAACTAGAGTAGGGTATTACACCACAATGGTGGCCCGAACTAGTATAAACCTCGCGTCCCTTGTGTTGCTCTTCGTGTAGTTTAGATCCTTGCGAGGCGACGAAACGTAGGTAGGTAGGAGGTGTGATCTCTGTGCGCACCCCAGAGTTCAAACCTTGAGGGTCTGCTGGAACCCGAAATCCGACATTTGGCGCGCCAGGTAGGGGTGCACCGGCATCCGCCTTCCGCCGCCCTGTGTTTTGCCGCCCCTCGCATCCATGTCAGACGCTCGTTGAGCCCGCACCGTGCGTCGGGCCGCTCTCGCCACTCACGTCGCCCAAACGGCCCCCATCGGCAGATGCCCCTGCCGTTCCCCGTCGCCTGCCGTCAACGCCGCCACCGGCCCGGCGGGGAACGAGCAGCAGGCGTCGTCCCTGCATCCTTCGGTGCGGCGAGAAGGCCGCACCGCCACCCTGTCGCTGACTCTAGCCGGTTCCTCGTCCCACGCCCGTCGCGCTCCTGCGGACGCGCACGCCGCGCTTCTCCTAGCGCGGGATCTCCTGCACTACCGTCCCATCGACGACCTCTACGACGAGTGGCTCGCCCGCATCACCGAGCTCGTCAGCACCGCTGGGGGCTCCCCTGCGCCATCCCTCTCGCTGCACTGCACCCCGCCCTGTGTGGGCAACGAAGCTCCGGGGGCGCCTCAGCCGCCTCCCCCTCAAGAAGGCGCCTTGGCCCCAAGGCGCGTGGCCCCTGGACGGAACCCACACCATCCGGCGCCAGCACAGCAGGAGAAGAGCTGCCAAGAGATCCCTCATCCCCAAGAAGCTGCCCGTGTGCTCCCCGCACCGGCCCGTCACGACCGCTTTCCTGCTCCAGCGCGCCAAGACCCCGCGCTGCTCCTGGCGGCAGCGCACGGAGACTTCCAAGATTGAGCTCTCCGTCACCAAAGGCCTCCCGTGGCCACTACAAGCTGATGTGCCTTCACCGTCGAGCTGCGCAGCGTGGCCTGGCCGGGCAAGTTCAAGCCAGATCTGCCCCTGCGCTACGATGGCACAGCTGACCCTGCGGAGTTCCTCCAGCTCTATGAGCTGGGCATTGAAGCCACCAATGGGGACGAGAAGGTCATGGCGAACTGGTTTCCCATGGCGCTCAAGGACGGTGCCCGCACCTGGCTCCTGAACCTGGCTCCTAGCACGATTTCCTCCTGGGACGAGATGCGCACCCGATTCATCGCCAACTTCCAAGGCACCCGCGACCGGCCCCCGGCCATGAGCGACTTGCGCCGCATCAAGCAGCAGCCAGGAGAGACCCTGCAAAAGTTCATCCAGCGTTTCAACAACGCTCGCCTTAAGATCCCCAGGGTGTCTGAGGAGGCCATCATCTCAACCTTCTCCGACGGCGTGCATGACGCCAAGATGAAAGAGGAGCTTGTGATCCATGAAGACCTGTGCACCTCCCTGGAGTTGTTCAACTTGGCGTGCTTGCCGGCAGCCGACCCAGAAGAGACGCCTTTCCCTCCTTGAGCTGCCGGCAGCCGACCCAGAAGAGAAGAAGCCCAAGGTCAAGGACGTGAAGCGCAAGGGGGCTGCCGTGCTTGCAGCAGAGCCGGACACCAAGCGAGGCAGGGATCAGCCTAAGTCATCCAAGGGCAGCCGGTACTGCGTGTACCACGACCTCCACACCCACAACACCAACGAATGCCAAGAGCTCAGGGCCGTGCGGGACGTGCATGCCGGCCGACTCCCCGAGCGCAACGACTGAGGCTATGGCCGAGGAGGAGGAAGAAGTGGAGGACGATGGGAAGACCGTGGCCCTCGCCATGGGTGGCGTGACCGAGCTCGCGAGGACCGTTGGCAGGACCAGCCTGGCGAGGGAGGTTGGAGGGATCAGCCTCGCGAGGATCGCCGACAAGGCAACATGGGCCTCCCTCCTCTGCCACCACAGTCGAGGAGGAATGAAGACCATCATCAGGATGAGGGGGCTGGAGGCTTCCAGGAGCCGCGCACAATCGCTTGCATCTTGGGCGGCGCTCAGGCCCCGGCCTCTCAGCGCATCTTCAAGCAGTTTGCTTGTGAAGTGAATGCAGTCCTCCCCAAGCTCGAGGCCACACGCCCTCTCAGGTGGTCAGCATGCGCGATCACGTTCAGCTTAGTGGATCAGCTCAAGTGCGCGGCCACAGCTGGAGTCCTCCCGATGCTTTTGTCCCCAATCATCAGCAATGTGCAAGTCACGAGGACCCTCATCGATGGCAGAGCAGGGCTCAATGTCTTGTTCGTCGAGACATTCAACAATCTCCAAGTACCATACAATCAGCTTCAGCCAACCAAGCCTTTCCCAGGAGTCACTGATGGTTCCACAGTTCCGATAGGGCAGGTCCGCCTTCCTGTTACCTTCGGGAAGCGCAAAAACTACCGCACTGAGCTCATTGACTTCGACGTCGTGCACATTCGCCTGCCATATAATGCCATCCTCGGGTACCCAGCTCTGCCAAGTTCATGGCCGTGACTCATCACGGCTACAATGTCCTCAAGATGCCAGGAAGCGGAGGAGTCATCACGGTGCCTTGTGAAGAGAGGGATGATGTGTGTTCTCTAGAGCGTGCTTTTCAAGCCGCGTCAATTGAAGACCCAGATCACAGGAGTGGAAGGCTTCCCGACGTAGTCCCTAAGAAGAAGAAGACATCGCCTAGTCCGAACCCTCGGGAGGCAGGCCCCTCAGGTCCGCGCCCATTCAAGGGGCGCCTCCTTCTGTCGCATAGGAAGGCGCGCCCGGCACCCTCCTCGAGCAAGGCTCGCGGGCGCTCTCCTGGAGGGCCATCGACTTTGCTAAGATCACGAGGGAGGCGCTCGGGCACCACTTGGAGGCATGTTTCAAAGCATATTTCCCTCAGGAAGGAGCGAGGCAAGGAGGGCCAAACCCTCAGGAGTTCGTCAGTGAGATCATTTAGGAGCTGTAGGAGTCAAGAGTCATGAGTGGCAGCCGCCGCTTACCCGCCGTAGCTCCCCATCTGGGCGACGATGGTGGGCTGCGCGTCTGCGTCGACATACCAGGGCTCAACCGAGCCACCTCTCAGGAGTGCCTCTGGCCCTCACACGTGGGATGCTGCGAAGGTCCACCCCACATCTATGTTCGCATGCCTTACGGCTTGCCGAACGCGGCTGCTGTGCATCATCGCCTCATGAGGGGCATTGTAGGACCTTGAAGTATGTCTAGAGGGGGGGGGGTGATTAGACTACCTGACCAATTAAAAACTTAACCTTTTCCCAATTTTAGAGTTTGGCAAATTTTAGCAATCTTTCGACAAGTCAAGCAATCATCACACAATTCAAGCAAGCATGCAAAGAGTATATGAGCAGCGGAAATTAAAGCATGCAACTTGCAAGAAAGTAAAGGGAAGGGTTTGGAGGATTCAAACGCAATTGGAGACACGGATGTTTTTGGCGTGGTTCCGATAGGTGGTGCTATCGTACATCCACGTTGATGGAGACTTCGACCCACGAAGGGTAATGGTTGCGCGAGTCCACGGAGGGCTCCACCCATGAAGGGTCCACGAAGAAGCAACCTTGTCTATCCCACCATGGCCGTTGCCCATGAAGGACTTGCCTCACTAGCGGTAGATCTTCATGAAGTAGGCGATCTCCTTGCCCTTACAAACTCCTTGGTTCAACTCCACAATCTTGTCGGAGGCTCCCAAGTGACACCTAGCCAATCTAGGAGACACCACTCTCCAAGAAGTAACAAATGGTGCGTTGATGATGAACTCCTTGCTCTTGTGCTTCAAATGATAGTCTCCCCAACACTCAACTCTCTCTCATGGGATTTGGATCTGGTGGAAAGAAGATTTGAGTGGAAAGCAACTTGGGGAAGGCTAGAGATCAAGATTCATATGGTAGGAATGGAATATCTTGGCCTCAACACATGAGTAGGTGGTTCTCTCTCAGAAATGGTAAGTTGGAAGTGTAGGTTTGTTCTGATGGCTCTCTCCACGAATGAAGAGGAGGTGGAGGGGTATATATAACCTCCACACAAAATCTAACCATTACACACAATTTACCAAACTCAGTGGGACCGATTCAACAGACTCGGTCGGACCGATTTAGTAAACCTAGTGCCGTTAGGGTTTTCGTTGGGACCGACATGCAACTCGGTAGGACCGATATGGTTAGGGTTAGGGCATAACGTAATCTCGGTAAGACCGATTACACAAACTCGGTGACACCGATTTTGGTAATAAGCTTTCCAGAGAGTTGGTCAGGTAAACTCGGTGGGACCGATTCGCTCACTTTGGTGAGACTGAAATGTTACGAAAGTGAAACAGGGAGTTTACATTGCAATATCGGTGGGACCAATCGCTCACTTCGGTTAGACCGAAACATTACGAAGGGAAACAGAGAGATTACAATCCCATCTCGGTGAGACCGAGATCCCTATCGATGAGACCGATTTGCCTAGGGTTTGTGGCAGTGGCTATGACATTTGAACTTGGTGGCGCCGGATAGAAAGAGTCGGTGTGACCAATTTTGACTTTGGGTTTAGGTCATATGAGGATGTGAGAAAGTAGTTGAGGGTATTTGGAGCATATCACTAAGCACTTGAAGCAAGAGGCTCATTAAGCAACACCTCATCCCTCCTTGATAGTATTGGCTTTTCCTATAGACTCAATGTGATCTTGGATCACTAAAATGTAAAATGAAGAGTCTTGAGCTTTTCAGCTTGAGCCAATCCTTTGTCCTTGATATTTTGAGGGATCCACTTTCATCATCCATGCCATGCCATTCATTGAGCTTTCCTGAAATAATAGTCTTGGAATAGCATTAGCTCAATGAGCTATATGTTGTTTTGAATTACAAAAACCACCTAGGGATAGTTGCACTTTCAGGCATCCTGGAGGCTCAAGCGGCCAGGCATTCCACAGTCCTGGCAGAGATGGAGATGGTCCGCGAGGAGCCGCCAGCGCCTCCGAAGCCTCCCGAGGCTCTTGGGCCTGGGGGCTCGTAAAGATCGGCTTTCGCAGCACACTACGTCCGCTACTTCAGCATCCCTTCATCTTCAACATCATAAGGTGACATCCTTCGAGTTTCATTTTCAGCTGGGAGCGCCCCCACGGCTGCATCATTCCCAGGCCGCGTGGGTCCGTCCCTATGGCATGTATCCCTTTGATTCATGTTTTTAGCTTACCTTATTGGGGGCGCCCCTCGGGCCGCATTATCCCCAAGTCGCTCGGGCTCGACCCAGCGGTGTTCGCCTTTTTCTGCGCCTATCTAAATGGATTTGCTCCTTCATGATTAACGTGCTTGACTTGATCGCCCGCTCGATTGACACCAACTGATGGAGCTGCTCCCTAATGGCACGACGCTTGCACATGGGTCCGTCCCTGCAACGTCGACAAACCCGAGTGGCTGAGCTCTGGCCGCGGCTCTAGTGTCTGTCACAGGCACTGCAGCTGACCTTTGAGCTCTAGGCACTCTGGCAAATGCATCAGTGGTTGTCTTGCCCTTCCTCTCCTTCATGTCATCCTGAAGCTGCTCCACAACTGACTGAATCTCAGTTACTTTGACATCTAGATCATAGAATTTTTGTTCCATGATTCTTTCCAGGCTCTCCTGATTTTGAGTTAGGGAGGCCAGCCCCTTCTCAATCCTCAGTGTTGATGCTATCAAGTAACCAAGCTGCTCCTGCTTGTTTTTCAAAAAGTACTCAGATGCCTCCTCTTGAGTTGGCATCTTGGCAGCCTTCTCTCTCTTTGCTTTCTCCTTCTTCTCTTGAGCTTGCACTGATGATGGTTCATTCTCATTCATTACAACTTGATTGTCCTCAAATTCTAGATAGATAGCAAAATGTTCCTTATCCAACAGATATTTTCCTGTGCCCATCTTTGAGTTAATCAACTCCTGAATCTGTGTGGCATATCCACAACTTCTCTTCTGGTCTTCTGCAGTCCTCTTGATAGTCTCAACCATAAGGCTTGAGGGAGTCCTGGATTAGGGGGTGTCTGGATGGCCGGACTAAGACCTTTGGCCGGACTCCCGGACTATGAAGATACAAGATTGAAGACTCCGTCCCGTGTACGGATGGGACTTTCCTTGGCGTGGAAGGCAAGCTTGGCGATATGATATGAAGATCTCCTCCCATTGTAACCGACTCTATGTAACCCTAGCCCTCTCCGGTGTCTATATAAACTGGAGAGTTTTAGTCCATAGGACGAACAACAATCATACCATAGGCTAGCTTCTAGGGTTTAGCCACTCCAATCTCATGGTAGATCTACTCTTGTACTACCCATATCATCAATATTAATCAAACAGGAGTAGGGTTTTACCTCCATCGAGAGGGCCCGAACCTGGGTAAAAACATTGTGTCCCTTGTCTCCTGTTACCATCCGCCTAGACGCACAGTTCGGGACCCCCTACCCGAGATCCGCCGGTTTTGACACCGACATTGGTGCTTTCATTGAGAGTTCCTCTGTGTCGTCGCCTTTAGGCCCGATGGCTTCTTCGCTCGTCAATCGCGATGCGGTCCGGGATGAGACTTTTCTCCCCGGACAGATCTTCGTATTCAGCGGCTTCGCACTGCGGGCCAGCTCGTTTGGCCATCTGGAGCAGATCGAAAGCTACGCCCTGGCCATCAGGTCAGGTTTGGAAGCTTAAACTACACGGCTGATATCCGCGGGGACTTGATCTTCGACGGATTCGAGCCACAACCGGGCGCGCCGCACTATCACGATGGGCATGATTTAGCTCTGCCGCCGGACAACGCCCAGAGCGTCGCTCAGGTGTCTGCTCCGACCATTAGCTCGGAGCCCACTGTGCTAGTCGGGGATGGACGGTTGGACGCCGCCCCGGAAGCTGCAACCTCTATGGCGATAGAGCCGGATACCAGCCTAGTCCTTCATATGGCCCGTGACTCCAAGGTGCCGGACTCCGCGCCGGACTCCGTAAATCCCGCACCTCTGCCGATCAAGCCCGATTGGGCTCCAGTCATGGAGTTCACCGCCGCAGACGTCTTTCAGCACTCTCCTTTTGGCGATATCCTGAATTTATTAAAGTATCTCTCTTTGTCAGGAGAGCCCTGGCCGAACTATGGCCAACATGGTTGGGATGTGGACGACGAAGAAATTCGAAGCCTACCCACCACCCACTTCGTAGCCACTGTCGATGATTTAACCGACATGCTCGACTTTGACTCCGAAGACATCGACGGCATGGACGCCGATGAAGGAGACGATCAAGAACCAGCACCCATAGGGAACTGGAAAGCCACCTTTTCATATGACATATACATGGTGGACACCCCTAAAGCGGGGGATGGCGAGGAAAAAAGGAGGATGATCCCTCCAAGAAGCAACCCAAGCGCCGACGTCAGCGGCGCCCTCTAAGTCCTGCCAAAGCAAAAATGGCGATTCCGGCACCAGAGATAACAACACGCCGGACAGCGCCGAAGACAACCCCCTCCAGCAGGATTCAGTGCAGGAGGACGAAGGAGCCAGCCCTCATGAGAGAGCGGCCGACAGAGAGGTTGAGGACGACAATTATATGCCTCCCTCCGAAGACGAGGCGAGCCTCGACGATGATGAATTCGTCGTGCCAGAGGATCCCGTCGAACAAGAGCGTTTCAAACGCAGGCTTGTGGCCACGGCAAGCAACCTCGAGAAGAAACAGCAGCAGCTTAGAGCTGACCAAGACTTGCTAGCCGACAGATGGACCGAAGTCCTGGCGGCCGAAGAGTATAAACTAGAACGCCCCTCCAAGAGCTACCCAAAGCACAAGCTGCTACCCCAACTTGAGGTGGAAGCAACTAAACCTACATCACCAGCGTACGACGCGCCCGATCGGCCACCCCGTGGCCGCGATAGAGAGGCCTTCGGGCCCTCAACCCAAGCCACACCCCGGCACCGCTCAAAACATACCAGAGTACGGGGAGACGCAACAGACCTGCGAGACATCTTGGAGAATAAGGCAAGGCAAACAAGATCGATCTACAGATCGCATGGGCGCCCCGCTTCCCGTGACGCTAACCGTCACGCCAGACATAATAAGTATGGCCCGGCCGAATACAACAGACCAAGCTCATCTGAGTTGCGTCGTGATATAGCCCAGTACAGGGGCGCCGCACACCCACTATGCTTCACAGATGAAATAATGGATCATCAAATCCCCGAGGGCTTCAAACCCGTAAACATCGAATCATACGATGGCACAATAGATCCTACGGTATGGATCGAGGATTATCTCCTTCATATCCACATGGCCCGTGGTGATGATCTACAGGCCATCAAATACCTCCCGCTCAAGCTTAAAGGACCAGCTCGACAATGGCTTAACAGCCTGCCAGCAGAGTCAATTAGTTGTTGGGAGGACCTGGAATCCGCATTCCTTGACAACTTCCAGGGCACTTATGTGTGACCACCAGACGCCGATGACCTAAGCCACATAATCCAGCAGCCAGAGGAATCAGCCAGACAATTCTGGACACGGTTCCTAACCAAGAAAAATCAAATAGTCGACTGTCTGGACACCGAGGCCCTTGCAGCCTTCAGGCACAACATCCGAGACGAATGGCTTGCTCGACACCTAGGACAGGAAAAGCCCAAATCTATGGCAGCCCTCACGACACTCATGACCCGCTTTTGTGTGGGAGAAGACAACTGGCTAGCTCATAGCAATAATATAACCAAGAGCCCCGGCAATTCGGATACAAAGGACAACAACGGCAGGTCACGTCGCAACAAGCATAAGCGCCGCATTAACGGCGACAATACTGAAGATACGGCAGTCAATGTCGGATTCAGAGGCTCTAAACCCGGTCAGCGGAAGAAGCCATTCAAAAGAAACCCTCCAGGCCCATCCAGCTTAGACCGGATACTCGATCGCTCGTGCCAGATACACGGAACCCCGAACAGCCAGCCAATCACACCAACAAGGATTGTTGGGTGTTCAAGAAGGCAGGCAAGTTAAGCGCCGAAACCAGAGACAAGGGGCTACATAGCGATGACGAGGAGGATCCCCGACTGCCAAACAACAAAGGACAGAAGGGATTTCCCCCGCAAGTTCGGACGGTGAACATGATATACGCAACCCACATCCCCAAAAGGGAGCGAAAGCGTGCTCTCAAGGACGTCTATGCGTTGGAGCCAGTCGCCCCAAAGTTCAACCCATGGTCCTCCTGCCCGATCACCTTCAATCGAAGGGACCATCCCACCAGCATCCGTCACGGCGGATTCGCCGCATTGGTCCTAGACCCAATTATCGACGGATTTCACCTTACCAGAGTCCTAATGGACGGCGGCAGCAGCCTAAACCTGCTTTACCAGGACACAGTGCGAAAAATGGGCATCGATCCTTCAAGGATTAAACCCACAAAGACAACCTTCAAAGGTGTCATACCAGGTGTAGAGGCCAACTGTACAGGCTCGGTTACACTCGAAGTGGTCTTCGGATCCCCGGATAACTTCCGGAGCGAAGAGTTAATCTTTGACATAGTCCCATTCCGCAGCGGCTATCACGCCCTGCTTGGACGAACCGCATTTGCAAAATTCAATGTGGTGCCGCACTATGCATATCTCAAGCTCAAGATGCCAGGACCTCGCGGAGCCATCACGGTAAACGGAAACACCGAACGCTCTCTCCGAACGGGGGAGCACACGGCGGCCCTGGCGGCGGAAGTACAGAGTAGCCTCTCAAGGTAGTCCTCCAATCTAGGCGTCAAACGTCCGGACAACGTCAAGTGAGCCTGAAGTAACCTACAACAAATCCGGCTGGCACATTCCGAGCAAGCATAGCAGTACGGCCCCAACCCCAGCCCCCGCCAAATGGCGATACTGGTACCACGCGTACATAATTATGCCGTAGAGATACCATGGGCATAAGGGGAGGGGCACAACTACGGCATGCCCAGAATGCGGCTCAACCGCACTAAGGGGATCCCTATCTCGCCATTATCCTTCTTTCAGGACCCAACTATTCGGAAGGCCTGTCCGACAATACACTCGCCGAACACACGATGCAACAACCAGGGAAAGAGCAAGCCACGTCAAACGTCCAGGTGGTCTCTATAACGAGTTTAATACCTGTTTTACTTACAATCCCGCAGCTTGCCCCTGGAGGGGAGCATGTCAAATACTCCCATCTCTTGCTTATCTCACTTCTTGTATCGTTCTGCTTTCGCAGCAGCCCTTTTTTAATAAACAATATACAACTCTTCTCTATTATTGTACATATCTATTTTTTATATACAAATATGTTCAGTCATGACATTCTGCAACCGTACACTTTGGGACGGACAATACACCAGGGGCTTAAAACACCCCATAACATGGTGTGAGAAGACTGAACACTCTCATGAGCGCGGCACCCCAAACTTATAGCACTATATGCATCGGCTCCGAATCATGTCTTTGGTCAATAGTTGGGTTTGCCCGGCTCCCATGTTTTGGTACCTTACGTTCCGCAATGTTGGCTAAGGTAGCGCTGGAAGAACTACTGCGATTGTGCCCCAGTTGAGCTGGGTTAACACCTCAGTAGAGAAAGCTAAAACTGACTGTCATGATAGTGCGAGAGACCGGTCGCTGTTCGCAAGGTTTTATGAGTCCTTAAAGACTTATGCCGCTTAGAGCGATGAACCGTACTTATCCGGCCTAGGCGTGTATAGCGCCCCGAACTCGGTCTTCTGAATACTAGGGGCTTCGCCGAAATTTAAAATTATAGAATTCTATGGCTAAGTGAGAGTGATAAAGCATTATAAGTCCGACGGCCTGGTTCGTTGTGCTGAGCGCCTCCCTAGATGGACCCAAGAATGGGAACAAGAGCGCTCAGGTTTATCCCGAACACCACAACACTCATGGATGGGGGTCGAAGCCGACAACTTGCATCTCTCAGATTTGATAAACGGCCGCACAGAAGGTAATATTTTAAATTAACGAGCGTTGCTTAACGCATATGAACAAAGTTTCAGCGTACAGGATAACAAATGCGAGTCTACTCAAAAATTACATCTTTGGAGCACACATTCTCTATACGGCGGGCACCCTTCAAGACGCCATTATAATACATCTCGGGCGTGCGATACTCCTTGCCCGGTGGTGGCGCGTCCGTCAAAAGCTTCTCAGCTTCCAGCTTGCCCCAGTGCACCTTAGCACGGGCAAGGGCCCGACGGGCACCTTCAATACAAACGGAGCGCTTGACGACCTCAATCCACGGACATGCGTCCACCAGCCGCCGCACCAGACCGAAGTAGCTCCCAGGCATGGCTTCTCCAGACCACAGCCGAGCTATGAGGCCCTTCATGGCCTGTTCGGCCACCTTGTGGAGCTCGACCAGCTGCTTCAGCTGGTCGCTCAGGGGCATCGGATGTTCGGCCTCAGCATACTGAGACCAGAAAACTTTTTCCTTCAAGCTCCCCTCTTTGGCTCGGTAGTATGCGGCGGCATCAGACACACTACGGGGCAGATCGGCGAACGCTCCTGGAGAGCTCCGGATTCGGGTAAGCAGCAGATGATTAACTTTTATATTTTTGCTTTGCATAAAGAGTGCCTTACCCGCCGCTATCTTCTTCATCGCCTCGATCTCCTGAAGGGCCTTCTGGGCTTCGGCCTTCGCGGTCTTGGCACTCTCAAGAGCCAAGGCAAGCTCGGACTCTCGAGTCTTCGAGTCACGCTCCAAACTCTCGTGTTTTTCCACGAGAGCCTGGAGCTCTTGCCGCACCTCCGCCACCCGCGCCTCCTGCTTCTCTCGCTCGGTGCGCTCCAAGGCCACAATTTTTTCGGCCTTGGAGACCGCCTCCTTCAGGGTCGCCACCTCGGTCGTGGCTCCTGCAACATTTACGTTGGTCCTGTCATTATTTGCAACCAAGTATTTCTATATACATTTACAGGCGGTACTATGTACCCTCTTTATCCTCGAGCTGCTTCTTGGCACGGACGAGCTCGCTCTCGGACCGCTCGAGGCTTTCCTTCAATGCATTGACCTCCGCAGTCAGTGCGGCAGATGTCAGCAGCACAACCTGCATTCCCATATTGACACATTTCTATTAGACTCATGCGTATATATTTTTAGATCCTCAGCTTGGCTTTTCTTTCCGAACGCCGAACTAATCATCAGGGGCTACTGTCTATGCGGTAATATTTTTATATGTTTTTAACACATACCTCAAAGCCTGTTAACATGCTTGTATAGGCTTCTGTCAGCCTGCTCTTGGCGGACTGAACCTTCTGGATCACCGCACTCATAACTGTGCGGTGTTCCTCGTCGATGGAGGCGCCGTTAAGCACCTCCAACAAATTGTCCAGTGCCTCCGGATGGACGGGGGTCGCCGGCGTCGTAGGCTTGCCCTTCTTATGAAGGCGCCGCCTATCGGACTCTCGAACCGTTGATGGTTCCGGAGCAGTGTCCGGCCCGGGGCCGAACTTAGATCCCTCCGGAGCTTTACCCCCTTCGGGCCTGGAGTCCGGAAGATCGCCTTGCGGCGCCTCCAGGACCACCTCCTCCTGGTTTAGTCCCTTTCGGGACCCCACCTCGGCGTTGTCCGCAGGGAGCGGGGAGGAGGCCGTCGGAAGTGAAGCGCTATTCACATCCGACGAATTCAGGGAGCCGCTCGACGAATCGCCGAGCTGAGCTCTGGGTGGACTCATCTTCGGAGGCGGAGTGTGCGTCGGGGTTGTCGGGCGAATCCGACACCGCCAAGCGCCGGGAACTCTTTCAGGTCCCCGTGGCCTTATTCTTGGCCTTCTTTTCTGGCACCACGTGGGGTGCCGGAACCAGCAGCCCTGTCAATTGGGCGTCCGCTGGTTCTTCTGGTAGGGGAGCCGGACAGATAACCTGCCCGGACTTCTTCAGCCAGTCCTGTCAAAGGTAGGGGACTTTAGATCCAGCATAGAGTCAAACTATGAAAGACAAAAAGTCCCGTAAAGGGTAGAATAGCTTACCTCGTTGGCCTGGCGCCGCGAGCTGAATCCGCGATCCTCGGTAGCAGACGCGGGGGCCTCGGCACCCTTGAACAGCACCTTCCAGGCATCCTCGTACGTGGTGTCGAAGATCCCGTTCAAGGTTGGGTGCTATGCCGGATCGAACTCCCATAATTTGAAGGCCCGTTGTTGGCATGGGAGGACCCGATGGATAAGCATGACCTGGACTACGTTGACGAGCTTGAGGTTCTTGCTCACCAACTTTTTGACGCAGGTTTGGAGTCCAGTCAGCTCTTTCGAATCTCCCCATGTTAGGCCCGTCTCTTTCCAGGAGGTGAGCCGTGTGGGAGAACCAGATCGGAATTCGGGTGCCGCTTCCCATTTGGGGTCGCGTGGCTCGGTGATGTAGAACCACCCCGATTGCCATCCTTTTATTGTCTCCCTGAAGGAGCCCTCGAGCCATAGGATGTTGGCCAGCCCACCATGGCACCTCTGCACTCCACTTGGCGGCCGCTCACCACTTTCGGCTTGACATTAAAAGTCTTCAGCCATAAGCCCAAGTGGGGTTGGATGCAGAGGAAGGCCTCGCACACGACGATGAACGCCGAGATGTTGAGGATAAAGTTCGGGGCCAGATCGTGGAAGTCCAGGCCGTAGTAGAACATGAGCCCCCAGACGAACGGGTGAAGAGGAAAACCTAGTCCGCGGAGGAAATGTGGAAGAAAAACAACCCTCTCATGGGGCCTGGGGGTGGGGATGAGTTGCCCCACATCTGGAAGCCGGTGCGCGATGTCGTCAGACAAGTATCCGGCCTTCCTCAACTTTTTGATTTTCCCCTCCGTGACGGAGGAGGCCATCCATCTACCTCCGCTCCGGACATGGTTGGAGAAGGTTGAGGTGGGAAGTGCGGGCTTGGGCGCTGGAGCTCGAGCGCGCAGGGATGGATAAGCAAAGGAGGAAGAAGGCGTGAATTGAAAGGGCGGATTCTTATCCCCTTATATGGGCGGCCGAAACTACGAGCCCCCACCGGCCTAATAAAACTCGCTTATCTCCCAAGCGCCACGGTTAATGGCGCGGTTGGGTTACCCACGCCCATATTGATGAGAATCCTGAAATAAGGGGACACGATCTCTGCTTTGACAAGACGTGCCAAGGAAACCGCCTTGCTAAACGCGCTGAGGTGGAATAGTAAAATGAATAAAAGCCTGGCCGTGGCATGATTTCAAGCGGCGGAATACGTCAGCAGATCCGATTGATGCAAATATTATTCTCTCTACGGTGGAATGTGGAACTTATTTTGCAGAGCCGGACACTACCCTGGTGTTCAACATCTTCTATGGAATATTCGGAGGAGGAACCCGCCTTGAATTGCCGAAGACAACTTGCCTGCCGGACTCGTCGTCATTGAAGTCTGGTTCAGGGGCTACTGAGGGAGTCCCGGATTAGGGGGTGTCCGGATGGCCGGACTAAGACCTTTGGCCGGACTCCCGGACTATGAAGATACAAGATTGAAGTCTCCGTCCCGTGTCCGGATGGGACTTTCCTTGGCGTGGAAGGCAAGCCTGGCGATACGATATGAAGATCTCCTCCCATTGTAACCGACTCTATGTAACCCTAGCCCTCTCCGGTGTCTATATAAACCGGAGAGTTTTAGTCCATAGGACGAACAACAATCATACCATAGGCTAGCTTCTAGGGTTTAGCCACTCCGATCTCGTGGTAGATCTACCCTTGTACTACCCATATCATCAATATTAATCAAGCAGGAGTAGGGTTTTACCTCCATCGAGAGGGCCCGAACCTGGGTAAAAACATCGTGTCCCTTGTCTCCTGTTACCATCCGCCTAGACGCACAGTTCGGGACCCCCTACCCGAGATCCGCTGGTTTTGACACCGACAAGGCTCATGACATTGAATTTCTGTGGCACATCAAATATATGTAGCAAGTTTATTGCATGCCCTCTGATCATGTTGTGGTCACCTGACTTGGGCAAAAGAGTGTGCCTTAGGGTCCAGTTGATCGTTGGCAGCCCTGACAGAAGAAAATGGACTGACCCAAACTTGAAAGTCTCAAGAGCTTTGTCTGGGATCTCCTTGTACATATGTGACATAGAATTGTGATCCATCTTCTTCTTGGCATAGACATCCAAGTTATCTTCACTTTCCTTTGGGGCATTGATCAGATTTGCCCATTCCTCAATGGTTGACTGGTACCTTGTACCTTCAGACATCCAAACTATCCTCCCATCTGGATAGAAGTGTGTTGTGGAGTAGAATTGCATAATGAGTTCATCATTCTAGTTGGTGAGCTTCTGCCCAACAAAATCTGCAACTCCACAAGCAACAAAATTGTCTTGTACTCCAGGATAGTGTTCTTCATTTTCCTTCATGTAGGTCCAGTCGACCCACCTCATATCACACATTATGGGTGAGGGAGTCTTGGACTAGGGGGTGTCCGGATAGCCGAACTATCATCATCGGCTGGACTCCAAGACTATGAAGATACAAGATTGAAGACTTTTTCCCGTGTCCGGATGGGACTTTCCTTGGCGTGGAAGGCAAGCTTGGCAATACGGATATGTAGATCTCCTACCATTGTAACCGACTCTGTGTAACCCTAGCCCTCTCCGGTGTCTATATAAACCGGATGGCTTTAGTCCATAGGACGAACAACAATCATACCATAGGCTAGCTTCTAGGGTTTAGCCTCCTTGATCTCGTGGTAGATCTACTCTTGTAATACCCACATCATCAATATCAATCAAGCAGTAAGTAGGGTTTTACCTCCATCAAGAGGGCCCGAACCTAGGTAAAACATCGTGTCCCTTGTCTCCTGTTACCATCCGCCTAAACGCACAGTTCGGGACCCCCTACCCGAGATCCACCGGTTTTGACACCGACATTGGTGCTTTCATTGAGAGTTCCTCTGTGTCATCACCGATAGGCTCGATGTCTTCTTCGATCATCAACAATGACGCAGTCCAGGGTGAGACCTTTCTCCCCGGACAGATCTTCGTATTCGGTGGCCTTGCACTGCGGGCCAATTCGCTTGGCCATCTGGAGCAGATCGAAAGCTACGCCCCTGGCCGTTAGGTCAGATTTGGAACTTTGAACTTCACGGCTGACATCCGCGGGGACTTGATCTTCGATGGATTCGAGCCACAGCCGAGCGCGCCGCACTGTCACGACGGGCATGATTTAGCTCTGCAGCCGGACAGTACCCTGGAGGCCGCACACGAGTCCACTCCAATCTTCAATTCGGAGCCGGCTACGCAAATCGAGGACAGGTGGCTAGACACCGCCTCGGGGACTGCAACCTCTACGGTGATAGAGCCGAACACTGACCTTGTACCTCATGAAGCTCGTGACTCCGAGGTGCCGGACTCCTCGCCAGACTGCGAACCTCCCGCGCCCCTCCAATGGAATCCGATTGGGCGCCGATCATGGAGTTCACCACTGCGGACATCTTTCAACACTCACCTTTTGGCGACATCTTGAGTTCGCTAAAGTATCTCTCGTTATCAGGAGAGCCCTGGCCGGACTACGGTCAGGACGGTTGGGATGCGGACGATGAAGAAATTCAAAGCCCACCCACCACCCACTTAGTAGCCACTGTCGACGATCTAACCGATCTGCTATACTTCGACTCCGAAGACATCGACTGTATGGATGACGATGACGGAGACGACCAAGAACCAGCGCCTACCGGGCACTGGAAAGCCACCTCATCATACGACATATACATGGTGGATATCCCAAAGGATGGGAACGGCGGAGGAACAGAGGAGGATGACCCCTCCAAGAAACAGCCAAAACGCCGGCATCAGCGGCGCCGCTCTAAATCCCGCCAAAGCAAGAATGGAGATTCCGGCACCGGAGATAATAACACCCCAGACAAAGCCGAAGACAACCCCCTGCAGCAAGATTCAGCACAGGAGGACGGAGACGCCAGCCCTCACGAGAGAGAGGCAGACGAAGAGGTAGAGGATGATAATTACATGCCTCCCTCCGGAGACGAGGAAAGCCTCGACGACGACGAATTTGTCGTGCCTGAGGATCCCACCGAACAAGAGCATTTTAAACGCAGGCTTATGGCCACGGCAAACAGCCTCAAGAAAAAGCAGCAACAGCTTAGAGCTGATCAAGATCTGCTAGCCGACAGATGGACTGAAGTCCTTGCGGCCGAAGAGCATGAGCTCAAACGCCCCTCCAAAAGCTACCCCAAACGCAAGATGCTACCCCGATTAGAGGAGGAGGCATATAAACCCGCATCACCAGAGCACGATACGGCTGACCGGCCACCCCGTGGCCGCGACAGAGAGGCCTCTAGGCCCTCCATTAGAACCGTACCCCGACTTCGCTCGAAAAGCACAAGACCATAGGGGAACGCTTCGGACTTGCGAGACATATTGGAGGATAAGGCAAGACAATCAAGATCAATCTACGGATCACGGGGGCGCCCCATGATACGTGACGACAACCGTCGCGTCGGACACAGCAAGTCCGGCCGGGCCGAACACAGTAGACAAAACTCTTTTGAGCTTCGTCGTGATATAGCCCAATACAGAGGCGCCGCACACCCACTATGCTTCACAGATGAAGTAATGGATCATCAAATCCCCGAAGGGTTTAAACCTGTGAATATTGAATCTTATGATGGCACAACGGACCCCGCGGTTTGGATCGAAGACTATCTCCTTCATATCCACATGGCCCGCGGTGATGATCTCCACGCCATCAAATACCTCCCACTCAAGCTTAAAGGACCAGCTCGGCATTGGCTTAACAGCTTACCAGCAGAATCAATTGGGAGTTGGGAGGACCTGGAAGCCGCATTCCTTGATAACTTCCAGGGCACGTATGTGCGACCACCAGACGTTAACGACCTAAGCCACATAATTCAGCAGCCAGACGAATCGGCCAGACAATTCTGGACACGGTTCTTAACTAAGAAAAATCAAATCGTTGACTGTCCGGATGCAGAGGCCCTTGCGGCCTTCAAACATAACATCCGTGACGAGTGGCCTGCCCGGCACCTGGGGAAGGAAAAGCCGAAATCCATGGCAGCCCTCACATCACTCATGACCCGCTTCTGCACGGGAGAAGACATCTGGCTAGCCCGCAGCAACAACCTCAACAAAAATTCTGGCAGTCCGGATATCAAGGACCACAATGGCAGGTCGCGTCGCAACAAGAACAAACGCCGCATTAACAGCGACAATAACGAGGATACGGCAGTCAATGCCGGATTCAGAGGCTCTAAATCCGGTCAGCGGAAAAAGCCATTCAAAAGAACTACTCCTGGTCCGTCCAATTTGGACCGAATACTCGATCGCTCGTGCCAGATACACGGCACCCCCGACAAGCCAGCTAACCACACCAACAGGGACTGTTGGGTATTCAAGCAGGCAGGCAAGTTAATTGCCGAAAACAACGACAAGGGGCTGCATAGCAATGACGAGGAAGAGACCCGACCGCCGAACAATAGACGACAGAAGGGTTTCCCCCCACAAGTGCAGACGGTGAACATGATATACACAACCCACATACCCAAAAGGGAGCGGAAGCATGCACTCAGGGATGTATACGCGATGGAGCCAGTTGCCCCAAAGTTCAATCCATGGTCCTCCTGCCCGATCACTTTTGACCGAAGGGACCACCCCACCAGCATCCGCCATGGCGGATTCGCCGCATTGGTTTTAGACCCAATCGTCGATGGATTTCACCTCACCAGAGTCCTGATGGACGGCGGCAGCAGCCTGAACCTGCTTTATCAGGATACAGTGCGCAAAATGGGCATAGACCCCTCAAGGATTAAATCTACCAAGACGACCTTTAAAGGCGTCATACCAGGTGTAGAAGCCAATTGTACAGGCTCAGTTACACTGGAAGTGGTCTTCGGATCCCCAGATAACTTCCGAAGCGAGGAGTTAATCTTCGACATAGTTCCGTTTCGCAGCGGCTATCACGCTCTGCTCGGACGTACCGCGTTTGCAAAGTTCAACGCGGTGCCGCACTACGCATACCTCAAGCTCAAGATGCCAGGCCCTCGAGGAGTCATCACGGTCAACGGAAACACTGAACGCTCTCTCCGAACGGAGGAACATACAACGGCTCTTGTGGCAGAAGTACAGTGCAACCTCCTAAGGCAATTCTCGAGTCCGGCCGTTAAGCGACCGGACACGGCTAAACGCGCCCGGAGTAACCTACAACAAGACCACCTGGCATGTTCCGAGCACGCGTAGCAGTGCGGCCCCAACCCCAGCCCCTGCAAAATTTCAAGACATGTCCTTCGCGTACATCATTACGCTCTGGAGATACCATGGGCATGGGGGGAGGGGCACGACCACGATAGGCCCAGAATGCGGCTTAACCACACCCGGGGCTCTCAAGTGTGTCATTCTTTTTTTTTCTTTCCTTTTTTTCTTTCTTATTTTTACCCATAGGACTCCGTTCATCAGAGGCCCTGTCCGACAGCAAACCTGCCGAACTCACGATGCAACAGCCAGGGAAGGAGAAAGGCTACGACGAATATCCAGGTGCTCTCCATTACGAGCATTAAATCTGTTTTATACACCATTCCGCAGCCTACCCCTGGAGGGGGACATGTTTAATAGTCCCATCCCTTTCTTATCGCACCATTTGTATCGTTCTGCATTCACAGCAGTATCTCTTGAATAAATAATGCAGCACCTTTTTGCTTACAATTGCATTTCTTTCTTATACATATGTTCATTTATGACATGTTGCATCCGTACACTTTGGTACGGCTAAATACACCAGGGGCTTATATTTCCCGCATCATGGTGTGATAAGTCCGAACACTTTCACTAGTGCGGCACCCCGAACTTATAGCATTATATGCATCGACTCCGTATCATGTCTTGGGTCAATAGTTGGGTTTGCCCGGCTCCCATGTTTTGGTACCTTATGTTCCATTGTATCGGCTAAGGTAGCACTGGGAGAACCACTGCAATTGCGCCCCAGTTGAGTTGGGTGAGCGCCTCAGTGGAGAAAGCTAAAACTGACCGTCATGATGAGGCGAGAGCCGGTCGCTGTTCGAGAGGTTTTTTGCGAGTCCCTAAAGACTTATGCCGCTTAGAGCGAGGAGCCGGCTTTGTCCGGCCCAGGCATGGATAGCGCCCCAAATTCGGCGTTCCGAACACTAGGGGCTTCGCCGAAATTTAAAATTATAGAATTCTATGGCTAAGTGAGAGTGTTCAAGCATTATAAGTCCGGTTGCCTTGTTCGTTGTGTTGAGCGCCTCCCTAGATGGACCCAAAAATGGGAACAAGAGTGCTCAAATGTATCCCGAACACCCCAGCACTCGTGGCATGGGGGCTGAAGCCGATGACTTGCCATCTCTTAGATTTGATAAACAGCCGCACAGAAGGTAATATTTTAAATTAACAAGCGTTGCTTAGCGCATATGAACAAAGTTTTCAGCGCACACGATAACAAAATGCGAGTCTACTCAAATATTACATCTTTGGAGCACTCACCCGCAATAATGCGGGCACCCTTCAGGACACTCTTATAATACATCTCGGGCGTGCGATACTCCTTGCCCAGTGGTGGCGCGTCCGTCACAAGCTTCTGAGCATCCATCTTGCCCCAGTGCACCTTAGTGCGGGCAAGGGCCCGACGAGCACCTTCAATGCAGGCGGAGTACTTGATGACTTCAACCCATGGACACGCATCCACCAGCCGCCGCACCAGGCCGAAGTAGCTCCCAGGCATGGCTTCCTTAGGCCATAGCCGAACTATGAGGCCCTTCATGGCCTGTTCGGCCACCTTGTGGAGCTTGACCAGCTGCTTCAGCTGGTCACTAAGGGGCACCGGATGTCCGGCCTCAGCATACTGAGACCAGAAGACCTTCTCCATCGAGCTCCCCTCCTCGGCCCTGTAGAAAGCGGCAGCATCAGACACGCTGCGGGGCAGATCTGCGAACGCTCCTGGAGAGCTCCGAATTCGGGTAAGTGACAGGTAATTCACACTCACATGCTTACTCTGCATGAAAAATGCCTTACCCGCCGCTATTTTCTTCAACGCCTCGATTTCCTGGAGGGCCTTGTAGGCTTCGGCCTTAGCAGCTTTGGCACTCTCAAGAGCCGATGCAAGCTCGGACTCTCGAGTCTTCGACTCGTGCTCCAAACTCTCATGTTTTTCCACGAGAGCCTGGAGCTCTTGTTGTACCTCCGCCAGCCGCGCCTCCTGCTTCTCTCGCTCGGTGCGCTCTGCGGCCGCATTACGTTCGGCCACGAACACCGCCTCCTTCAGGGTCGCCACCTCGTTCGTGGCCCCTACAATACCCACGTTATCCTTATCATTTTTCTTGCAACCAAATCCTTTTCTGTAAGGTACAATTTTAATAAGGTGTTACTCACCTTCCTTGTCCTCGAGCTGCTTCTTGGCACGGCCGAGTTCGTTCTCGGACCGCTCGAGGTTTTGCTTCAAAGTATTGACCTCCGCCGTTAGTGCGGCAGAGGTCAGCAGCACATCCTGCAATCCCATATTGACATAATTTTTATGACTCCTGCGTATATCTTTTTAGATCCTCAGTCCGGTTTTTCTTTCCGAACACCGAACCGAGCATCAGGGGCTACTTTCTATGCGGTACTATTTTACACATATCACAATTCTTACCTCAAAGCCTGTTAGAAGGCTGCTGCAGGCTTCGGTCAGCCCGCTCTTGGCGAGCTGAACCTTCTGAATCACCGCACCCATGATGGTGCGGTGTTCCTCTTTAATGGAAGCGCCGTTGAGCGCCTCCAGCAAGCTATCCGGCGCCTCCGGTTGGACGGAGGCCACCGGCGTCACGGTCTTGCCCTTCTTACGAAGGGGCCGCCCACCGGACTCCGGAGCCACTACAGGTTCTAGTACCGAGTCCGGTGCAAAGTCCGGGACGTTGCCCTGCGGCACCTCCGGGGCCTCCTCTTCCTGGCGGGTCCCTTCCCGGGATCCCACCTCGGCATCGTCCGCATCACGAGGGGAGGAGGCGGTCGGAAGGGAATCCATATCCGACGCACCCAAGGACCCGCTCGACGAAGCGGGAAGATCCTCCTTGGGCGGACTGCAGGGTTGTATGCGGCATTAGAAAGACCCCATGTGGCGAAAATAAAAATCATGAAGTTATTCGGAAGTCCGGATACTTACGATCTCGCCAGGGGCTTGGCCCTTGGAGGCCAATCCTCGTCGTTGTCGCTGGCGTGGCCACAGCAGTCCGGGGGAAGAGTCCTTCCCTTCTTGGACCCTTCGGCCTCCCTCGTTGGGGAGGCCTTCCTTTTCTTCCCTCCCCCTGCTGGGGGAGAGGCCTCTTTCTTCTCCTCCTCGCCTTCGTGGGAGGAGTCCGCCTCGGTGTCATCATCCGATGACACCTGAAAACGGGAACTCTTTCGAGTGCCCGTGGCCTTCCTCTTGGCCTTCTTCTCCGGCACCACATGGGGTGCCAAAGCCAGCAGCCCCGTTAAGCGGGCATCCGCTGGGTCTTCTGGCAAAGGGGTCGGACAGATAGTCTACTCGGCCTTCTTCATCCAGTCCTGTCAAAGGAGAGGGAGTTTAGATCCCGCATAGAGTCAAACTATGGAAAACAAGCATCCCGTAAACGGCAAAATCGCTTACCTCGCTAGCCGGACGCTGCGAGCTGAATCCGCGATCTTCGGTGGCGGATGCGGGAGCCTCGGCGCCCTTAAACAACACCCTCCAGGCCTCTTCGTACGTAGTGTCGAAGAGCCCGCTCAAAGTCTGGTGCTGCGCCGGATCGAACTCCCACATATTGAAGTCCCGTTGTTGGAACGGGAGAATCCGGCGGATGAGCATGACCTGGACTACGTTGACAAGCTTGAGCTTCCTTTTCACTAGCTTTTGGATGCAGGCTTGAAGTCCGGTCAGCTCCTCCGAATCGCCCCATATCCGGCCACTCTCCTTCCAGGAGGTGAGCCGTATGGGGATGCCAGATCTGAATTCGGGGGCCGCAGCCCATTCAGGGTCACGCGGCACGGTGATGTAGAACCACCCTGATTGCCACCCCTTAATGGTTTCCACGAAGGTACCCTCAAGCCAAGTAATGTTGGGCATCTTGCCCACCATGGCGCCTCCGCACTCCGCTTGGCTACCCTTCACAACCTTCGGCTTGACATTGAAGGTCTTGAGCCACAAGCCGAAGTGGGGCTTAATGCAGAGGAAGGCCTCACACACGATGATAAACGCCGAGATATTGAGGATGAAATTCGGGGCCAGATCATGGAAATCCAGGCCGTAGTAGAACATGAGCCCCCGGACAAAGGGATGGAGTGGGAAGCCCAGTCCACGGAGGAAATGGGAAAGAAATACTACCCTCTCATGGGGCCTGGGGGTGGGGATGAGCTCCCCCTCACCGGGGAGCCGGTGCGCAATGTCGCTGGACAGGTATCCGGCGCTGCGCAGCTTCTGGATGTGCCCCTCCGTAACGGAGGAGGCCATCCACTTGCCTCCCGCTCCGGACATAGTTGGAGAAGGTTGAGGTGAGATGTGCGGACTTGGGCGCTGGAGCTCGAGTTCGCAGAGATGGATAGGCAAAGGAGGAAGAAGGCGTAGGTAAAAGGGTAGATCTTTATCCCCTTATATGGGCGGACGAAACCATGCGTCCCCACCAGCCTGATGAAACTCGCTTATCTCCCAAGCGCCGGTTGGGTTACCCATGTCCGTATTGATGAGAATCCCGGGATAAGGGGAACACGATCTCTGCTTCGACAAGACGTGCCAAGGAAACCACTTCGCTAGACGCGCGGAGGTGGTATAATAAAAATGATTCGAGTAAAGGCTTGGTTGTGGTGTGACGTCACGCCACAAAATACGTCAGCAGATTGAACTTGTGTAAATATTATTCTCTCTACGGTGGTATGTGGAATTTATTTTGCAGAGCCGGACACTATCATGGTGTTCACAATCTTCTATAAATTATTCGGAGGAGGAACCCGCCTTGCAACGTCGAAGACAATATGCGCGCCGGACTCGTCGTCATTGAAGCCTGGTTCAGGGGCTACTGAGGGAGTCCTGGACTAGGGGGTGTCCAGATAGCCGAACTATCATCATCGGCCGGACTCGAAGACTATGAAGATACAAGATTGAAGACTTCGTCCCATGTCCGGATGGGACTTTCCTTGGCGTGGAAGGCAAGCTTGGCAATACGGATATGTAGATCTCCTACCATTGTAACCGACTCTGTGTAACCCTAGCCCTCTCCGGTGTCTATATAAACCGGATGGCTTTAGTCCATAGGACGAACAACAATCATACCATAGGCTAGCTTCTAGGGTTTAGCCTCCTTGATCTCGTGGTAGATCTACTCTTGTAATACCCACATCATCAATATCAATCAAGCAGTAAGTAGGGTTTTACCTCCATCAAGAGGGCCCGAACCTAGGTAAAACATCGTGTCCCTTGTCTCCTGTTACCATCCGCCTAGACGCACAGTTCGGGACCCCCTACCCGAGATCCGCCGGTTTTGACACCGACAATGGGCTTCTTGTCCAACAAGATTGTCTCATAGAAGTCATGTTGTTCCTTTGTATGGAACCTGTAATCAAAAGCAGTCCTTCTCCTGGTGGCATATGGATCTGTCATTCTGCATAGCCTCAACCCCGAGTCTCTCCTAATATTCATGTCCTCAGCCACAGGATGAGCATCATTGTGGTCTGTAATCTTGGGTTTGAGCTTCCTCAGGACTTGTCCTTCATCATCTTCCTCAGCAGCAACTTCATGAACTGGGGCCTTGTTCTTCTCAGCAGCTGGAATACTCCTGGTATTCCTCTTTGGTGCACTCTTGGGCTTGGGAGCAGCTTTGGGTGCTTCTTTGGGCTTTGATGTTGCAGCCCCTGACTTTATAGCATCACCCATCAGCTTTTGTGCCTTGGGTGCTGGTGCAGCAACCTCTTCTTCCTCTTCCATCATGGAAGGTTGACCAACAACTCTGGCCATGGTCTTTTTGACCCTTTCTTTCCTTTTCTTTCCTTCTGCAGTTGACTCTTTGGGATCAGAATTTTCAGGTACTTGCGTTGATCCTCTGACCTTCAGCATAGGTGTCCTCTTGGCAGGAACCTTCCTATTAAGTCCAGGCTTTGTGGTCTTTGCTGAGCCATACTCCTTTTTGAGCACTACCTTCTTGGAAGTAGCCTCATCTTCTTCTGCCATATAATCCTCATCCTCAGATTCTGAGGTTCTCTTCTTCCTTGTCCTGGTGGCAGCTTTAGGCAGAGTGCTTGGGGTGCTCCTGCTGCCATCATCTGAAGTGCTTCAGGGACTAGTGCCCTCACTCATGTGAATCTGCTCTTCTGACTTGTTCTGACTATCACTTTGGTCTGACATGCTGAAATCACTGACTGCTGACCCTGTGAATAGTTATAAATGAGATAGAATGGATGAGCATCACAAAATGCAGAGATTTTTGCAAAAGAATGATTCAAAAACTCAATTTTAGTTTTCCACAGAAAGCATTTTAGATCAAACGATTTTCAAACTCGATGATACCGAAGCAGTTTTGGAACCTAAACTGGTGAACTCGGTAGGACCGAGTTATAGTTCGGTGGCACCGAGACTGCTTGGGTTTCACAAAGTTTTTAAAATCGGTCACACCGATTAGCAATTCTCGGTCAGACCGAGAATTACTAGTGCAATGGCGTTAGCCAGATAGGTGGGACGGAGTTTTTCAACTCGGTGGGTCCGAGATGGTTTCGGCGGAAACCTAACCCTAAATTTTCAAATCGCATCTATTCTAAGGATTGTATTGATTGGATAGGAGTGTTTCAATCATGTCAAGAATCATAATGAACACAATGTGCTAGGAATCAGACGAGGATAGCACTGTGATCGACTCCATACCCTAGCTTGGCGATGAACTCGCTACGGTGGGAACGGCGAGGGTAAATTCCGTTGAAGGCAGTGGAGACCAACAACAGGAGGTGGCTGGCGACGAGGAGACGATCCGGAGACCCTGGAGGTAGAGCGAGCTATGCGCGGGCGAAGGGGTTTGGAGAAATTTCCAAAAAAATTCCCATGAGTATATATAGCCCGACCCTGTCGGTGTGACCGAGTGGAACAACTCGGTGGCACCGAGATGCATAACCGTATATAGTTACAGCAACTCGGTGTGACCGAAAAGTTCAAATCGGTTGCACCGATATTGAAAACCTAGATCGACTTAGTGATCTCGGTAGGACCGAAATGGAGGAATCGGTGAGACCGAGAATCACAAAGAAGTTTTGGAAGTTTAAGTCTATGACGAATCTGGGACTCCGAGTGCTCCTCACACAGAGTGGTTCGAATCTGACTTGATCAAATTTTGTGATGTAGCATGAATAGAGTTTGAGACGAGGAAAGCATAGATAGCTAGAGAAGGTTCTTAGGCATTCTTGTCCATCCACTTGGCAAAAAGAAAATCAACCCAAACAATCAAAGCAACAAGTGGATGCCCTCGAATGAGAAAAATATGCAACCAACATGCTCACACAATAGAATGGCAAATGAAATATGTGGCAAAGCATGCACAACCAATTCTAGCATCTATCAAACAATTGGTGATGACTAGGCCATCTATATATGAGTATATTAACTTAGGAGTCAAATGAGAACATTTGATCATAGGTCATACTCATTGTTTTAAGCTCAAATGGGGTTAGCACTTTTACATAATGCATTGATGTGTTCACACCATTAGAGTTGCTTTGACTCAATTCTTAGAGTTAAGCTCCCCCTAGATGTGAGATCCCCTTTTAGAGGGATGAACTAACCTTGGGTTTTGTCGATGATGACTTCATGTAGGTGTTGAAGATGTGGATGCTCAATGTTGATGTAGATCATTTGGAGCAATCCTTTGGAGTGAGTTGCACTTTCAACATACCTACATAGGTTAGTCCCACAAGGAACAAACAAGAATATCCATAGACATAGAGTGATGCACACACAAGATGATGTCCATGAAATCATTAGGTTACCTTGTCCCTTGCCTTACCAACATGAGGGTTTGTGACTCCTTGAACTAGTGCAAGATGTGGAAGTTGATTGCACTTGTCCTTGCCATAATGATATGAGTGAAGAATGTTGGCGGAGTCACCCTCAAGAACTCTCTAGTTCTTCTTCTTCGGGATCCACATCATCTTGATGGGAATCCTTGGAGTTGTAGTCGTACTTGATGAAGTAGAACTTGACATAGTATTGGGAACCCACTTGACCAAGGCCTTAGGTGCTTCTTAAAATGCATCAATCTCCTCTTGAAGCTTGTCCTTGCCTTTGTTCTTGTGGTCTTGTGGTACAAGATCATCTTGTGTTTGTGTTCCCTTGAAGGAAGTGGGATCATACTTCTCTTGTTGAGGAACAAACTTCGTCTTGGGGTATTGATCTTCTTCCCACTCAACTCCATTGGCATTGAACTTTCGTTCAAAACCAACACCTTGATTCTTCCGGTGCCTTCCTTGCTTGCATACAGTTTCCTCGAATTGCTTACTCCTGGCAAGGCTCTTGTATACACCTTTCTCTATAATTCCCTTCAATAAGCTATTTTCTTGCTCAAGTGTAACTTGGCTAAGAGAATCATTAGAGGAATCAAGAGAACTACTAGAAGCAACAATATTGGATTTGGCATTATTATTGTTACTACTAGAGGAAGGATCTTTCTTGTACTTGTTACTAGACTTGACTTGAGGCATGTAAGTAGATAAGAGTAAATGCTTGGCAATGTAAGAAGAACTTTTCTTACGAAGATCATCATTGATTGCTTTTAAGAACTCATGCTCTTGCTCAAGATTGAGCTTTTCAAAGCGTAACTTCTCACGAGCCCTTAAAAGTTCTCGATGATCTTCGAAGATAGTTTCATGAGCTAACTTAAGAGTGTTTAGTTCTTTAGTTAGAAGCTCAATCTTCTCCTTATCATTGTCATTCGTTTTATCTTGATTAGCACGATTAATTGACGTTTCATCATAGTATTCATCACTAGAGTTGTCAATAAGTAAATCATCATCACCTAGCAAGTCATCTCCATCACTATTCAAATCAACATACTCGAGATGTGTTACCTTTGGACCTTTGGCCATGAAGCATCTTCCAATTCCTTCATTTGGTGAGTCAAATTGTCGTAGGAGTTGGTTGACACAAGTGCTAGACCGGCAACACCTTCATCTTAAGTATATTCGGAGTCGGAGTGATAGCTTCTCTCGGCGTGATTGTCGGAGTCAGAGCCGGATACCCATTCACCAACATGAGCTTGATGTCTTCGTTTTGTGTAGCTCCTTGATGACTTGTCCTTCCTTTCCGAATCCTTGCTTCTCCGTGAGGGTCTTCGTTCATAACGATCATCTCTACTCCTCCTCTCTCTTGGTGGTGATTCTTCTCTTTTGCTTCTTCTTTTTGGAGAATCTTATCTTCTTTTGTAGGGTCTCGTACACTCGTTGGAATAGTGTCCGGGTCTCCCACAATTGTAGCAATTTCGCTCTCGACGAGAAGATCTTTTGCCATTGTAGGACCTTGACTTAGAGCTTCTTTCTTTGCTTTTACTCTTGTAGAATTTGTTGAAGTTCTTCACCATTAGGCTCAATTCTTCATTGAAGGTTTGTTTCTCACTTGATGATGTGGGGGCTTCACATGAGGCTTTGTAAGCACCACTTGACTTGTTGTGAAGTTCCTCCTTATCCTTGAGTGACATCTCATGAGCAACAATTCTTCCAATGACTTCCATTGGCTTGAGATCTTTGTAGTTTGGCATCATTTGGATCAATGTGCATACGGTATCATACTTTCCATCCAATGCTCTTAGGATCTTCTTGATGATGAATCTGTTGGTCATCTCTTCACTTCCTAAACCGGCAATCTCATTTGTGATAAGAGCAAGCCTAGAGTACATTTCAGCGACACCTTCACCATCCTTCATTTTGAACTTGTCAAGCTGACTTTGGAGCACATCCAACTTGGATTCCTTGACGGAGTCGGTACATTCATTCATATCAATCAAAGTATCCCAAATTTCCTTTGCATTCTCAAGACGACTGATTTTGTTGAATTCTTCGGGGCACAATCCGTTGAAGAGGATATCACAAGCTTGAGAGTTGTATTGTAGCATCTTCAATTCATCCGCATTAGCTTCACGGTTCGGCTCTCTCCCATCAAAGAATTCACCTTGCAAGCCAATACAAACAATAGCCCAAACGATGGGGTTATGTCCAAGAATATGCATTTTCATCTTATGCTTCCAACTAGCAAAATTAGTACCATCAAAGTAAGGACCTCTATGGTGATAATTTCCCTCGCTAGATGCCATACTCTCCTAGGTTGTGAAACCAAGGCTGTGACCACGAAAAGCTATGGAAATCAAAGCAAATGGAGATCAAAGCTCTGATACCACTTGTAGGACCTTGAAGTATGTCTAGAGGGGGGTGATTAGACTACTTGACCAATTAAAAACTTAACCTTTTCCCAATTTTAGAGTTTGGCAGATTTTAGCAATCTTTGGACAAGCCAAGCAATCATCACACAATTCAAGCAAGCATGCAAAGAGTATATGAGAAGCGAAATTAAAGCATGCAACTTGCAAGAAAGTAAAGGGAAGGGTTTGGAGGATTCAAACGCAATTGGAGACACGGATGTTTTTGGCGTGGTTCCGATAGGTGGTGCTATCGTACATCCACGTTGATGGAGACTTCGACCCACGAAGGGTAACAGTTGTGCGAGTCCACGGAGGGCTCCTCCCACGAAGGGTCCATGAAGAAGCAACCTTGTCTATCCCACCATGGCCGTCGCCCACGAAGGACTTGCCTCAGTAGCGGTAGATCTTCACGAAGTAGGCGATCTCCTTTCCCTTACAAACTCCTTGGTTCAACTCCACAATCTTGTTGGAGGCTCCCAAGTGACACCTAGCCAATCTAGGAGACACCACTCTCCAAGAAGTAACAAATGGTGCGTTGATGATGAACTCCTTGCTCTTGTGCTTCAAATGATAGTCTCCCCAACACTCAACTCTCTCTCATGGGATTTGGATCTGGTGGAAATAAGATTTGAGTGGAAAGCAACTTGGGGAAGGCTAGAGATCAAGATTCATATGGTAGGAATGGAATATCTTGGCCTCAACACATGAGTAGGTGGTTCTCTCTCAGAAATGGTAAGCTGGAAGTGTAGGTTTGTTCTGATGGCTCTCTCCACGAATGAAGAGGAGGTGGAGGGGTATATATAGCCTCCACACAAAATCTAACCATTACACACAATTTACCAAACTCGGTGGGACCGATTCAACAGACTCGGTCAGACCGATTTAGTAAACCTAGTGACCGTTAGGGTTTTCGGTGGGACCGACATGCAACTCGGTAGGACCGATATGGTTAGGGTTAGGGCATAACGTAATCTTGGTAAGACCGATTACACAAACTCGGTGAGACCGATTTGGTAATAAGCTTTCCAGAGAGTTGGTCAGGGAAACTCGGTGGGACCGATTTGCTCACTTCGGTGAGACCGAAATGTTACGAAAGTGAAACAGGGAGTTTACATTGCAATCTCGGTGGGACCGATCGCTCACTTCGGTTAGACCGAAACATTACAAAGGGAAACAGAGAGATTACAATCCCATCTTGGTGAGACCGAGATCCCTATCGGTGAGACCGATTTGCCTAGGGTTTGTGGCAGTGGCTATGACATTTGAACTTGGTGGCGCCGGATAGAAAGAGTCGGTGTGACTGATTTTGACTTTGGGTTTAGGTCATATGAGGATGTGAGAAAGTAGTTGAGGGTATTTGGAGCATATCACTAAGCACTTGAAGCAAGAGGCTCATTAAGCAACACCTCATCCCTCCTTGATAGTATTGGCTTTTCCTATAGACTCAATGTGATCTTGGATCACTAAAATGTAAAATGAAGAGTCTTGAGCTTTTGAGCTTGAGCAAATCCTTTGTCCTTGATATTTTGAGGGATCCACTTTCATCATCCATGCCATGCCATTCATTGAGCTTTCCTGAAATAATAGTCTTGGAATAGCATTAGCTCAATGAGCTATATGTTGTTATGAATTACAAAAACCACCTAGGGATAGTTGCACTTTCAGGCATCCTGGAGGCTCAAGCGGCCAGGCATTCCACAGTCCTGGCAGAGATGGAGATGGTCCGCGAGGAGCCGCCAGTGCCTCCGAAGCCTCATGAGGCTCTTGGGCCTGGGGGCTCGTAAAGATCGGCTTTCGCAGTGCACGCCGTCCGCTACTTCAGCATCCCTTCATCTTCAACATCATAAGGTGACATCCTTCGAGTTTCATTTTCAGCTGGGAGCGCCCCCAGGGCTGCATCATTCCCAGGCCGCGTGGGTCCATCCCTGCGGCATGTATCCCTTTTATTCATGTTTTTAGCTTACCTTATTGGGGCCGCCCCTCGGGCCGCATTATCCCCAAGTCGCTCGGGCCCGACCCAGCGGTGTTCGCCTTTTTCTACGCCTATCTAAATGGATTTGCTCCTTCATGATTAACGTGCTTGACTTGATCGCCCGCTCGATTGACACCAACTGATGGAGCTGCTCCCTAATGGCACGACGCTTGCGCATGGGTCCATCCCTGCAACATCGACAAACCCGAGTGGCTGAGCTCTGGCCGCAGCAACCCCGCAAGGCGCCACCTCACCAAGCCTTCAGTGCCTCGTCACCCTTCCAGAGCAACCAGCAGATGGCTAGCAATTGTAACGGCAAACCCTCATTCTTCTTGTGATGAGCTCGCATGATCTCTTTAAGGAGTAGCATGGGGCGAGGCCTTCACAGCGTCTCCTATTCTCTCGTTCGCGCGAACCGCTTGCATGTTAAAGGGGGGGGTACCTGAGCATCGCGACTCATGGACTCTTACTGGCTCTCCAGCCTTCACCTCCTATCCTTGTCCACGGCATCGCGACCTGGCATACCAGCAACGGCTGAGATCGCTCGAGGGCCGGGACCTGCGGACGTAGAGCACGAAGGGGAGTAAAGGTGAGAGGGAAGAGGCACGTGGGGACCTTGTCAGGCAACCCCTCAGTTGCCGATGCGTGGGCCTGGCGCCGTGCCAAGGAGTGGCTTCTGACTCCCAAGAGAATCGGTTGTAATGGCCACTAAGGTGTTGTCCTTTCTCAATTGATGAAACACCCCATCAATCAGCTCCACACATAAGTCCGGGTCCTCTTGGGAGTCCGGATAGAGGGACCGCTCCAGGTCCTCGGGTTGTGGAGGAGGGCTGTTTATCTCCTTTACAATCTGGCGTAGCTCCTGCGTTGAAATTGCTAGGCTAAGTACTTAACTATGGGAATATGAAAACAGATGGGCAAGTGAAAGTATTCGCTTACCCAGCTTGGAGGGTTGTACATAGAAAATCCGCCCCGTGGGTTGACTCGGAGGAATTCCTCCTCTTCTCCCTTGTACAAAGAGGACAAGATGTTCGTTAGAGTGGCAGCCGAATCCAGCCCCTTGCGGCCGCACCGGGTGGCGTCGTCCTCCCCGTTGAAATCCCACATGGGGTGGCCTCTATACTGAAGCGGTTGCACCCCCCGCATAATGCATGTGGCCATGACCTCGATCATGGTCAGTCCGGAATGGGCTAACAACCTTATCCGGTTCATCAGGTAAAGGACGTCCTTGTCACTTTCCCTCTGAGGGCTCCGTGGGCGCCAGCTTAGGCGCTTCTTTAGAGGAGCATTGTCGAACTCGGGGAGGCCGATCCAAACAGGGTCCGGCAGGGGGACGTCTTCTATATAAAACCATTCTGAAGGCCAGTCTTCGGACGCCTTCTTTGGGGTCTGAATAGATATCCGGTCCTAGCGATGCGCCATAGTTCGGCTCCGCCCACTTGATATATCGACCCCTCATGAGAATGGGGCACGAGGCAGAATAGCTTCTTCCACAGCATGAAATGAGCCTCGATACCCAAAAATAGCTCGCAAAGGGCTACGAAGCCCGCAATATGCAATATGGAGGCAGGCGTAAGGCTGTGCAACTAGAGGCCGTAGAACTCCAGGAGCCCCCGGAGAAACGGATGAATTGGAAATCCGAGCCCTCTTATCAAATAAGGGACAAGGCATACCCGTTCTCCTTTGGAGGGATTGGGGACGCTCTCCGCTTGCTCTCCACCATTATAGGTGGCGAGCCCGGCTCGAACCGGGACCATGTAGGCCGGGGGGAGTAACCCCTTGGCTTGGAGCGCCACTAACTCGCTGTGCGGGACAAAGCATCTCTCCAAATATCCAGGCTGAGGACTGGGAGGGCGAGAGGAGGAGCTGCGTCGCCCGGCCATGATGGAATGGATCTGTGTCGAATGCGCTCCGATGAAAGCTCATGAAGGGAGGATGGTGTGATTCGGATCTAAATCCCCGTCTCTTTTATAGGAAGCTCATTTGCGCAGCTAAGGAGGTAAATGAAATAACACCCTGGCTTTTCGCATTTGTTTGACACGTGGAAGATGGCCATTATTGGACGCAAAAGCCAAGGAGCCCAACATTCACTAGAAGCCGGACACTATTCAACAGGTATATGGGATTTGGAGAAGAACCCGCCTTGCAATGCCGAAGACAAATTTGTGTGCCGGACTCGTCGTCGTTGAAGCCTGGTTCGGGGGCTACTGAGGGAGTCCCGGATTAGGGGGTGTCCAGATGACCGGATTATAACCTTTGGTCGGACTCCCGGACTATGAAGATACAAGATTGAAGACTTCGTCCCGTGTCCGGATGGGACATTCCTTGGCGTGGAAGGCAAGCTTGGCAATACGGATATGTAGGTCTCCTCCCATTGTAACCGACTCTGTGTAACCCTAGCCCTCTCCGGTGTCTATATAAACCGGAGAGTTTTAGTCCATAGGACAAACAACAATCATACCATAGGCTAGCTTCTAGGGTTTAGCCTCTCTGATCTCGTGGTAGATCTACTCTTGTACTACCCATATCATCAATATTTATCAAGCAGGAGTAGGGTTTTACCTCCATCGAGAGGGCCCGAACTTGGGTAAAAACATCGTGTCCCCTGTCTCCTGTTACCATCCGCCTAGACGCATAGTTCGGGACCCCCTAACTAAGATCCGCCGGTTTTGACACCGACAGTAGGCCTGGTCCCCGCCGCTCCGGAACTTCGGCCGCTGCCTCTGGGAAAGCACTCCAGTCGGCGCCCATCTTCATCGAAGACCTTGAAGAGCATCAAGGAGGCGCCATCATACTCCAGATGGATAACGAGGGCCCCCTCCGATCGGCAGACCCGGGCGATCTTGCCCTAGCCGCGGGTCATGAAGACCTTGCCTGGAGCGACGACCTCGACATCCGCTTCGGTCGCAGGAGTACGACAGTCGGCGTGCTGCAGCCAGAGTTTGAAAGGCCCCCTTGGCGGAATCTCGAATGTGAAGAAGGGAGGAAGATGAATCCAAGATCGAGGAGGCATGGCGGTGTGAAGCACAAGCTCGCGAGAGGATCCCTCAGCCTGAACTCCGGGAGGAACGACGCGCACCGCCGTAATCCGCCGGCGGCGACGGCGCCTCTGGCGGTGCCGCTCGACGCCTGCACCTTCAGGACCCTCGATCCGGGTGTACAAGGGCAATGGGAATCCAGGCGGCGACCGCTCAAACCATGGCCTCGATACCTCCTGCCGAGCACCCCCTTCTCCGCGGCAAGAGACGAGCCGTTTCTTCAGCGGAAGCGGGACAGGACCCTCTCGGTGGGCCTTCCCCTTCTCTTCGGAAGAAAACCGACGGATTGGTGCCATTGGCATATGGTGGAGCAAGGGCAGAGAAGGAGACGGAGAGTAGCAGGAAAAGATGGGCTGGAAGGGCTCGCGCCGTTCCATACATATAGCCGGGGGAGGCCGACCACCGGCCTCCACGATTACAGGTAATCATGACCAGTTTTGCATGCAGGGACTTGTCAATTCATGCAGTTGCCGAGGCGTCGTGGGGAAGCAGGGACGCCCACGTCCAATCAACCGCCACGCAGCGCCCAAGGCCGCAGGCTGATGGGGCCCGCGGCGCTTCGCACTTGCCCCTTCGCTTCTCTGCTAAGCCAAGTCTAGGCACGCCTTGGGCCCGGGGGCTATTGTCGGTTTTCTGGGAATGGGGGTACCCAGACTTGCCTGCCTGCGGTCTGCGGCGTGGCTCAGGGAGTGGCCCAGTACGGCCCATCTTCATCAACACATGCTCAAGGCCCTCGCGAGGGGCCAAGCCTCATGAGGCGGACGATAGGAAGCTTCCTCGGGCATAGCCTTGTCAGGCTGGCTCACGAGGAGGCGGAGAGATCAAGGCAGGGTACGTCACGAGGTGCTCATGATGCAAGCCATGACGACCGAAGCCAGGCGGGCGCCGGCCTGCGCAGAGTCCTTGTTTCCTCTTTGGTGCAAAGGGGGCAAGCGCAGGCAAGAGTATCAAGCAAAGGCAACCATTCGGTGCAACAAGACCAAGACCAGCAGAACGGCAGGATGGAGATCATCATGGAGCCCAAGCCGGCATCACCGTCAGAGTCTTTGGCAGGCGAGGACTAACTTTAGCCAGGATAAGTGTACTAGATGTTCCCCTTCAAAATGGCCGATTGTTGGTGCCCTTCCCGCTCAATATTTGGGAAGAGGACCAAGGCCTCGCTCTATAAATAGGACTAGCCACCACAAGAGTAGGGGGAGATCGAAAAAGGGATCTGGATTCAATCCTTCCCAAGAAGCACCACCACCACAAGAACTCCTCCCCTCGCAAGGCAGTTCTTCCTTTGTATTGTTCCTCACCAGCCCCTGAGGCAATCTACCACACCACAAACTAGAGTAGGGTATTACACCATAATGGTGGCCCGAACTAGTATAAACCTCGTGTCCCTTGTGTTGTTCTTCGTGTAGTTTATATCCTTGCGAGGCGACGAGACATAGGTAGGTAGGAGGTGTGATCTCCGCGCGCACCCCAGAGTTCGAACCTTGAGGGTCTGCCGGAACCCGAAATCCGACAGTGGCCCCTATTGCAAAATCATGACGTTTTTTAGCGTCATTAGTTTTTATTCTTTGTGATATATGAACGGGGTATAACTCACCTTTGTTCTCTTCGACCTGCCTCTTCGTGAGGTTGAGCTCTCCCTTGGTCTGCTCCAGGTCCCGCTTGAGTCCGGATACTTCCGCCTTGCGGGCAGCAGCAGCAACCAGCACCGCCTATTTATTCACACAGACACCTAATATTAGACTCATGCGGATTAAAATGGACCCTCCGCTTGGCTTTTCTTTCCGAACACCAAATAGAGTGTGAGGGGCTACTGTCTATCGAGTGATAATTTCACACGTTTTTGATTACTTACCTCAAAGCCTGTTAGGAGGCTGGTGCAGGCTTCGGTTAGTCCACTCTTGGCGGACAGAACCTTCTGAATCACCGCACTCATAAGAGTACGGTGCTCTTCATCCATGGAAGCGCCGCAAAGCGCTTCTAGTAGACTATCCGATGCATCTGGCATAACGGAAGTCATCGAAACGGACGGCCCGCCTGCCTTAGCAAGGGGCTGCCTGCCCGAATCCGGAGCCTTTGGAGGTTCTGGTATAGTGTCCGGCTGGGAGCCCGACTTGCTGCGGCCCCTGTCGGCACAATCTGCGGGGATGTTGCGCCCCGTGTGCCGGCGTCTGGGATTTCGCCTTGGGGCGTCTCCAGAGTCGCCTCCCCTTGCTCAGGGAGCCTTTGGGATAACACCTCTGTGTCATCCGCAGGCCAAGGGGAAGTGGCCGTTGGAAGCGAATTCATCGCCGAATCGCTCAAAGACCCTCAGGATGGGCCCTGGCCAGACTACATATGCATGTTTGGCATTATAACAAACTATGAACCAAAATCGCACTACAATACAACAGAAGTGCGGATACTTACGATCTTACTAGGGGCTTCCCCTTGGGCAGCCACTCCTCCTTGCTATAGGCGGCCGTGGCGGCGTAATCCGGAAGGGATGCCTTTCCCTTGTTGGGCGTCCTAGACTCCCCCTTCGGGGTGGCTTTCCTCTTCTTCTCCTTCCCAATGCGGGGAGGCAGATTTTCCTCGTGTTTCCTCCCGCCTCCGCGGGAGGAATCTTCCTCGTCGTCTTCGGACAACAAGGGTATGACGGCCTTGCACCGGGGACCCTTCCTGGTCCCCTGGGCCGCCTTCTTAGGCCCCTCGTCCTCTCTGAATGGGGCAGCCCTTTCCTCTTCCTCCTCCCCTTCGGGGGAGGAGTGTGCCTCGTCATCTTCGGACGAGGCGTCCGGTACGATCTTACGCCGGAGACCCTTCCTGGTCCTCGGGGCCTTCTTTTCGGCCTTATTTTCCGGCACCTTGTAGGGAACCGGGACTAGCATCTCCGTCAGGAGAGGATCTGCTGGACCTTCTGGCAGTGGAGCCGGACATTCAATCCGCTTCGCCGTCTCCACATACTCCTGATTGAATACACACAATGACTTAAGATCCTCCCATGAGTATGCTGGGAAAACTACATCTAGTAATGTTTAGAAAACTCACGGACGGGGCGGGGGTGCGGCATGGAGTCCGCAGTCCTCGGACGTGGGAGGAGGTGTTTCAGAGCCCTTGAACAGCACCTTCCATGCGTCCTTGAGTGTCGTGTCGTAGAGCTCTTGGAGTGTCTGGTGTTCGGTCGGGACGAACTCCCACAGATTAAAAGCCTGTCTTTGGCACGAAATAATTCGACGGACGAGCATGACCTGGACTACATTGACAAGCTTGATTTTCTTGTCCTTCATATTCTTGATGCAGTTCTGAAGTCTGGTGAGCTCCGCAAGCTCGCCCCAGGCCAGGACCTTCTTTTCCCATGAGGTGAGCCGCATGGGAATTCCGGATCGGAATTCGAGGGCCGCCGCCCAGTTGGCGTCGCGCGGCTCGGTGATATAGATCCACCTCGATTGCCATCCTTTCACGGTCTCTGCAAAAGAGCCATCAAGCCAGGTAATGTTGGGCATCTTTCCCGCCAAGACGCCTCCACACTCCGCTTGCTGGCCGCTCATGATCTTCGGCTTCACACAGAAGATTCGTAGCCACAAGCCGAAGTGAGGCTTGATGTAGAGGAAGGCCTCGCACACGACGATAAACGCCGAGAAGTTGAGGACGAAATTAGGGGCTAGATCATGGAAATCTAGCCCGTAGTAGAACATGATCCCGCGGACGAAGGGATGAAGAGGAAATCCCAGTCCATGAACGAAGTGGGCGAGAAATACGACCCTCTCATGGGGTTCCGGAGTTGGAATGATCTGCCCTACATCCGGTAGCTGGTGCGCGATGTCTGCGGGCAAGTATCCGGCCGCCCAGAGCTTCGCAATATGCTCCTCCTTCACGATGGAGGCCACCCACTTGCCTCCTGCTCCGGACATGTTTGGTTGTGCGGAGAAGGCGTGGACTAGGAAACTGGAGCTCGAGGAGGCGATAATGGATTAGCAAAGGAGGAAGAAGGCGTGGGTGAAAATGGGGAACCTTTATCCCTTTATAGAGGCGACAAAAGCGGTGCGCCTCCCCACTTGCCCGTTGAGGGTCGCTTATTTCCCAAGCGCCACGATTGATGGCGTGGTTGGGTTACCCATACCTGTATTGATGGGAATCCTGTGATAAGGGGACATGATCTCTGCTTTGACAAGACGTGCTGAGGAAACCACCACGCAATATGCGCTATGGCTCGTTGTGGGAAAACGGTTTGAATAATGACCTGACCGTAGTGTAGTGTCGCGTTGTCTAAAGTTGTCAGCAGATTACATTTGTGAAATATCATTCCCTCTACGGTGGTATGTGAAGATCATCTTGCAGATCCGGACATGGTTTAAGTGTTCGATAATTACTTTGGAGTATTCGGAGATGGAACCCGCCTTGCAATGCCGAAGATAGAACTGCACACCGGACTCATCGTCATTGAAGCCTGGTTCAGGGGCTACTGAGGGAGTCCTGGATTAGGGGGTATCCGGACAGCCGGACTATATACTTTGGCCGGACTGTTGGACCGTGAAGATACAAGACTCAAGACTTCGTCCCGTGTCCGAATGGGACTCTCCTTTGCGTGGAAGACAAGCTTGGCGATCCGGATATTATATTTCCTTATTAGTAACCGACTCCATGTAAACCCTAGCCCTCTCCGGTGTCTATATAAACCGGAGGGTTTAGTCCTTAGAGACAGAATCATAATCATCATAGGCTAGCTCCTAGGGTTTAGCCTCTACGATCTCGTGGTAGATCAACTCTTGTAACACTCATATCGTCAATATCAATCAAGCAGGAAGTAGGGTTTTACCTCCATCGAGAGGGCATGAACCTGGGTACACATTGTGTCCCTTGCCTCCTGTTACCATTAGCCTTAGACGCACAGATCTGGACCCCCTACCCGAGATCCGCCGGTTTTGACACCAACAGTGATTCCTTGCCAGGGATAACTGTCTCTATCACTTCCTCATCAGGGGTTGGCGTCCATTCTGCAATAAACTCTCCCAATGCCCTACTCTGGACAGTTGATGTGCTCTCAAACTTCAAACCAAAGCTGGATAGCTCCAAAGCCCACTCCACTATTCTGCCGGTAACCTATGGGTTTTGGAATATCCGTTGCAACGGGAAACGAGTAACAACAGTGATCTCATGGGCTTGGAAGTAGTGGCACAGTTTCCTTGAGGCCATGATGAGACCAAAAATCAACTTTTGCACGCCAGAGTACCTCGATCTAGCCCCCTGCAACAAGGAGCTAACTAAGTACACTGGGCGCTGCACCACTTTCTTCCTTGCCACATCCTTGGGGTTGCCCTCATTGTCGTGCCCACTGCTGTTCTGATCCTTATGTGGCTCTGTCGGTCTCTGCTCACTCTCTTCCTCATTCACTTCTCGCTGACTCAACGCCGTCGAACAGAGAGACGACGCACATCCTCCCTTTCTGCCGGCGGACGGGATGCGGCTGGATCACTGTCCAACATTGAGAGAGAGAGAGAGAGAGAGAGGCCACTGCCGCCCTGTGTGAGATGGTGTGACAAGAGACAAACGCATTTTTCCATTTTCCCCATGGCAATCGTGTTATATTTTTTACGTGCCATTGAGGAATATATAACTTTTTTTAATACTAAATCGTCAAGTCGAACTTTGTTCCGTATAGGCGTGGTACCTGACCCTCCTTCGAGTAAACAACCGCTACACGCATCAAATTATCACATGGGTTGCCTTTTCGTAGAGAAACAAAGTCCAACGTGTACCCACGCGGGTGTGGCCGGGAACGAGACGTGAGTATGTGCGTCCTGCGTGCACCTCTTCTTTAGGTGCAGTTACGTACATGGGTGGGTGTGAGAGAGATGGTTTGTGCTAAACAGAGGCAATGTGCTGACGATATCTCAAACAGAAAATTATAACATATGCAATGTGTGTGAAACAGAGTCATGGACGTGAGATATCGATAGAATTGAAAATAGGATGAAGTGTGTGGCTGCGCAATCGATAAAGAGTGCCATTGAATTTGTGTTTGCCCACGTCAAAGATACAGGGCGACTGGCCTACTGGAATTTGAGAGGGCAGAGGTGCAGTTTTTCTTCGTGGCATGGATACCTACCTACAACGTTCGACTAT
>NC_041391.1:555905416-555938610 GCF_002162155.2 Triticum dicoccoides | reverse complement strand
ATATGTGGGGGGAAGGAGAGAGACCTAGCTATGTATTGAGGGAGATCGATCGACATCCATGGATATGTGTAGCAGAGGAATAAGGTTGGGAGAAAGACAAAGGTAGAGCGTTAGAGGGTTGGTGGTGGAGTGGTGTCTCACAAATGGTGGGAGAGGCCTGTAAGACAAACGGAGGGTATGAGTGCAATATCAACAAGAGAGGGCGGGGGATGTCTGTCTGTCTATGCACGTGCATGTGAGAGACGGGTCGGGAGGTACACAAGGATGATGAGCGGAGACGATATGGTTGTGGTAAGCATACCTAACTACATAGGAAGATCAACCGTCGTGTGTACGAGAAAGGGAGAGACATAACTAGCGAGGTAAGTGTATCGGTCCGTGGGGAAAACGAATCATAGTTGACCTGGCTATATGTAGGGAGATCAGTACGTATACACGCCTGCATGTGTCACAAGCAAATAAGGTCTGGAGAGACAGACAGGGGGAGAGGGGTGCGGCTAGGAGGTGGTGCGAGAGGCCTACCATGTCGAGGGGGGAGGAGTGTGCGAGTATGAGATCAATGAAAAGAGGGGCGGGAGTGTGCACCTGCGTGGAACCGTATTGGACATAGGGGGGCATGGACGGTGAGAAGAGAAGAGGGGAAGTATATATGTGTTTGTTGTAGGTATACTTGGCTAGAGAGGTATATCGACCGTTGTGTGCCGGAAAGAAGGACCGGGGGCCTACACACACCGCGGGTGGACGACCTAAAGAGAAATAACAAACGTGCGTGATGGAGGAGACGCTAAGGGTGGGTGAGAGGGGGCGGGCATGTGCGTGCACGATAGAAAGTTAGCGCTAGCTAGCTACAAATAGAAGAGGATCGTGAAGGTGTAAAAGACGAACAAAGATCATAATTCATTATAAAAAAGTAGATACGGATACTTGTAGAAGATATCATAATGTAGAACATTGATTATAATTTGGGCTAATGTGTGGCTTTTGCAGCTCAGGTCTAAATAGTTGTCATAATGTAGGGGGAAGGGCACTACACTTTGTGTGATAAACACAGTGTACATATGGAACATGGTTTAGATTATGAATATATAGTTAGTACATCAAATGTACTATTATTTGGAATCAACATCAAGTGTATTCAAAAAATAGAATTCGAGTTCATGTAGTACACATAGTTCATATCTATCTCTATACTAATCATGTGGTGTGTTATTAAGGTAATACACACATGATGGTTGAAGTTGGCAACAATCATGATTGTAGATTCTTATTGAAATAGAGAAACAGATTCAAATTCAGTTCGAATTGCAGCGGTAGTATAGACATTTGGAATGCACTAAAATGTTGGTATGAGTAGGTTACATGCATTATACGACAAGCGAAAAAATTTAATTGGACATAACATGGATTCATACTCCCTCCTTCCATCTATATAAGGCGTAATGAGTTTTTTAAGACCGCCTTTGACTATTGACAAGATTAATAGTACATGACATGCACAATGTGAAAATTATATCATTGAAAGAACCTTTCACAGACGATTTTAACGGTGTGCTTTGTGTAAGTTGCATGTCATATATTATTGCTCTAATATTTGGTCAAAGTTAGCATCGAAAAACGCATTAGGCCCTATATAGATAGAAGGAGGGATTAGCTTTAAATAGCATTTGTATAGTAAAACGGGGCAAGACTCTCTCTTTGTGTGGTGTGAATAGTTTTATTTTTTTTGTTTTCTTTTTTTGTTGAGGGAAGTGCGAATTGATTTGGTACATACAAGTACAATATTACTACATGTTAGGCTTGTCCCTAAAATTCAACCCACGCCTTGTTATATCCCAAAAATTCAGATATCGTGCTCCCAAAACAGGCGCCTTCACAACCCGCGCCTTGCTATCCGGAAATTACAACACGCGCGAAAACTCCCTCCAGCTGCCAAATCCCGACACGCAAAATCCCCCTTATAAACCTGAGCCGAAAGGGTCGCTAGTTCAAATTGGTGGGGGGTAATTTTGTAACACACCCTACATTTGGGACAAGCGTGTCCCTAAGTCATGGTTCACCCCCTCCCATCGCCTCATTTTCGCCATTCAAAATCCCAAGCCGCCATAACCTCTCCGCTCCAACCGCAAAACCCCACCCTCCACCGTCCGCCACCTCACCGCTGCCTAGCCAGAGCCTCTTCCCCGACGACGTCGTCCACAACAACAGCTCGACGTCCCTCGTCCACCTCCTCGAATGAGGATCCGTTGTCCATCTCGTTGTCCCGTCGGTTCAGACGCCCCATCCTCCACCTCCAAGGAGCTGCTCCGACGATCGCTCGTCTATCGCGACTGCTCCATCCCCACAACGCCGCCTTAACCTGCTCCACCGGAACCACAACATCGTCACTGACGCCTCGGACAAAGATGAGGCCTACTTGGCGCCACCAAAGAGGTTGTACACTCATTGCATCACACCTTCTCCTTAACTCAACCTCCCGGCGCCGACGGTGCTCCATCCTGCAGCCCATGGAGCGGCTACCTTGAAGTCGGCGCCGCGAGCGACATCTCCACGGCGGCTCTCCCCCAGTGTGAGGCCCCTTCAGCGGCGGCGTCCATACCAGCCGGATCTACTGTTGCTGCTCTGGCTCTCGCTCGCTCGCTTGCACTGCTGCTGCTCTGGCTCTCGCCCGATCGCTCGCTCGCCCAGCTGCTGCTGCTCCGGCTCTCGCTCGCTCGCTCACGCGCTGCTGCTGCTCTTCCCCTCGCTCGTGCTGCTGCTCTGCTCTGATTTAGCTACACTTTAGTCGACTGAATCGACTTTGGGGTTAGTCAATTTTCAGGGGGTGGAGGGGCTCGCCAGAGTTAAGGAAGAACCACCCGTAGCGGGGACGAGGGCTAGCCGGAGAGGTACCCCACTATCTATCTTAGGGTTCAGGGTGGGGCGGGGGGCCTAGAGGGCTGGCTGGGGCGGCGGCAGACCAGCGGTGGGGAGTTGTTTCGGGCCGGCGAGGCGGCGCTGGGGCCGGTGGTTCGACCGGTGGTGGCTGGCGGCTCAGGGGGGTGCAGGTTGAAGATGAACTGCAGGCCCTCCCTAAACTACATGTCAAGTACCTCTCTGCTACCATTGCATTCAGTTTCGACAGTAACATTTAGATTCCACAGTAAATTTCAGTTTCAACATTTAAGTTCAGAGTCAACAGTTTTTACCTCATCTGTTATAGTCAGGTGGTTTTTGGTGATGTAAATTTTACATCTATTTTACATCATCTATTGGAGATGCTATTCGTATCCCACTTGAGATTGACGATGTCTGTCTTGTGCTGCTTCAGCCTTGACGTCTTACGGCTCACCGGAGCTGCTCCAACGACAGAATGATCCATCACAACTGAGCAGTGCCCTTGACGCCATCTACAGATTCCTCAGATCTTCCTCCACACCTCCAACAGCCACCTCTGCCTCAACTGCTTGAGCGACCAACCCAATGATGTTGAGGTCGACACGGGTATGACAAAGAGGTTGTACACTTGTTGCATCACTTATTACTATACATTCATGTTGATCCATTAGGGCTATTTTGGTTCAATGGAAAAACATAGAAATAGGGAATTTTCCAATGGCACTCTACTATTCAATTATTCATGCATTTTGTTGAAAGGAATGAAGCAAAACATCCACCTGGACTTACTTTTCAAAATCCTATGCATGAAAACAAGACCAAGTGCATTAGTGTCAGAATAACATTCTGACTGTACACGCTTTCATATGGTTTCACTTTATTTTGGCCATGTTTCTTTGCATTCCTCTGCTCTTCCAATTCGTGTAAACCAAACACCCAAGTTGACAGAAATCTTGTGTTTATAAATGCTCTGTTTACCATGTGCATTCCCATCCTATTCCGGTGTTTTTCCTATCCCTGCGTTTTTAGAATCATGCAAGCCAAATGAGCCCTTATAGAATTACTTCAGTTACAGGTAGGTGTCAAAGGGAACTTTCTGTGGTTTGTCCTGCTCCTGCCGCGATGTTGTCCACCTCACATGAGCTGCTCCATCGATAGAAGCATCCACCAAACCAGACATCATGACTCCTGATTGTCTTTCGCCGCCTCAGATCTCCTTCCCTGCCGCTGGCACCCACCGCAACGGCACCACCACCATCGACTCAGCAAATGAACCCCAGGAGTACACGAGTCCACAAGAGAGGTCACACTCTTTTGTTTCTGCTTATGTTATGCATTGCTTAAAATTACCTGCTACTTTATCGTCCTGTTCACCTCTTGGACTCCAAATCAGGTCCAAATTAATGTTCAAACTTGAGTTCTAAATTAGTTTTGGGGCACATATCGAGGCAGCATGAATAGTATGTCTGTCTAATATCTGGTTCACCTAGGGTATGCCTATGTTGTTCATCTTGGGTGGGAAACAAATAATAAAGCAATCATCATATGTATTTTTATTAAATTAAAGCAATCATCAGCCTGCTATCATTATTGTTGGATCCATCCACTGGTTGTTATCATCATTCTAAATTTCTGCAAGCTCTCCTTACATAATATCACCATATATTTTTTGTATGCATGTCAGATACTGTACACAGTCATGCTGAACATGTAGAGAAAAAGAGAAGAGTTTTGCGCGGCAATACAATGTCATGCAGACATCGCTCCATGGTGGGTTCAATGGCAAACCCTCACCACCCCTCTCCAGATTGTAATTCAGAGGAAGATATTTGTTCTGAGGCGGATTCAGACGCCGCTGACCACTCCTATTTACCCCCCAAGGTGTTTGCTCTACCTTGGCATGATGATGTTCGTCATATCATGCATATGTTGCCTTGTAGTGCCTACTTTTGACATCATATATGTCATCCGCTTAGTTTAGACATGTTCTGTAATGTGACCTGTTTAGTTTCTATATCATATATGGGAATTATGCAGTCTCATGTCTTTTAGCCAGCCATAATATATCTGAAATGTGCAATGCCATCCTGTTTAACCAGGCATCATATATTTGAATGATATCTTGCCCATCCTTTTCTTCATTGCATTTCCATTTGTCGACAATGTTTGTACATAAACTATTCTTCCTGTGAATCAGCCATTTGGGTGGGAGATGGAAAAATCTGGAGTGAAAACAAGGCCTTCAGAGCAGACAGTGCTACCTGTCGAAGCAGATCTCTTGTTGGGTCCCGATAGCTCCTCGGAGATGGATTCAGAGACAGATGACCAGTCCAATTCCCCCACCAAGGTGTATGCTCTAACTTGGCACGGTTATACTGCTCATATCATGCATATGGTGTCTTGCATTGCATAGTTTAGACATCATATACACAATATTAAACACCATGTTCTTAGTTCAGACATCATATCGAATGCCCTCTGTTTAGCATATAAATCATACATGTGAATTAAATGATGCGATCCTGATTACTTAGATAACATGTAGGTGAATTATGTCATGCGATCCTGTTTAGTTATTCATCATATCTTTGAATTATGTTATGCTATGCAATCCAGTTTAGATAGACATCATATATGTGAAATTATGTCATGCTAATTGTTTTAATTAAACAATATACATGTCAACTATTTCATGCCCTTTTTTCACACTATCTATTGCATCTGTCTCTCATACAATGTCTGTACATTCAACTATGTTTCCTGTTTATCAGCCATTTGAATTGGAGCGGGTGATGCCAGTATCTAGCGGACTAAAAACACGGTCTTCAAATAAAACAGTGCTACCTCTTGGTGGAGATAGCACCCCGGTTGTACATGCACGAGAACCAGCCCTACCACGCATAACCCAAACTCTCGCAGATTGTACCCCTACTGCGATGGACAGAGAACCAACTTCACCCAATCTAACCCCAACCCCAGCAGATAGTAACCCAGTTCCTATTGACACAGCACCATCTCCACCATAGAGCTCCCAAACAAGAGCAGTTAGTAAGGTAGCTCCAGTGCCCAAAGGGCCAGTACTACCACGGCGAACCCCAACTCCACCAGTTAGTACGCCTATTCTTGTGGAGGAAGCACAACCAGCTAGTCGTAGTTTAGCATCTATCGCATTTGATGTTGTTAAATCGTATGTGCGTATCTTCCCATCTTGGAAATATTATACTGAAGATGAAGGAAAATGCCAGTTGCAGGTGTTTGTCCAGGAGTTATGTGTAAGTAATGTTATTCAGGGCAATTACTTTGCTTTGTCCCATACATCCTACCTCCATAATGGTTGTAATACAGCAAATTTTCCCATTTTTCTCTATAGAGAAGGACCGTTTGGAAACTCAGGGTGAGGTAACCTGTGCTAGTACCTCTGCTATCTTCAAGAATGCTTGGTGGCAGTATCGGAATTACCTAAAGAAAATGTACTTCACCGGCAAAGAAAGTCATCAAATTCCCTTACATTCTCCTGAGACACATTTACTGGACGATGACTGGGTACGCCTTGTTCTGTACTGGTCTCGAACCAAGAACGTGGTAAGGTCTATGAGCTCATTTCTTATTTTTAAGTACTATATTCTTGCGTCTTACTGTACTCTGTTCATGTAGAACAAGTGCCTAAACCTGAAGAACAACTATTGTAATTTAAGATTCCATTGCTATCATAGTTCAAAAAAGTGCTAGGCGTTAATTGTGCATTTTCCCACCACCTTGCGCTTTACTGACCAAAGCGCATGCTTATGCATAATTATGCACAGATTAAGCATAGTTATGCGCAATGTATTTTGCCAACGCCTAGAGCCTAGGCGCGCTTAAGCGCTCGCTTAGGCGCGCCTTTTTTAACTATGATTGCTTTGCTCTTGTATCACTGTATTTACTCATACAAACTTATTTTTATATTGAAGGATCCAATCGAAACTGCAATGGCACAGCAGGTATGTTCACGCATGTTTCTTTAACAGGTTTGCTCTTATCAATAGCTCTGTTGATTTCAATTTCAAGTGTATACAGTTGACTTCTCATATCATGCACATTACTAGCATCACAACAGAGCCAATAGTATTGTTGTACATTTAGACCCGTGGTACCCATCTGAAATCTTGTTGTGTCATGTAGTTTCCCACGCTTTGTATTCTTTCACCGCTGCTTTGTCTTGAACTGATATGATTTGAACCGTGTTTGATTTGGCAAGACAATCCAGTGACCATAGGACATAGATATATGTTTGTTTGATGCTTTTATTATGTACTAGTACTTGGCAATAGAAGACTTGGTAGTTTAATCATGTCCACTTTACTAATGAATTGGATCACCGAAATGAGTTTCATATACTAGTACATGCTAAACTTATTATGTGTCTGCTTGTTTCTTCTTTTAGAATGCTGACAGAATATTGGGGAAGAGTGCCTTATTAAGAAATGGTAAAGGAAGTAATGCAAATAAGGTTCAGGATAGTGACACATCCTTGTTGGTCTCCAACAAAGCTGATAAAACAGCTAAGGAAGACTATCTTGAAGACAGTGAGACAACCCCAAAGTCCTGTCTTGGTTTAGTGTTCGAGTTACTGGCCACTACTGCTTGCACAAGCTATTCAAACTCACTGTTTGAATCAGTTCGGTTTCTTGAATCTCAACTACAAGCTGAAAGACATCGATCAGCTGTGCTGCAACAAGAAGCGGAAGGACTGTGGAAGTCCTTGGAGCATTTAGATGCATACTTTCTGGTGCAACAGCAAGCGTTGGAGGATTTTAGCGCCAAACAGGACAAAGCCAATAAGCTTGCTAAGCTTATTGCCAGCATCGTGGATACCCAGGATAACGTTTCTTGAGCTCTTCTGAAGTTGTTTCAGTTATGCTCTTGTTTTGCTGCCGCGTTTATTTGCACTGGTGGCCAATTTTGATGGCCAGTGTATGTAATATGCTGCTTTGTTCCCTATATTTGCACCGGTGGCGAACTTTGATGCCCAGTGGATGTAATATGTGTAATAGCAGTAATAGGCTAGCATTAATTGCTTGCTTGTATATTTCCTTATTGTCTTGTTTAGTTGTTTGCTTGTAGTCACTGCAGTTCTTTTTCTGTGTTTTCTAGTGGCCATAGTAACCTATTTTTGGTAACTAGGCCAAAATAATCGTGGCAACACATGGACTGTTGTAACCATGGGCCTACTGCGGGCCGTATGATCCATGGGCCTTCTATGGGCCGTAGGATCCATTGGCCTTCTATACAGGCCGTAGGATCCATTGTCCTTCTATATGGGCCGTAGGATCCATGGTGCTTCTATGGGTCGTAGGATCCATGAGCCTTCTACCGGCCGTATGATCCATGGGCCTTCTACGGGTTGTACGATCCATGGGCCTTCTAAGGGGCGTATCATCATTTCGCCAATCATGGGCCATACTATTCGTGGACCATAACGGGCCGTTAATAGGCCGTATTTGATAACTCTATGAAAACAGCCCAACGGTTTTTTTACATGAAAATGGCCCAACGTATTAATGGGCCACAAACGGGCCGACTGTAACGACGGGCTGAATTTGGCCCGCAAGCAGAAAATGACAGTAACAGGCCGTAAGTAACCGAATGCTAGAAATGAGCTCAAGAATAAATGGGCCCTGAGAAGGCCGAAAGATAACTTGGGCTAGAAACGGCCCAATGGAATAATGGGCCATTAATGGGTATAAAGTGATACACTGTTCATTACGGGCCAATTTCACCACAGGCCATTAATGGGCCAAGAGTTACAAAGGGCCTCATATGGGCAGAAAGTCGTCATGGGCCATAGATGGGCCGGAATTTAAAACGTGCTGGAATCATATTGGATAGCCCAAATGACGCTAGTGGGCCTAATTTGGATAGGTCATAACGGGCCCTGGGTTAGCGGGCTGTAAATGGGCTATATGCGAACAGGCCATTAATAGGCTTTCCATGGGCTGGCCAACCACCTTTTGATCAAGTTAAACGGGTTGGCCTTTTCACAAGAATGGGCCTCTATTGGGCCGTGCCACGTGTCGACGTATCATAGGTGCCTTGTGTCCAATGAGGGGATGACATCTTTCCCAACGGTGAGCCGACACATGTTTCCTCTAGCCAATGATGATTTTACACGTGGAAAATCCCCATTGGTCGGGGCTGTTAACAGGTTATCGGATCCAAAACTGGACCCGATAGCTTAACGGCATTCCGTTACAGTGGACGCCACATGTCGGTCACCCTTGACAAAAGCACTTTTGTGACGCGCGATTTATTGTCATGGAAGTGGACACTTCTCTAATGATAATTTTGGTAATGTCATGGAACACTTCTACGACATCGCAGGTATGACAATCTTGATTCTGTCATAAAATCGTGATGGATGTACATGCATGACAGAAAACGTGACCTACTGTGACAAACACGTATCATCACGGAAGTGTATTTTTTTTGTAGTGTCACCACAGTGGCAAATTAGTCATTAGACACTGATAAGATAGCAAATAGTGCTATCATACCTAACCCTGCAGGCTGACAGTGCGCATTTAATGCGCCGCTTAATGTCATGTCGTTGGTTTCCCGGCAAGGCTTTCCGGGCTATCTTGCCAGCTCCACGCCTGCTCGTCTAACACGTCATAGGACAGGTGCCATCTGTGAGTTTTCTTAGTAGAGAGTGGCTGCCATGTGGTGAATGGCTGCCACTTAATCACTCTCCGGTTTGACACCACACTGATCAACAATGTGGGTCGTGGTGGAGTAGTTGGTGAGGTGATCTGGCCTCCGCGAGTCCTGGCAGGCCCTGCCGGGATGCCTTGGTCATATCCTCCTGGGGGTGGCCTTGCCCCTTGTCAGGCTTGCTTGCCCGACAAGGGAGGCTTCTTTCTTGATGATATCTTGCTTCTCTGACTTGGCCTTGGTCCTTTTTGACCTGCTTGATGATGCTTCAAACCTTTTGGTTTCTTGTCCTTTGTCTTGGGCTGGTGCTTAAATCTTGATCTTGTGCATGTGCACAGTCAGGGCGACAGACCCTGGGTCCGTTGCACCGACATGAGGGTACGCGGGAATTTCATCTAGTCACTTCCATCATGTTGGCTTAACTTGTTTTCGCTACTTTGATATTTTGGTATGTGGATGGACCGGTGCTTAGGTGTTGTTCTTACTTGAACAAACCTTCTACTTATGATTAACCCCCTCACAAGCATTCGCAACTACGAGAAAAGTATTAAGAATAAATTCTAACCATAGCATTAAACTTTTGGATCCAATCGGTCCCTTACGGAATAGCGCATAAACTAGGCTTTAAGCTTCTGTCACTCTCGCAACCCATCATCTAGTAACTACTCCACAATGAATTCCCTTAGGCCCAAATTTGGTGAAGTTTCATGTAGTCGACGTTCACATGACACCACTAAGGGAATCACAACATACATATCATCAAAATATCAAACACATATCAAGTTCACATGATTACTTGCAACATGATTTCTCCCGTGACCTCAAGAACAAAAGTAACTAATCACAAATGATAATCATGCTCAAGATCAGAGGGGTATTAAATAGCATAATGGATCTAAACATATAATCTTCCATCAAATAAACCATATAGTAATCAACTACAAGATGTAATCAACACTACTAGTCATCCACAAGCACCAATCTATAGTTTCGGTACAAAGATTGAACACACAAGATGAACTAGGTTTTGAGATGAGATGGTGTTGTTGAAGATGTTGATGAAGATAGCCCTCCCCAAGATGGGAGAGTTGTTGGTGATGATGATGACGAGGATTTTCCCCCTCCGGGAGGGAAGTTCCTCGGGCGGAATTGAGGGAGTCCTAGATTATGGGGTCCTCGGGGAGCCGGCCTATGTGACATGGGCCGGATTTATGGGCCGTGAAGATACAAGACAGAAGGCCTTCTCTCGTGTCCATATGGGACTCTCCTTTGCGTGGAATGCAAGCTTGGCATCTGGATGTGTAGTTTCCTTCCTCTGTAAACCAACTTTGTACAACCCTAGTCCCCTCCGGTGCCTATATAAACCAAAGGGTTTAGTCCATAGAGGCAAACATAATTATACAGGCCAGACATCTAGGGTTTACCATTACGATCTTGAGGTAGATCAACTCTTGTAACCCCTATACTCATCAAGGTCAATCAATTAGGAAGTAGGGTATTACCTCCATTAAGAGGGCCCGAACCTGGGTAAACACCGTGTCCCCCGTCTCCTATTACCTTTGATCCTCAGATGCACAGTTCGGGACCTGTCGTGGATTTGTCACGGCAGATGTCCTAGCGAAAGGACTTAGTCGTGGAGCCATCGCTACGAGTTTACTTGAAGGGGTTAAAGCCGACACAAAGACACGAGGGGTTTATACTAGTTCGGCCCCTTCGATGAAGGTACAAGCCTACGTCTAGTTGTGATGGAATTGATGTGGACTCGATGGCTAGGGAGCAAACAAGCTTCGCCTAGACTCGAGTTGTCGTTGTCTCCCTTGAACCGCCGCCCGGTCGTCCCCTTATATACACGGGTGACACCCGACGGTCCACAGAGTCCCAACCGGTTCATACTCGTATCCCGGTTGGTATCTCTCTATTCCTAACTTATAATACAAGTTATACATCAGGTTGGTTTACGGCTACAGATTCTAAACCGACTATAGGCCTTGGGCCTTCCTCTGCTTATACCACTAATGAAGTTAACCCGGCCCGAGTAGGCCGGTTTACGCCTAGTGGTAATATCCCCAACATTAGGCCCCAGATTGATTTGAACCGGTTCATGTCAATCCTTCACAAAATCTTGCATCTTGGATATCTTCCGGTAATTGGTAAACCTTCATGTCGTCATCATTTTCGGTTGCTGTAAACCGGCATGACGTCTTCAGTTTTGGTTACTGTAAACTGGCATGACGTCATCATGAAATTTATAATGCCCTCTTAATAACAGCTCCTGGATCCGCGCGCTTGACCTAGCTTGGTTGCCTTATAAATAAGACCGAAGGGTCATTTCTTTCCTTTCCCCTTCGTCCCTTCTTCTTCTTCTTCCTCACGTTGCCGGCTTTGGAGCTCCGCCACCGCCGTCGACCTCTGCCTCGCCTCAGGCCGCTGCATCAACCTGAACGTACCAGAGTATTGCGGCACCTTCCCGCATCTTCTCCGTTCCCGGTAAGCTTTCTCCTCTTCTTAACCTAGATCCGTTCTTAGGGTTCCGTGTTCATGCTGTGTTCATCATGCGCTCATATCTGTTCTCTGATCTTGAATGAATCCGCGAACTCTTGCTGTGTTCAGTAGCGATCCCTAAGCATCCGCTTGCAACTTCTCATCTAATCCCATAGATCTCCCGCACATATCCGCTCAATGGTTCACTTCTATTTCCGCCTTACTCTTCGAAATATTTCCTGTTTTGTGAGCTTGCTGTAGATCCGCGGCTGTAACTCGATTTTGTGAAACTTGTTTCTGCATACACAATTATCCATAGCTTCAATTGCTTCCGACGCCTAGATCAGGCGGTTTAACTTTACCATAGAAAAAACTGCTAAACCGGTATCTATCATTAGTCCCCTGGTTGAACCACCAGAATCCATTTGACGCCGCATTGTAGAAAACCGGTTTATAGGTACGGCCACCGGTTTATCGCAGTTAGATGAACACCTTTTTTATCCGGCATGTCCTTGAACTGGATTACCTATTTCTTGTAGATCTCGTCATGGCAAAACAAGTGTATGAGTGCAACTGGGTTCCCTCTCGTGTCACAGAATCACAGTTGGACGATCTAGTCCTGATCGGCGCTTTGGATAGTAAAGATACGATCCACTGGAGGGTTCCTGGAGATGAATGTCCTCCTACGCCCCAGGAAGGAGAGGTCGTGGTCTTCGCAGATCATATGGCCCGGGGCTTCAAACCGCCCGGCTCCAAATTTTATCGGGATGTGTTAGCCAACTTTCAACTCCGTCCACAGGATATTGGCCCCAACTCCGTCACCAATCTATGTCACTTTCAAGTACTTTCTGAGGCATACCTTCAAGAGGAGCCTTCAGTCGAGTTATTTAGAGATCTCTTTCATCTGAACCGCCGTACTGAATTCACTGACGGTCCTAATACCGAACTGGGCGGTATGGCCATTCAGAAAAGGAAAGAAATCACCTATCCCCACGTCAAACTCCATACTAACCCCAAGGAGTGGAACGCAACTTGGTTTTATTGCAAGGATACCTCCCCTGACAATGAAAATCCCTTGCCTGGCTTCCGTCCGGAACAGCTCAGCAACACTCACCCTTTTCCACAAAGGCTAAGCGCCAAGGAGAGAATTAAATATGCTCCTCAACTGTCCAAGCTCCGGGCCTTCATGGCCAATGGTTTAACAGGAATATACCTTGCACGCTGCTGGATATCATGGAGCATTTTGCCTCTAAGCCGGCGCCCCGGTTTGATGTGCACATACACTGGCAGCATTGATGACCCACTCCGACATATCAAAATTCAAATCTCCGACAACGAAGTCACCGAATCTGTAAAGAAGATGTTAAATGAACCGGAGCACCTCTGTGCTCAAACCGGTCTGCTTCCTTACTGCACCACCAATGAGCCGCCAACGGTAAGATTTTAATTTCTCTATTATTGAACCTGTTACTGCTTTATCTGCCTGACCTTTAATTATTGCTGACTCAGAGTGATAATCCATTTTGGAGCAAGAAGCTTTCGCAAGATAAAACGGAGAAGGCAGGACGGCCAACCCGGCCCAAGACCAAGGTTATCAAGAAACCAGCTCGTAAGAGAAAAACCACCGCTTCATCTGACCCAGCCATTGATGATGATGTGGGTACTCCGGATCTTGAGGTAGAACTTGATTCACTTGGCTTGCTTTTTACATGCCTTATTGTTGATGATGCTTGTCAGGATGACGCTGAAGCCAGCAATGCGGGATTCGTTGAGGTAACCATTCTCTCTTCCGATTCAGAAATCTTGCCTTTGCCAAAATTTCGCCGGGCAAACCGGAAAGTTAAATTTTCTCATCCTCTTGCTTATCTGGATTCCCAATTTCTTATGAAGACCTAGCAACACGAAGCTCGCCGCACAACCCGGCACAGTGGCCAGGTAGTTACCTCTGCCGGTTTACCGAACAGTCCGGTTCGAAAACGCCGCTCCGACGTCTCCGACCTTTTTATTGATTTAAATCCTAAAGCGGGTTTCTTCTGTCAACCTCTTAATCCATCCGACTCCGATTATCAGGTCACTTCTCATTCATCGTCTGGTGAATCGTCGGCCACTCAGTTACCACCTTTGAAAACAGTTGCTGGGTAAGTTAAAGTGAACATATGCTTCCAGTATACCGCATAATGGCTTATGCTTTTCCTTGACTTTTTGTTTTTCTTTCAGGGCTAAACCGAAACCAAGCAAGAAGGCCCGCCTGGATAAAGCGGCTGAAGAAGATGTGGCCCCAGAACACGACCAAGCGCCGGATCGTGAAATGTTTACTTCTGAACATATCCCCAATGATCCTCCTTTGCAAGACGACGTTATTCCCGAAGAAGGGCTTGTTAATACTCCAGCCTCTGCTGATCCGCCTGCCAACTCCATCCAGATTGAGAAATCCTACACTCCTGCTGACCAAACGGCCGCACCAACACAAACTGGCGAGTCCAAAGATGATGATGTTGTGATTACCGGTGTGGGCCGCTCTGAACCCGGGAATCCCGTCACCCTTACCAAGCATACCATCAAAGAGGACTTTTCCGCTTTGAACAAAGGAAAATGGGATGTTGAACTAGAGACATATGCTGCTCTGAATGCCCAAGATCTTCACTCCGGCTATTTAAACCGGCTTTACACTAGCCGTGACTGTGAAGCTGGCCTGGTCAAAATGATGAGGGATAAATTTGAGGTAACTTACTTCTTTCCTTGCTGCCATTATCTCCATCCTTCCAGCCCCGAAAGGCCGGTTTGTAACGTTGGTCAAACTGGGACTTGATCCTGAACATTCTTGAAACCAATCGGTATAGCCCGGAAGAACCGGTCTAACTTAGCATAAGTAAACCGGGGCTCCAATAGAGAACTGTCCGTAGAACATAACTTGATCAAATAGCCATTAGCCCCCAAGTGCCAAGTTGAATACTTGTATTGAGCTTGGGACTTTGTAATCGAGTAATATACAAAAATTGAAGGTGCATTAGCCCCCAAGTGGCAGGCATATAACTTTGTTATGTGGTTGATACTTCAACTCCTTGGATCGCCTGTGCAAAGCTTAAATGCTATTTGTGTGCAGGCTGAGGTGAAAATCAAAGAGGACCGAGTTGCCGATTTGCAGGAGGCCTTGAAAACCCAGCAGGCTGAAACAGATAAGGCAAAGCAAGAATTAACCAGCGCTTTGAGCACTGCTGAACGGCTGAAAGAAGGCTTCAAGAAAGAGCGGGCTGACTGGGCCACTAAGAAGGCTGGTTTAACCAAAAGAGCGGAAAATGCTAAAGCTGCCCTTAAACCGGTGGTGGATGAACTGACGGCCGTACAGCGGCAAATACACTCCATGACTGCTGCAATCTTTGGTAAGCTCCTTGTAAATTCTGTGATAATTTGAACCTGCTGTAGCGTAAATCCGGTTTGAGACCATTCCAATCTTGTTGTAGGCACACATATTGGGCACTTAGGAAATGATGTGCGGAAGAAATTGAAAGCTGCCTACACCTTGGTGGAACAATTGTATACCGGAGCCCAACGGATCATCACCACAACTTCTCACAACAATCCGGCGCCCTCTTTAATCCAGGACACTCTTAGCAAGTTGTCAATGCTTTTAGCCCGGATTGAGGAGCTGAAAAAATCCGCTGCCCGAACCGGAGCCATCAATGCCTTAATCCGGGCAAAGGCATGGGTGCCAGATTTTGATCCTGTGGAAGCAGCTCAAGGCTATCCCAGCCTGAAAGAAGATGGCTCTGAATTCAACGAAGAGGATTTAAGGGCAATAAACCGTGCAGTGTGCCCTCTGGCTTGCCAGCTAGCTGAAGAGGCAGATTTGACGTATTATCAAGCGCAATATAACGAGCAAAACAAGCGAGTGCCTGCCCCAGCTGTTGAAGCAGAGAATCTGATCCCTCCAATCCGTAAGCACACTTATGCTCCTGATATTGAACCGTCTTCCCTGATCCATGAAGAGGCTGTTTTCCAAGCTTTAATGGGAATCGACTGGACCACTGTTGATTTCCAGCCAATGGGTAGAGACGAGGAAGCTGAAACGGCGGAGGATGAGGAGCAGGCTTGAACCAGAAGCCGGTTTGGAGAGCTGTTTGTGACATCTTCCGAAAAGAACAATGATCTTATTTAGGTACCGTGCTGCCTTGTAATAGGATAGTTAATGCTTCTAACCGGAATATGCCTTCGTACATAAGTACTGAAGCTTTCGTTTGGAGAACTCCAATTCATATTTCCTGTAATCAGAAAAATTTAAACTTCGGTGGCGGTTATACCGCCAGCCGGTTTATGATCCTGATATGTGTATCAGTAATATAACAAATATATGATACATAAATACCTGCCATCTTTGGATATGAAGCTGGCTTAGCCAAGCCTGAAGCGGCGGTTTTATAAACCATTACCGTCAAAAGAAAAAGGGGGGAGAAAATAGCTCCCGTATAAACCGTACTAAATCAATACGAGCCCCCTTGTTACTCCATGATGTTAACAGGAGAAAGGTAAACCAGGCATACTCCTCTGGATTAAAGGGGAATCAAATCCATCAGCTGAATCGGAAAAAAGGTGTTTGTCGACATAAAAGAAATCCGACAAAAGCAAATAATAAACAAACCATGAAAATAACATGGAAGCAAAGGCAATGATAAAAACCATTTGCAAAAATATGCTATACTGAGCTGATCAGATGGTATTACCATGGTCGGACAGGATCAAGGCCCCCAATAGGAGTGACAATGATTCAAGTCAGCCAGGTCCCCAAATGATTCGAGGCATATATGCCAGATCAAGAGGCGTGGCAATGGTTCGGGTTCGACCATGCCCCCAAGTGATTTTGTGGCCTTATGCCGACCAAGAGGCGTGACTGGTTCAGACTTGACCATGTCCCCAAATGATCTGGTGGCTATCGCCTATCAAAGGGTGTCGCGTTAGTTCGGACACGACCAAGGCCCCCAGTGATATATAAAAAAAACAAATGTCAAGGGGTAAACCGGAGGCCGCTTTAAACAGAACCACTCTGTGTAACCTCGCATGATGAGAAAGACAGAGACCCCGCTTTAGCTGAGGCTCCGGTTTGATATATCAAAGATAATATATACATTGTCATGATATGTACATAGATAGAGCCGATGGCTCAAGTATATAAGGCCGAAGATGAGCTATATTCCACGGCTTGTTGGTCTCCTCCCCTGATGTACGTGAGTCTTGATGCTCTTGAATATCAATCAGATAATACGACCCGTTGTGCAGATTCTTGCTGACCACGAACGGTCCTTCCCAAGGTGGGGATAACTTGTGCATATCTGTCTGGTCCTGGGTTAGTCGAAGCACCAAATCTCCTTCTTGAAAAGTTCTGGTTCTAACCCGGCGACTGTGATAGCGACGAAGATCTTGTTGGTAAATCGCCGAACGGGCAGCCGCCAGATCACGTGCTTCGTCCAATAGGTCCAAAGCGTCTTGCCATGCTGTCTCATTGCCTGCTTCAACATAAGCCGCCACACGAGGCGAATCGTGCCGGATATCACTAGGGAGAACTGCCTCTGCTCCATAGACCATAAAAAATGGTGTGTAACCTGTGGACCGGTTTGGTGTAGTATTGATACTCCAGAGCACAGATGGTAGCTCTTCAACCCAACATCCCGGCGTCCTTTGCAATGGGACCATAAGCCGGGGTCTGATGCCTCGCAAGATCTCTTGATTAGCTCGTTCGGCCTGTCCATTGGACTGGGGGTGCGCTACCGATGACACGTCAAGTCGGATGTGCTCACGCTTACAGAACTCCTTCATAGCCCCCTTGGATAAATTGGTACCATTGTCAGTAATGATACTGTGCGGAAAGCCAAACCGGAAAATTATCCTTTTGATGAACTGCACCGCTGTTGCTGCATCGCACTTGCTGACAGGCTCCGCTTCAACCCACTTGGTAAATTTATCAACTGCTACCAAAAGGTGGGTTTTCTTATCCTTGGATCTTTTAAAAGGTCCAACCATATCCAGCCCCCAAGTTGCAAACGGCCATGTTATTGGGATCATCCTCAATTCTTGAGCCGACACATGAGCACGCCTTGAAAATTTCTGACATCCATCACACCGTTTAACCAAGTCCTCCGCGTCAGCATGCGCTGTCAACCAGTAGAACCCGTGACGAAACGCCTTTGCCACCAGAGACTTTGAAGCGGCGTGGTGTCCACAATCCCCTTCATGGATTTCTCTTAAGATTTCACAGCCTTCCTCAGGAGAAACACAACGTTGAAACGCCCCTGATACACTGCAATGATGTAATTCACCATTGACAATCGTCATAGACTTGGATCGCCGGACTATCTGCCTGGCTAGAATCTCATCCTCTGGTAACTCCCCCCGGTTCATGTACGCAAGATAAGGAACTGTCCAACCCGAAATAACATGCAGGGCTGCCACCAATTGAGCCTCCGGATCAGGAATAGCCAAATCCGCTTCACCTGGGAGCTTGACTGACGGGTTGTGCAACACGTCCAAAAAGACGTTAGGCAGGACCGGTTTACGCTGAGAGCCCAACCGGCTTAAAGCATCCGCCGCTTCATTCTTTCGACGGTCCACATGATCCACTTGATAACCCTTGAAACAACCTGCAATATTATCCACTTCCCGACGATATGCAGCCATGAGCGGGTCCTTAGAAAACCAAGTGCCAGACACCTGTTGAGCCACTAGGTCCGAGTCACCAAAGCACTTAACCCGGCTTAAATTCATCTCTTTAGCCATCCGCAGACCATGGAGCAAGGCTTCGTACTCAGCTGCATTATTAGTACAAGGGAACATTAAGCGGAGAACATAACAAAACTTATCACCTCGTGGGGAAGTTAATACGACTCCAACCCCCGAGCCTTCCAATTGCCTGGATCCGTCAAAATGAATAGTCCAATATGTGTGATCCGGATTCTCCTCTGGTGCTTGTAACTCCGTCCAGTCATTGATGAAATCAACAAGTGCTTGAGACTTCACTGCCGTCCGTGGCACATACTTCAGTCCGTGTGGCCCAAGCTCTATAGCCCACTTGGCAATCCGGCCAGTCGCCTCCCGGTTCTGTATAATATCACCCAAGGGAGCTGAGCTGACCACTGTGATGGGGTGCCCTTGAAAATACTGCTTCAACTTCCGACTGGCCATAAAAACACCATAGACCAGCTTCTGCCAATGCGGATACCTTTGCTTGGATTCAATAAGCACCTCGCTGATATAATAAACCGGCCGCTGAACCGGATATTCCTTGCCTGCCTCTTTGCGTTCCACCACAATAGCCACGCTAACTGCCCGAGCATTGGCCGCTACGTATAATAACAGTGGCTCCTTGTCGACCGGAGCTGCAAGAACAGGCGGATTGGCTAACTGCCGCTTAAGGTCCTCAAATGCTTCATCAGCAGCCGGACTCCAAATGAAATGGTCTGTCTTCCTCAGCATTTGGTACAAAGGAATGGCCTTATCTCCGAGGCGGCTGATAAACCGGCTTAGTGCGGCGATTCGGCCTGCCAAACGCTGAACATCATTGATGCACTTCGGTTTAGCCAAGGAGGTGATAGCTGTAATCTTCTCCGGATTAGCCTCAATTCCTCTATTAGACACCAGGAAACCCAGTAACTTGCCTGCCGGAACACCAAAGACACACTTGGCCGGATTAAGCATCATCTTGTAAACCCGCAAGTTGTCAAAGGTTTCCTTCAAATCATCCACCAGCGTCTCCTTCTGCCTTGACTTTACTACAATATCATCCACATAGGCATGCACATTGCGGCCGATCTGTTTATGCAGGCAATTCTGTACACACCGTTGGTAGGTGGCTTGGGCACTCTTGAGTCCGAAGGGCATAGACACATAGCAGAAGGCTCCAAAGGGAGTAATAAACGCTGTTTTCTCCTGGTCTTTAACCGCCATTTTGATCCGATGATATCCGGAGTATGCATCCAAAAAACTCAAACGCTCACAACCTGCCGTGGCATCAATGATCTGGTCAATGCGGGGGAGGGAAAAAGGATCCGCTGGACAGGCCCTGTTAAGATCTGTGTAATCCACACACATACGCCAAGTGCCATTTTTCTTAAGAACCAGCACCGGATTAGCAAGCCACTCTGGATGGAACACCTCAATGATAAAGCCAGCTGCCAAAAGCCTGGCCACTTCCTCTCCAATGGCCTTTTGCCTTTCTTCGTTAAACCGGCGAAGGAATTGCTTCACTGGTTTATACTTAGGATCCACATTAAGAGTGTGCTCAGCGAGTTCCCTCGGTACACCTGGCATGTCGGATGGCTTCCATGCGAAGATGTCCCGATTCTCACGGATGGACTCGATGAGCGCGCTTTCCTATTTGGGATCCAAATTAGTACTGACAGTGAACTGCTTGGGTGAATCGCCGGGCACGAAGTCAACAAGCTTGGTCTCAGCTGCCGATTTGAACTTCAGATCTGAATCATGCTCTGTAGTTGGCTTCTTCAAAGGAGTCATATCCGCCGGATCGACATTGTCCTTATAATACTTCAACTCCTCCGTGGCACAGACCGACTCTGCATAAGCCGCATCACCTTCCTCACATTCCAAAGCGACCCTACGGCTCCCATGAACCGTTATTGCCCCCTTGTAACCCGGCATCTTGAGCTGCAAGTAGATATAACAAGGCCGCGCCATGAATTTGGCGTAAGCCGGCCGGCCAAACAAGGCATGATACGGGCTCCGGATCTTCACCACCTCAAATGTTAATTTTTCCGATCGGGAGTCGTGCTCGTCCCCAAAAGCCACATCCAGGGCTATCTTACCAACAGGATATGCAGATTTGCCAGGCACCACACCATGGAACACCATATTCGACGGTCTGAGATCTTTCTCTGTTAAACCCATGCGGCGGAATGTCTCATAGTACAGTATGCTAATACTGCTTCCTCCATCCATGAGTACCTTGGTGAATTTATAACCCCCCACCTGAGGGTCTACCACTAATGCTAGCCGGCCCGGATTATCAACCCGGGGCGGGTGATCCTCTCTGCTCCACACGATAGGCTGCTCCGACCAGCGCAAGTAACGTGGTAAGGCCGGTTCAACAGAATTCACCGCTCGCTTGTGGAGTTTTCGGTCGCGTTTATCCAAACTAGTTGTGAAAACATGATATTGCCCACTGTTCAACTCTTTTGGCTGGCTCTGATAACCCGACTGCTGTTGCTGCTGCTGCTGGCTGTTCTGATTATTCTGGTGATTGTGACCACCCTGATTGCGACCTGAACCGGAAGCTCCATCGTGATCCGGCCCGTGGAAACCGGATGCTGAACCGCCACCTGATCCGTGATCATACCGGAAGGCATTAGAGTTTTTGAACTCCTGCATGATATAACAATCTTTCCAAAGATGGTTAGCCGGCGACTCCTTCGTCCCGTGCTTTGGGCAAGGCCGATTCAACAAATAATTCAAACGGCTTGCGTTAGGGTTGGGAGCCCCATTACGATTCGCCGCTTTACCTCTGCGCCGCAGCCCCCTGTCTTGTGCATTAGTGTTGGCCACAAAATCCATGCTGCTATCCGCCTTGCATTTGCCTCCGTTTCCATGACCCGCCGGTTTGTACTGCTGCTGTTTGGAGTTGCTATTCTTCTTTCCCTTCCCTGCTTCATCATCATCAGGCTCGGGATCCTTGGTACTGTCCGAATCGGCATACTTCACTAAAGCGGCCATGAGGGTTCCCATGTCATTACAGAACCGCTTCATGCGTCCCAACTTCAATTTTAGAGGCTCAAACCGGCAGTTGCCTTCCAGAGTTAAGATCGCAGAGTCAGCATTAATCCTGTCAGATGAGTGCAAAATTTTCGAAACGCGGCGCACCCAACGGGTCGTTGATTCTCCTTCCTCCTGGACACAAGCCGCCAGGTCTACTATGGACTTGGGCTGCTTACATGTATCCTTAAAATTCTATATAAACCGGGCCCGCAACTGGGCCCATGAGCTGATAGAATTGGGTGGTAGGCTCTTTAACCAAGTACGAGTCGTGCCCTCAAGCATCATGGTGAAGTATTTTGCACATGCGGCCTCATCCACGTCCAGCATTTCCATGGCCATCTCATAACTCTCTACCCATGCTTTAGGGGATAAATCAGCGGTGTAATTTGGCACCTTGCGTGGACCCTTGAAATCTTTGGGCAGACGCACAATACGTAAAGCAGGGATTAAGCAAGGCACTCCCAAAGCGGATGTGACTCCTAGTCCGGCGAAGGTAGTAGAACGAACCGGTGTAAGTTGACCCGCATTATCCTGTGCTGCTAACTCGGCCCGCCTTTGTGCTCGGGCCTGGTCCACCACATCCTGTGCATCGCGGACACCGCCTGCCGGCTATCACCACGGGCTGCTTCACGGCCTCGCGCATTGCTCGATATGGTGGGTTCATTCAAGCGCCTGCTATAACTCTGGCTTGCACGGGGTGTAGAGTGGATCCGATCACGGCTATACGAATATGCTTCCTGCTGAATCAGCGCAGTCTGGAGCAGCTCCTTAACCCGGCGCGTCTCTATTGCTTGCGGAGAATCCCCTTCGACTGGGATGGCCTCTAACCGTGCAGCGGCCGCAACAAGGTTGTCCATAGGATTCGAATAATGACCCGGGGGTGTCGGGACCAGCAGAGGGGCCACAATGTTCTGTTGAGGGGGCTCCATTAGGCGGGGCTGGACCGTCGCTCCTGGCCCTGGTGCTTCAATCTGGTTTGCCTCCAGGTACTGCGGCGGATTACTGGGCCCTGCTCCTGGGGTGTGAAAGAGATTTCGGGGGTCACACCCTAACGGCAGGCGTGATCTGTGCTTCCGTTTCAAGACCTCCCGTGATGCATTCTGGTCGAGCAGGAGCTTATAGGCCTGGGCGTCCAAAGCGGCCCGCTCTGCAGCCATCATGTCCTTTTCTGCTGCCAGATCCGCTTTGGCTTGCACGATCTGCTCTTTCACCTTTGCGATCTCTGCATCATGAGCCTCCTGATCTGCCGGATTGGCTTCTGTCATAAGCGCGGCTAGTGCATCAAACAGGTCGGATAGGACTTGAACCGGCGGGCGCACAAGGCCTCCTGCCCCTGCTGCCGCTGCCGCTACTGATCCAGAGAGCATTGCTGCGGCAGTCGAAGAATAATTCGCCGCCTGGGTGCCGGCCATGAATATTCCAACCCGGTTGATCTGGCCTGGGGGGTCCGGAATACTGTCGCCATCGGAACAGCCACTAACCTGATCGTCTTGCAACTGGTATAGCGATTCGGTCTCTTCGGACGAGGATTCGTCGCCGGAATAGACGATGGTCTCGCTACCGTGTTCTGATTCATCCTCACGCTCTCCTCCGTGGATGACTCCAATGAAGGCACACTTCATGGCCGGTTTAACCTGGGTAGATCTCGCACGCTGAGCCGTCTCGACGAGCTCGGTGCAGATGTCCGGCTCAGGCCCAGGCTCACCGATTTTGCCGATGAAGACGTGTATGCCACCAAAGGGGACCCGGTACCCGTACTCAATCGAATCGGCCTCGGGACCCCATCCTACATCGTCGATGTAGATCTTGCCACGACGACTCTTGGTCATCTGGCCCACAGCATAGCCTTCGAGTCCTTTGAGCTTGCCCTCCAAGATCGTCAAACCATCGTGCGATCGCCCCACGGTGGGCGCCATCTGTCGTGGATTTGTCACGGCAGATGTCCTAGCGAAAGGACTTAGTCGTGGAGCCATCGCTACGAGTTTACTTGAAGGGGTTAAAGCGGACACAAAGACACGAGGGGTTTATACTAGTTCGGCCCCTTCGATGAAGGTAAAAGCCTACGTCTAGTTGTGATGGAATTGATGTGGACTCGATGGCTAGGGAGCAAACAAGCTTCGCCTAGACTCGAGTTGTCGTTGTCTCCCTTGAACCGCCGCCGGGTCGTCCCCTTATATACACGGGTGACGCCCGACGGTCCACAGAGTCCCAACCGGTTCATACTCGTATCCCGGTTGGTATCTCTCTATTCCTAACTTATAATACAAGTTATACATCAGGTCGGTTTATGGCTACAGATTCTAAACCGACTATAGGCCTTGGGCCTTCCTCTGCTTATACCACTAATGAATTTAACCCGGCCCGAGTAGGCCGGTTTACGCCTAGTGGTAATATCCCCAACAGGACCCCCTACCCGAGATCTGCTAGTTTTGACATGGACATTGGTGCTTTCATTGAGAGTTCCTGTGTGTCGTCGACAGAAGGGTTGATGGCTCGCCTTGTCATCAAGGACAGTATCACTCCCGGAGGAGCCTTAGCTTCAGGGCAAACCCTCCGGCTTGGCAGCTTCACCATGAGCGCTCGTTCATCCGTTAAGCCAAAGGCAGCCCAGCTTGTCACCAAAAATCATCTCCATGTCGGACCCGAATACTCCGACAAGATGGATCCGGCAGATATATCGTCCTTGAACAAACTGCTAGATCGCATCGCCACCCTGGGGGTCGCAATTGACTATGACCGGATTGGGCTTAAACCCGATCAGAGAGAAATCAAATCTCCAGCGGTTACCCATCAGGTGACAGTTGTGGAGGAACAAGCTGACAATAACTCTTCTCCTACATTAAGAACAAATTATGTTCGGATTTCCGATCTTGGAGATCCGTACACCCATCTTCGGGAGAACACTCCCTGTTCTCCGAACATAGAATCGGGCATCAAGCCTGAAAACTCACCGGACACTCCGGAGCCCGGGCTCGTAACCTTGAAAATTCTTCAAACTCCGGATTTCACCGTGGGTCAGGGCTCGAGTTTAACCCCGCCCACCCACCACAAGCAATATTCCACAAGCAATTCTTGTCCTCCAGATATATGTGACCTAATGCACGTACGGCAGCAGCCTCAGGAAACAGTCCTTGACTTCTGGGCCAGATTCCTCCTTGTTAAAAACAAGATCAAAGATTGCTACGACGATGACGCGATCTCAGTATTTTGTAATAACTGTATGGATGAGGGAATCCTTAATGCCCTCAACCGCCTCAGCGTATTGCATTTCGCAAATTTGGCACACATAGTACAGAAGTACTGCGCAATGGAAAGAGCTTGGAAAACCCAGACAACCCACTGGGAACCGAAGCCCTTCAGGCCATCTCCCAGGCGGGCAAAAAGGATGCACCCTCGCGGGCCACCTGATCATCATCCCACGGAAAAGAAAATCAAGCCCTTTATAGGATGTAGAACTATCCTCGAGGAATGCCTCGACAGGCCCTGTCAAATTCACATGACGCTGAATACCGAGCCAACGCACAGCCTCCGGGCATGTTGGACACTCCGGCAAGTGGCAAAGAGCGGCAAGGGTATCCTCACCAACATTACCCCAGAGAACTACTCTTCGGAGGACGACAATCTCAAAGTATTCACGGTCTTTGTGACCTTCTCGTCAAATAATTAGCGCAAAAGAGTGCTCCGCGACCTCGCCGAAGTCTGCCTAGTGGCAGCAATAAATCCTTGGAACGATACAGCGTTCACTTTCAATACCGATGACGAACCAAGATCCCGCTCAGTCCGGGCACTGGCTGCTTTGGTGTAACGCCCCGGATCTGATGCGCTAGGTGTCTGCTAGTTATTCGCTGTCGTTGCCATGTCATATGCTTGTGTGTTGCATTTTGCCATGTCATCATCTGCATTCCATTTGCATGTTTTTCAAAACTTGCATCCGTTCGGGTTCCGCCGGTTCTCTCCGTTGTCCGTTCGAAGTCCGGACCTCTCGCACGCGCCCGTTGCCCCTCTCAGACCTTGTTTCATGTGCGGGTGTTAAACTTTCTCGGAATGGCCCGAGGTTTGCCAAGCGGCCTTGGTATAGCACTGGTAGACCGCCTGTCAAGTTTCGTGCCATTTGGAGTTCGTTTGATACTCCAACGGTTAATCGGGTAACCGTAAAGCCCCTTTCTCTTTGCAGCCCAACACCTCTTCCCACAACCCACCAAACCCATCTAAACCCCTTCCATGCTCTCCGCCGTTCGATCACGATCGCGTGGACGAAAACCACTCCTCATTTGGACTCTCCCAGCTTCCAGAATCTATATATATGCCCCTCCCCCCGAAATTCGCGGATGAATTCTCCCCCCCCGAAACCCTAGCTTTTCCCTCTCCGCCGTTGGACGCGTCCACCCCCGGCCGGACACGTCCGCCCCGCCGCACCCATCCAATCAGAGAGCGCCACATGGCACTCCCGCCGCCTCCGCCGTCCGGCCCACCGGGCCCACGGCTGGCCCGCACGCCTGCGCCGCCACCCGAGTGCGCCGGCGCCTCCGTCCGTCGCCGCCGCGTCGCCGTAGTCCTCCCGCGCCGCCGCCCGCCGCCTCCACCGGCGACCGCCAGAGTCCCGCTCGTCCCCTCCGCCGGCGCGCCTCCGCCCCGCGCCGCCCCTCCAATCCGCCGCCGCCCGTCTTCGCCGTGGCGCCCCGCCGCCGCCATCTGCCGGCCTCGCCGGGCCTCTTCTCCCGCCGGCGCTGCCATGCCCCACCGCCCGCGCCGGCCTGGGCCGCCGCCGGCCGAGCGTTTCCCCGCGCCTCCCCGCGTACCTCGTCGCCGGCCCCCTCCTCCACCGTCGTCGGCTGCCTCGTCGCCGGATCTGGGCGGGTGGATGAGATCCACCCATCCCCGATCCAAACGCCGTCCCTCGCGCCCGGTCCTCCCCATCCCGCATGACCCCGTCCAGCTTTTCCCCGGGGTGAGAAATACGGCTAAGTCCCTAAGTTTTGCATATTATCATGCCATGTTCATCGCATCATAACTCGATGCATACTGCTCCGTTTTGTGCGTGCGATATGTCAAAATGTTCATCATGATGTGCTATTCATTTCATTCCATTGCATCATATTCATTTGAGCTCATCTTGATGCCTGAATCATCATTGCAAGAGTGCTATATGATGTTGTCTGCTGTCTGTTAACAGAACTTGCTCTTTTGTCATTTTTGCCATGTTTGATGTGTGCATCCTATGAGGTTGATGTCTACATGTGTTTTGAACTATGCCATCCCATATTTACAGTGGTGTATGCCATGTATTTTTGTGATCAATTTGGTGACTAGAACAAGCATGCAAACTAGGCTTCGTGATGTTGCTGATTTTAGTCCATGTTCTGCTGTTATTTTGATGCCATGTAAACATGTATCTACAGAGAGATGCATGCTTATTTTGAGATACTTCAGTAAGGATGTTTTGAACATATAGTTTTCCTCTATACATTCATGCCCCTGTTTGCAATTATGGAGTAGTCTAGAATGTCATTTGCATGCTCTACTTTTGCTACAAAATGTTTCCTGGCAGATTATTTACATGTTATTCAATTTTGCCAAGGTTGTTGTAGTTGATCCTTGCATGCTATGAACTTGTTCTTGCCTTGGTTAGCATCATAAACATGTATTCTTGCTGATGATATGCTTATCTTGTCATGCAATGACTTGTGATGACTGAATCAAGCTTGTTAAGTAGGGTACTTGCTGTTACTGTTTTGCTAGACTGAATCTGTTACTTCGCGATGCTATGTAAACCTGCTGCTACAAGTCATTCTATGCATAATGTGGAGATGTTCACTAAGGGTGTTTTGTTATACATGTCATGCTCTATCCATCCATGCCCCTGGTTGCATTTATAGCCTGCTGTAGCTTGTTATAATCTTGCCCTCAAGTTGCTAAATAATGTTGTTGTCAGCCTGTTAACATTAAGTTCAGTTGTTGCCATGCTTGTTGTTAGTGATCCATGCAACCTATGAACTTGCTCTTGCCATTCTTAGCTTCACAAACATGCCTTATTACTGTTGGTTGCCTTGCCATGCCATGTAATGCTCAGTGGTGAGTGGTACAAGCTCACCAACATGCCTACTTATCGTTGTTCCTGCCATGTATGAATCTGTCATAAAACTTGCTATGTTTACTTGGGTGCCATCATTTCTTCTGTTCCTTTTTGGGTTATGGTCAGCAAAGGACTTTTGTTCTATGCATTTAGTAGTATCATGCCACGCCTTTGTTTGCCATGATAAGTTCCTGTAGAATGTTGTTTGATAGCTCTAAACATTGCAACCTGGTGTTATTTTCTGCAAACTCTGAAACTGTTTTTGTTTGCAATCTTGCCATCTGTGTTTGAGCATGTTCTAGTGACTTCTGGAGATAGCTTAGTGTTCATGTTTTGTTATGCTTTACCTGTACATCATGTCCATGCCTTTTGTTTTTATGTTGAGATGCTGGAGCATATTGTTTTGATGCTTGCAATATGCCTAGTTGCTGCTTTGGACAGATTGTAATTATGTCTTGTTTCATGTGTGTGTGTTGAACCGTTGCTCCGTCTTGAGTGTGCTCTATATGAAACTTGCTTAGAATTTCATGTAGCTTCATATTATCATGTTGCATCCTTGTTTTTGTGTGTTTGCTTGTTGTTTGATTGCATTTTGCATCAATGCATGTTTCACTTGTTTTGCTCATATCTTATAGGCCGTAGCTCCGAACTAAATGAACTTTATATGTAACTTGACTAGAATCTCGTGTAGATCATCTTGGTGCAACTTAACTTGCTGTTTAACAACTTGAAGATAATGTTTATTCAGATCTGGACCAATTTCGAAATATGCATATGAGGACTTATCGGAATTGTTATATGTTGTTCCCGGCCTCATTTAAACTTGCCTTGATGTGTTGTTTTGTTTTGCATCATCCCTTGCCATGAGTATCTTCATGTAGTCTTGTCTTGCATCATACTTGTTTGTGCATCATGTCATGTTCATGTGTGGTGTGTTTACTATGTTGTGTGCTTCTCTCGATAGTTTCCGTTTCGTTGCGATCGTGAGGATTCGTTCGTCTATGCTTGGTTCGGCTTCATCAGTTCGTCTTCTTCATGGACTCGTTCTTCTTCCTTGCGGGATTTCAGGCAAGATGACCGCTACCCTGGATCTCACTACTATCATTGCTATGCTAGTTGCTTTGTTCTATCGCTTTCCTGTGCTACCTATCATTTACTCTTCAAGCCTCCCAGATTGCCATGAACCTCTAACCTTTGATGCCCTTCTTTGCAAACCGTTGTTTGGCTATGTTACTGCTTTGCTCAGCCCCTCTTATAGTGTTGTTAGTTGCAGGTGAAGTTGAAGATTGCTCCATGGTGGACAGGATTTTGGTTGGGATATCACAATATCTCTTATATTATTAATGCATCTATATACTTGGTAAAGGGTGGAAGACTCGGCCTTATGCCTGGTGTTTTGTTCCACTCTTGCCACCCTAGTTTCCAACATACCGGAGTTATGTTCCCGGATTTTGCGTTCCTTACGCGGTTGGGTGATTTATGGGACCCCCTTGACAGTTCACTTTGAATAAAACTCCTCCAGCAAGGCCCAACATTGGTTTTACCATTTTCCTCACAACCACCTATACTTTTCCCTTGGGAGTCGCTCTCTCGAGGGTCATCTTTATTTCAGCCCCCCCAGGCCAGTGCTTGTCTAAGTGTTGGTCCGAACCGAGCAGCCTGCGGGGCCACCTCGGAGCAACTCGAGGGCTGGCTTTACTCGTAGCTTGACTTATCCGGTGTTGCCCTGAGAACGAGATATGTGCAGCTCCTATCGGGATTGTCGGCGCATCGGGCGGCTTTGCTGGTCTTGTTTTACCATTGTCGAAATTTCTTGTAAACCGGGATTCCGAGTCTGATCGGGTCTTCCTGGGAGAAGGTATATCCTTCGTTGATCGCGAGAGCTTATCATGGGCTAAGTTGGGACACCCCTGCAGGGTATAAACTTTCGAAAGCCGTGTCTGTGGTTATAGGCAGATGGGAATTTGTTAATGTTCGGTTGTAGATAACTTGACACCAGATCCGAATTAAGACGCATCAACCGCGTGTGTAGCCGTGATGGTCTCTTTTTGGCGGAGTCCGGGAAGTGAACACAGTTTTGGGTTATGGTTGACGTAAGTAGGAGTTCAGGATCACTTCTTGATCATTACTAGTTGACGACCGTTCCATTTGCTCTCTTCTCGCTCTTATTTGCGTATGTTAGCCACCACATATGCTTAGTCGTTGCTGCAGCCTCACCACTTTACCCCTTCCTTTCCCATTAAGCTTTGCTAGTGTTGATACCCATGGTAATGGGATTGCTGAGTCCTCGGGCTCACAGATTACTACAACAACAGTTGCAGGTACATGTTATGCGATGATCTTGACGCTAGAGCGATGTTTGCTTGTCTTGGAGTTCTTCTTCTGCTTCTTCTTTGATCAGGGGATAGGTTCTAGGTCGGCAGCCTGGGCTAGCAGGGTGGATGTCGTTTGAGTTTCTGTTTGTGTTTCATCCGTAGTCGGATGTTGTTCTTATGTATGATGATGTTGTATTCGTGTGGCATTGTATGCCTCTTGTATGTATCCCCATCTACTATGTAATGTTGATGTAATGATATCCACCTTGCAAGAGCGTTTCAATATGCGGTTCTATCCTTGGTGGGACCTTCGAGTCTCTTTAGGATAGTATCTCATATTGGGCGTGACAAGTTGGTATCAGAGCCTCGACCGACCCTAGGAGCCCCTTTGATTGATCGTGTAGTCTGGCCGTTGTTGAGTCTAGAAGAAAACTGTTTTTCGGAGTCTAGTTATATCGGAGAGTAGGAATTCTTTTTACTCCTCTGCCCCTTCGTCGCTCTGGTGAGGAATCTTGACGTAGGTGTTTTGAATTACTCCTCTTCCCCTTCAAATTTTTCTTTAGGGTCACGCAGTTGGTTTTCCGATCATTGGTTCTCATCCCTTTTCATCCGGTGCATTTCTCGTCAAGTCGACTCGACCCTCTTCATCTTTGCAAGTTCAATCCTCAGTTCGCTCTCAACGAAGTTGTTTCTCTATCCTCAGTTGTTTTCTTTTCCCACCCGCCCACCCTTTTCGTCTCGAAGCCGGAGTCCGTAATCGAGTATCCTTCCTACTCGTGCGATGTCTTTGCCTTCATTCCTCAATGATTTCAATCGGTGTTTTCTTTTCAAGATATTCGTTGGTTCCCCCTCCCAAGATGCCTTTGTTTTCCCGCCCTCCCACCCTGAATTTTCCTCTAAATCTTGCCCGTTCTCCAGAAGATTCGTGGTTGTAGCTTCATATTACCCTCTCAAATTATTCCATTTGTCAGATATTCTTTTTCTTACCCATCCAGAGTATGTCAGAAATTGTTTTCCCGTTTCTTTTCACTGGAGGCCATCGTTCCATAAGAATTCTTCGTCCTCACATTTCAGCTACCGTTATCCATTTATCCCGGTGCTTCGTTCAAGTGTTCTCTAATCGGCTCATTATCTCTTCGTTCTTTTGCATCTAAATACCCCTCAAGCATATTGGTTTTTCTAATTCTTCTCGGTGATTCTTTCTCTTTTCTTCGTTCATTTTCATTTCTAATGGTGGTTCGTTCAAGATTCTTTTTCTTTGATTATCATATTAATCCATTCGTTCTTTCGAATCCTACCGGTGGCTCAGGAAGACCTTCTCAAGTTTGCGACATGTCACTTCTCAATCCTTTTCAAGAAGAATAAGTGGTATGCAAAATCCTTTGCGTGTCATCAATTTAATTTGATGAAGGATAAGCATACAATAAATCTTATTCTTATTTCCTCAAAGTGAGTAATCCCTTCCTTCGGAGTTTGTTCATGAGGAATAAATTCTAGTTTCAAGTGTTTTCATCTTTTCTTTTCCGGAGTTCAAATTTCCTCGGTCATTTCGTCGAAACGTCCATCTGAATCATTGCAAGCTTTAATCTTATTCTTTCATCCTTCATTGTATCTCATCATCCTTTTGTTTACTGGAGTTCTTCATGGTGGTTCTTCATGATTTAATCTTTTCTTCAAGAGTTCATCAAGATTTTGTTGGTGGAGTTCAAGTATCTTTCTTCTCGAGTCTCGAAGTGTAATTAATTCTCCTTATTCTTTTGAAGCGGAGTTTTGCATTCCTTCGTTCTTCTCAGCTATTCAATCATTTCCGTTTGCGGCTGGTTATCACCTCATAATTTCTGAGATGTTATCCATAAGTCCACGACAAGCTTATTCTTTTCGTTGTTGAATTTTCTCAACAACTCCATTCAATCTTTTCTTCTAAGGTTGCTTTCTATTTCATTCGTGGCACAAGTTGTCATTTTCTTCTCCATTCTTTTCATTCTATTTCAATTCTTTACGGAGGTTTTATATCATGTCTTCATCAAGTATCATTCCATCCTCTCAAGCTCGTGTTCTATTCCTTCCATTTTCAGCCAGAGTGCTGCATAAATCCTTTCAGTCTTATTCGTTTCTTATCTCGTTCTAACCGGAGTGGTTTCTTAGCCTATCTGATTCCGTGAGCTTTCGATTCTCGTCTTTCTCGTCGTTCCTCCCTTTTTCTCGAGTGCTCTCGATTCTTTGTTTCTTCTCTTGGGTCTTGTTTCACCTCATTCCTTTTATCTCCCGTCTCGGTCCTAAGATCTCGGGACGAGATCTCTTGTTAGTGGAGGAGTGTTGTAACGCCCCGGATCCTATGCGCCAGGTGTCTGCTAGTTATTCGCCGTCGTTGCCATGTCATCTGCTTGCGTGTTGCATTTTTGCATGTCATCATCTGCATTTCATCTGCATGTTTTCCAAAACTTGCTTCCGTTCGGGTTCCGCCGGTTCTCTCCGTTGTCCGTTCGGAGTCCGGACCTCTCGCGCGCGCCCGTCGCCCCTCTCAGACCTTGTTTCATGTGCGGGTGTTAAACTTTCTCGGAATGGCCCGAGGTTTTCCAGGTGGCCTTGGTATAGCACCGGTTGACCGCCTGTCAAGTTTCGTGCCATTTGGAGTTCGTTTGATACTCCAGCGGTTAACCGGGTAACCGTAAAGCCTCTTTCTCTTTGCAGCCCAACACCTCTTCCCACAGCCCACCAAACCCATCTAAACCCCCTCCATGCTCTCCGCCGTTCGATCACGACCGCGTGGCTGAAAACCGCTCCTCATTTGGACTCTCCTAACTCCCAGAATCTATATATATGCCCCTCCCCCCGAAATTCGCGGATGAATTCTCCCCCCGAAACCCTAGCTTTTCCCTCTCCGCTGCCGGACGCGTTCGCCCCTGGCCGGACACGTCCGCCCCGCCGCGCCCAGCCAATCAGAGAGCGCCACGTGGCCCTCCCGCCGCCTCCACCGTCCGGCCCGCCCGGCCCGCGGCTGGTCCGCG
>NC_041391.1:555902318-555905283 GCF_002162155.2 Triticum dicoccoides | reverse complement strand
TTCTCCCGCCAGCGCCGCCATGCCCCGCCGCTCGTGCCAGCCTGGGCCGCCGCTGCCCGCCGGCCAAGCGTTTCCCCGCGCCTCCCCGCGCACCTCGTCGCTGGCCCCCTCCTCCACCGTCGCCGGCTGCCTCGTCACCGGATCTGGGCGGGTGGATGAGATCCACCCGTCCCCAATCCAAACACCGTCCCTCGCGCCCGGTCCTCCCCATCCCACACGACCCCGTCCAGCTTTTCCCCGGGATGAGAAATACGGCCAAGTCCCTAAGTTTTTCAAATTATCATGCCATGTTCATCGCATCATAACTGCATGCATACTGCTCCGCTTTGTGCATGCTATATGTCAAAATGTTCATCATGATGTGCTCTTCATTTCATTCCATTGCATCATATTCATTTGAGCTCATCTTGATGCCTGAATCATCGTTGCAAGAGTGCTATATGATGTTGTCTGCTGCCTGTTAACAGAACTTGCTCTTTTGTCATTTTTGCCATGTTTGATGTGTGCATCCTATTAGGTTGATGTCTACATGTGTTTTGAACTATGCCATGCCATATTTACAGTGGTGTATGCCATGTATTTTTGTGATCAATGTGGTGACTAGAACAAGCATGCAAACTAGGCTTCGTGATGTTGCTGATTTTAGTCCCTGTTCTGCTGTTATTTTGATGCCATGTAAACATGTTGCTACAGAGAGATCCATGCTTATTTTGAGATACTTCAGTAAGGATGTTTTGAACATATGGTTTTCCTCTATCCATTCATGCCCCTGTTTGCAATTATGGAGTAGTCTAGCATGTCATTTGCGTGCTCTACTTTTGCTACAAAATGTTTCCTGGCAGATTTTTTACATGTTATTCAATTTTGCCAAGGTTGTTGTAGTTGATCCTTGCATGCTATGAACTTGTTCTTGCCTTGGTTAGCTTCATAAACATGTATTCTTGCTGATGCAATGCTTATCTTGTCATGCAATGACTTGTGGTGACTGAATCAAGCTTGTTAAGTAGGGTACTTGATGTTACTGTTTTGCTAGACTGAATTTTTTATTTCGTGATGCTATGTAAACCTGCTGCTACAAGTCATTCTATGAATAATCTGGAGATGTTCACTAAGGGTGTTTTGTTATACATGTCATGCTCTATCCATCCATGCCCCTGGTTGCATTTATAGCCTGTTGTAGCTTGTTGTAATCTTGCCCTCAAGTTGCTAAATAATGTTGTTGTCAGCCTGTTAACATTAAGTTCAGTTGTTTCCATGCTTGTTGTTAGTGATCCATGCAATCTATGAACTTGATCTTGCCATGCTTAGCTTCACAAACATGCCTTCTTACTATTGGTTGCCTTACCATGCCATGTAATGCTCAGTGGTGAGTGGTACAAGCTCACCAACATGCCTACTTATCGTTGTTCCTGCCATGTATGAATCTGTCATAAAACTTGCTATGTTTACTTGGGTGCCATCATTTCTTCTGATCCTTTTTGGCTTATGGTCAGTAAAGGACTTTTGTTCTATGCACTTAGTAGTATCATGCCATGTCTTTGTTTGCCATGATAAGTTCATGTAGCATGTTGTTTGATAGCTCTAAACATTGCAACCTGATGTTATTTTCTGCAAAGTCTGAAACTGTTTTTGTTTGCAATCTTGCCATGTGTGTTTGAGCATGTTCTAGTGATTTCTGGAGATAGCTCAGTTTTCGTGTTTTGTTATGCTTTATCTGTACATCATGTCCATGCCTTTTGTTTTTATGTTGAGATGATGTAGCATATTGCTTTGATGCTTGCAATATGCCTAGTTGCTGTTTTGGACAGATTGTTATTATATCTTGTTTCATGTGTGTGTTGAACCGTTGCTCCGTCTTGAGTGTGCTCTATATGAAACTTGCTTAGAATTTCATGTTGCTTCATATTATCATGTTGCATCCTTGTTTTGGTGTGTTTGCTTCTTGTTTGATTGCATTTTGCATCAATGCCATGTTTAACTTGTTTTGCTCATATCTTCTAGGCCGTAGCTCCGAACTAAATGAACTTTATATGTAACTTGACTAGAATCTCGTGTAGATCATCTTGGTGCAACTAAAATTGCTGTTTAACAACTTGAACATAATGTTTATTCATATCTGGACCAATTTCGAAATATGCATATGAGGACTTACCGGAATTGTTATATGTTGTTCCCGGCCTCATTTAAACTTGCCTTGATGTGTTGTTTTGTTTTGCATCATCCCTTGCCATGAGTAGCTTCATGTAGTCTTGTCTTGCATCATACTTGTTTGTGCATCATGTCATGTTCATGTGTGGTGTGTTTACTATGTTGTGTGCTTCTCTCGATAGTTTCTGTTTCGTTGCGATCGTGAGGATTCGTTCGTCTACGCTTGGTTCGGCTTCATCCGTTCGTCTTCTTCATGGACTCGTTCTTCTTCCTTGCGGGATTTCAGGCAAGATGACCGCTACCCTGGATCTCACTACTATCATTGCTATGCTAGTTGCTTCGTTCTATCGCTTTGTTGTGCTACCTATCATTTACTCTTCAAGCCTCCCAGATTGCCATGAACCTCTAACCTTTGATGCCCTTCTTTGCAAACCATTGTTTGGCTATGTTACTGCTTTGCTCAGCCCCTCTTATAGCGTTGTTAGTTGCAGGTGAAGTTGAAGATTGCTCCATGGTGGACAGGATTTTGGTTGGGATATCACAATATCTCTTATATTATTAATGCATCTATATACTTGGTAAAGGGTGGAAGACTCAGCCTTATGCCTAGTGTTTTTTTCCACTCTTGCCGCCCTAGTTTCTGTCATACCAGTGTTATGTTCCCGGATTTTGTGTTCCTTACGCGGTTGGGTGATTTATGGGACCCCCTTGACAGTTTGCTTTGAATAAAACTCCTCCAGCAAGGCCCAACATTGGTTTTACCATTTGCCTCACCACCACCTATACTTTTCCCTTGGGAGTCGCTCTCTCGAGGGTC
>NC_041391.1:555898227-555901933 GCF_002162155.2 Triticum dicoccoides | reverse complement strand
CAGTGCTTGTCTAAGTGTTGGTCCGAACCGAGCAGCCTGCGGGGCCACCTCGGGGCAACTCGAGGGCTGGTTTTACTCGTAGCTTGACTTATCCGGTGTTGCCCTGAGAACGAGATATGTGCAGCTCCTATCGGGATTGTCGGCGCATTGGGCGGCTTTGCTGGTCTTGTTTTACCATTGTCGAAATGTCTTGTAAACCGAGATTCCAAGTCTGATCGGGTCTTCCTGGGAGAAGGTATATCCTTCGTTGATCGCGAGAGCTTATCATGGGCTAAGTTGGGACACCCCTGCAGGGTATAAACTTTCGAAAGCCGTGCCTGCGATTATAGGCAGATGGGAATTTGTTAATGTCCGGTTGTAGATAACTTGACACCAGATCTGAATTAAAACGCATCAACCGCGTGTGTAGCCGTGATGGTCTCTTTTCGGCGGAGTCCGGGAAGTGAACACGGTTTTGGGTTATGGTTGACGTAAGTAGGAGTTCAGGATCACTTCTTGATCATTACTAGTTGACGACCGTTCCATTTGCTCTCTTCTCGCTCTTATTTGCGTATGTTAGCCACCATATATGCTTAGTCGTTGCTGCAGCCTCACCACTTTACCCCTTCCTTTCCCATTAAGCTTTGCTAGTCTTGATACCCATGGTAATGGGATTGCTGAGTCTTCGTGGCTCACAGATTACTACAACAACAGTTGCAGGTACATGTTATGCGATGATCTTGACGCGAGAGCGATGTTTGCTTGTCTTGGAGTTCTTCTTCTGCTTCTTCTTCGATCAGGGGATAGGTTCCAGGTCGGCAGCCTGGGCAAGCAGGGTGGATGCCGTTTGAGTTTCTGTTTGTGTTTCATCCATAGTCGGATGTTGTTCTTATGTATGATGATGTTGTATTCGTGTGGCATTGTATGCCTCTTGTATGTATCCCCATCTATTATGTAATGTTGATGTAATGATATCCACCTTGCAAGAGTGTTTCAATATCCGGTTCTATCCTTGGTGGGACCTTCGAGTCTCTTTAGGATAGTATCGCATATTGGGCATGACAAGTTGGTATCAGAGCCTCGACCGACCCTAGGAGCCCATTTGATTGATCGTGTAGTCTGGCCGTTGTTGAGTCTAGAAGAAAACTGTTTTTCGGAGTCTAGTTTTATCGGAGAGTAGGAATTCTTTTTACTCCTCTGCCCCTTGGTCGCTCTAGTGAGGAATCTTGACGTAGGTGTTTTGAATTACTCCTCTTCCCCTTCAAATTTTTCTTTAGGGTCACACAGTTGGTTTTCCAATCGTTGGTTCTCATCTCTTTTCATCCGGTGCATTTCTCGTCAAGTCGACTCGACCCTCTTCAGCTTTGCAAGTTCAATCCTCAGTTCGCTCTCAACAAAGTTGTTTCTCTATCCTCAGTTGTTTTCTTTTCCCACCCGCCCACCCTTTTCGTCTCGAAGCCGGAGTCCGTAATCGAGTATCCTTCCTACTCGTGCGATGTCTTTGCCTTCTTTCCTCAATGATTTCAATCGGTGTTTTCTTTTCAAGATATTCGTTGGTTCCCCCTCCCAAGTTGCCTTTGTTTTCCCGCCCTCCCACCCTGAATTTTCCTCTAAATCATGCCCGTTCTCCCGAAGATTCGTGGTTCTAGCTTCATATTATCCTCTCAAATTATTCCATTTGTCAGATATACTTTTTCTTACCCATCCGGAGTATGTCAGAAATTGTTTTCCCGTTTCTTTTCACCGGAGGCCATCGTTCTGTAAGAATTCTTCGTCCTCACATTTCAGCTACCGTTATCCATTTATCCCGGTGCTTCGTTCAAGTGTTCTCTAATCAGCTCATTATCTCTTTGTTCTTTTGCATCTAAATCCCCCTCAAGCATATTGGTTCTTCTAATTCTTCCTGGAAATTCTTTCTCTTTTCTTCGTTCATTTTCATTTCTAACGGTGGTTCGTTCAAGATTCTTTTTCTTTGATTATCATATTAATCCATTCGTTCTTTCAAGTCCTACCGGTGGCTCAGGAAGACCTTCTCAAGTTTGCGACATGTCACTTCTCAATCCTTTTCAAGAAGAATAAGTGGTATGCAAAATCCTTTGCTTGTCATCAATTTAATTTGATGAAGGATAAGCATAAAATAAATCTTATTCTTATTTCCTCAAAGTGAGTAATCCCTTCCTTCAGAGTTTGTTCGTGAGGAATAAATTCTAGTTTCAAGTGTTTTCATCTTTTCTTTTCCGGAGTTCAAATTTCCTCGGTCATTTCGTCGGAACCTCCATGTGAATCATCGCAAGCTTTAATCTTATTCTTTCATCCTTCATTGTATCTCGTCATCCTTTTGTTTACCGGAGTTCTTCATGGTGGTTCTTCATGATTTAATCTTTTCTTCAAGAGTTCATCAAGATTTTGTTGGTGGAGTTCAAGTATCTTTCTTCTCGAGTCTCGAAGTGTAATTAATTCTCCGTATTCTTTTGAAGCAGAGTTTTGCATTCCTTCGTTCTTCTCAGCTATTCAATCATTTCTGTTTGCGGCTGGTTATCACCTCATAATTTCTGAGATGTTATCGATAAGTCCACGACAAGCTTATTCTTTTCGTTGTTGAATTTTCTCAACAACTCCATTCAATCTTTTCTTCTAAGGTTGCTTTCTATTTCATTCGTGGCACAAGTTGTCATTTTCTTCTCCATTCTTTTCATTCTATTTCAATTCTTTCCGGAGGTTTTATATCATGTCTTCATCAAGTATCATTCCATCCTCTCAAGCTCGTGTTCTATTCCTTCCATTTTCAGCCGAAGTGCTACCTAAATCCTTTCAGTCTTATTCGTTTCTTATCTCGTTCTAACCGGAGTGGTTTCTTAGTCTATCTGATTCCGTGAGCTTTCGATTCTCGTCTTTCTCGTCGTTCCTCTCTTCTTCTCGAGTGCTCTCGATTCTTTGCTTCTTCTCTTGGGTTCTTGTTTCACCTCATCCCTTTTATCTCCCGTCTCGCTCCTAAGATCTCGGGACGAGATCTCTTGTTAGTGGAGGAGTGTTGTAACACCCCGGATCCGATGCGCTAGGTGTCTGCTAGTTATTCGCCGTCGTTGCCATGTCATCTGCTTGCGTGTTGCATTTTTCCATGTCATCATTTGCATTTCATCTGCATGTTTTTCAAAACTTGCATCCGTTCGGGTTCCGCCGGTTCTCTCCGTTGTCCGTTCGGAGTCCAGACCTCTCGCGCGCGCCCGTCGCCCCTCTCAGACCTTGTTTCATGTGCGGGTGTTAAACTTTCTCGGAATGGCCCGAGGTTCGCCAAGCGGCCTTGGTATAGCACCGGTAGACCGCCTGTCAAGTTTCGTGCCATTTGGAGTTCGTTTGATACTCCAACAGTTAACCGGATAACCGTAAAGCCCCTTTCTCTTTGCAGCCCAACACCTCTTCCCACAGCCCACCAAACCCATCTAAACCCCCTCCATGCTCTCCGTCGTTCGATCACGATCGCGTGGTCGAAAACCGCTCCTCATTTGGACTCTCCTAGCTCCCAGAATCTATATAGATGCCCCTCCCCCCGAAATTCGCGGATGAATTCTCCCCCCGAAAACCTAGCTTTTCCCTCTCCGCCGCCGGACGTCCGCCCCCGGCCGGACACGTCCGCCCCGCCGCGCCCAGCCAATCAGAGAGCGCCACGTGGCACTCCCACCGCCTCCGCCGTCCGGCCCTCCCGGCACGCGGCTGGCCCACACGGCCC
>NC_041391.1:555780219-555897745 GCF_002162155.2 Triticum dicoccoides | reverse complement strand
ATCCGCCACCGCCCGTCTTCGCCGTGGCGCCCCGCCGTCGCCATCTGCCGGCCTCCCCGGGCCTCTTCTCCCGCCGGCGCCGCCATGCCCGGCCGCCCGCGCCGGCCTGGGCCGCCGCCGCCCGCCGGCCAAGCGTTTCCCCGCGCCTCCCCGCGCACCTCGTCGCCGGCCCCCTCCTCCACCGTCGCCGGCTGCCTCGTCGCCGGATCTGGGCGGGTGGATGAGATCCACCCATCCCCGATCCAAACGCCGTCCCTCGCGCCCGGCCCTCCCCATCCCGCACGACCCCGTCCAGCTTTTCCCCGGGGTGAGAAATACGGCTAAGTCCCTAAGTTTGCATATTATCATGCCATGTTCATCACATCATAACTCCATGCATACTGCTCCGTTTTGTGCGTGCTATATGTCAAAATGTTCATCATGATGTGCTCTTCATTTCATTCCATTGCATCATATTCATTTGAGCTCATCTTGATGCCTGAATCATTATTGCAAGAGTGCTATATGATGTTATCTGCTGTCTGTTAACAGAACTTGCTCTTTTGTCATTTTTGCCATGTTTGATGTGTGCATCCTATGAGGTTGATGTCTACTTGTGTTTTGAACTATGCCATGCCATATTTACAATGGTGTATGCCATGTATTTTTGTGATCAATGAGGTGACTAGAACAAGAATGCAAACTAGGCTTCGTGATGTTGCTGATTTTAGTCCCTGTTCTGCTGTTATTTTGATGCCATGTAAACATCTTGCTAAAGAGAGATCCATGCTTATTTTGAGATACTTCAGTAAGGATGTTTTGAACATATGGTTTTCCTCTATCCATTCATGCCCCTGTGTGCAATTATGGAGTAGTATAGCATGTCATTTTCGTGCTCTACTTTTGCTACAAAATGTTTCCTGGCAGATTGTTTACATGTTATTCAATGTTGCCAAGGTTGTTGTAGTTGATCCTTGCATGCTATGAACTTGTTCTTGCCTTGGTTAGCTTCATAAACAAGTATTCTTGCTGATGCAATGCTTATCTTGTCATGCAATGACTTGTGGTGACTGAATCAAGCTTATTAAGTAGGGTACTTGCTGTTACTGTTTTGCTAGACTGAATTTTTTTATTTCGTGATCCTATGTAAACCTGCTGCTACAAGTCATTCTATGGATAATCTGCAGATGTTCACTAAGGGTGTTTTTTTATACATGTCATGCTCTATCCATCCATGCCCTGGTTGCATTTATAGCCTGCTGTAGCTTGTTGTAATCTTGCCCTCAAGTTGCTAAATAATGTTGTTGTCAGTCTGTTAACATTAAGTTCAGTTGTTCCCATGCTTGTTGTTAGTGATCCATGCAACCTATCAACTTGCTCTTGCCATGCTTAGCTTCACAAACATGCCTTCTTACTGTTGGTTGCTTTGCCATGCCATTTAATGCTCAGTGGTGAGTGGTACAAGCTCACCAACATGCCTACTTATCGTTGTTCCTGCCATGTATGAATCTGTCATAAAACTTGCTATGTTTACTTGGGTGCCATCATTTCTTCTGATCCTTTTTGGCTTATGGTCATTTAAGGACTTTTGTTCTATGCATTTAGTAGTATCATGCCATGATTTTGTTTGCCATGATAAGTTCATGTAGCATGTTGTTTGATAGCTCTAAAAATTGCAACCTGATGTTATTTTCTGCAAAGTCTGAAACTATTTTTGTTTGCAATCTTGCCATGTGTGTTTGAGCATGTTCTAGTGGTTTCCGGAGATAGCTCAGTGTTCATGTTTTGTTATGCTTTACCTGTACATCATGCCCATGCCTTTTGTTTTTATGTTGAGATGCTATAGCATATTGTTTTGATGCTTGCAATATGCCTAGTTGCTGTTTTGGACAGATTGTTATTATATCTTGTTTCATGTGTGTGTGTTGAACCGTTGCTCCGTCTTGAGTGTGCTCTATATGAAACTTGCTTAGAATTTCATGTAGCTTCATATTATCATGTTGCATCCTTGTTTTGGTGTGTTTGCTTGTTGTTTGATTGCATTTTGCATCAATGCCATGTTTAACTTGTTTCGCTCATGTCTTCTAGGCCGTAGCTCCGAACTAAATGAACTTTATATGTAACTTGACTAGAATCTCGTGTAGATCATCTTGGTGCAACTTAACTTGCTGTTTAACAACTTTAACATAATGTTTATTCAGATCTGGACCAATTTCGAAATATGCATATGAGGACTTACTGGAATTGTTATATGTTGTTCCCGGCCTCATTTAAACTTGCCTTGATGTGTTGTTATGTTTTGCATCATCCCATGCCATGAGTAGCTTCATGTAGTCTTGTCTTGCATCATACTTGTTTGTGCATCATGTCATGTTCATGTGTGGTGTGTTTACTATGTTGTGTGCTTCTCTCGATAGTTTCCGTTTCGTTGCGATCGTGAGGATTCGTTCGTCTACGCTTGGTTCGGCTTCATCCGTTCGTCTTCTTCATGGACTCGTTCTTCTTCCTTGCGGGATTTCAGGCAAGATGACCGCTACCCTGGATCTCACTACTATCATTGCTATGCTAGTTGCTTCGTTCTATCGCTTTGCTGCGCTACCTATCATTTACTCTTCAAGCCTCCCAGATTGCCATGAACCTCTAACCTTTGATACCCTTCCTAGCAAACCGTTGTTTGGCTATGTTGCCGCTTTGCTCAGCCCCTCTTATAGCGTTGTTAGTTGCAGGTGAAGTTGAAGATTGCTCCATGGTGGACAGGATTTTGGTTGGGATATCACAATATCTCTTATATTATTAATGCATCTATATACTTGGTAAAGGGTGGAAGACTCGGCCTTATGCGTGGTGTTTTGTTCCACTCTTGCCGCCCTAGTTTCTGTCATACCGGTGTTATGTTCCCGGATATTGTGTTCCTTACGCGGTTGGGTGATTTATGGGACCCCCTTGACAGTTTGCTTTGAATAAAACTCCTCCAGCAAGGCCCAACATTGGTTTTACCATTTGCCTCACCACCACCTATACTTTTCCCTTGGGAGTCGCTCTCTCGAGGGTCATCTTTATTTCAGCCCCCCCCCCCTCGAGCCAGTGCTTGTCTAAGTGTTGGTCCGAACCGAGCAGCCTGCGGGGCCACCTCGGGGCAACTCGAGGGCTGGTTTTACTCGTAGCTTGACTTATCCGGTGTTGCCCTGAGAACGAGATATGTGCAGCTCCTATCGGGATTGTCGGCGCATCGGGCGGCTTTGCTGGTCTTGTTTTACCATTGTCAAAATGTCTTGTAAACCGGGATTCCGAGTCTGATCGGGTCTTCCTGGGAGAAGGTATATCCTTCGTTGATCGCGAGAGCTTATCATGGGCTAAGTTGGGACACCCCTGCAGGGTATAAACTTTCGAAAGCCGTGCCTGCGATTATAGGCAGATGGGAATTTGTTAATGTCCGGTTGTAGATAACTTGACACCAGATCCAAATTAAAACACATCAACCGCGTGTGTAGCCGTGATGGTCTCTTTTCGACGGAGTCCGGGAAGTGAACACGGTTTTGGGTTATGGTTGACGTAAGTAGGAGTTCAGGATCACTTCTTGATCATTACTAGTTGACGACCATTCCATTTGCTCTCTTCTCGCTCTTATTTGCGTATGTTAGCCACCATATATGCTTAGTCGCTGCTGCAGCCTCACCACTTTACCCCTTCCTTTCCCATTAAGCTTTGCTATTCTTGATACCCATGGTAATGGGATTGCTGAGTCCTCGTGGCTCACAGATTACTACAACAACAGTTGCAGGTACAGGTTATGCGATGATCTTGACGCAAGAGCGATGTTTGCTTGTCTTGGAGTTCTTCTTCTGCTTCTTCTTCGATCAGGGGATAGGTTCCAGGTCGGCAGCCTGGGCTAGCAGGGTGGATGTCGTTTGAGTTTCTTTTTGTGTTTCATCCGTAGTCGGATGTTGTTCTTATGTATGATGATGTTGTATTCGTGTGGCATTGTATGCCTCTTGTATGTATCCCCATCTACTATGTAATGTTGATGTAATGATATCCACCTTGCAAAAGCGTTTCAACATGCGGTTCTATCCTTGGTGGGACCTTCGAGTCTCTTTAGGATAGTATCGCATATTGGGCGTGACAAGTTGGTATCAGAGCCTCGACCGACCCTAGGAGCCCCTTTGATTGATCGTGTAGTCTGGCCGTTGTCGAGTCTAGAAGAAAACTGTTTTTCGGAGTCTAGTTATATTGGAGAGTAGGAATTCTTTTTACTCGTCTGCCCCTTCATCGCTCTGGTGAGGAATCTTGACGTAGGTGTTTTGAATTACTCCTCTTCCCCTTCAAATTTTTCTTTAGGGTCACGCAGTTGGTTTTCCGATCGTTGGTTCTCATCTCTTTTCATCCGGTGCATTTCTCGTCAAGTCGACTCGACCCTCTTCATCTTTGCAAGTTCAATCCTCAGTTTGCTCTCAACGAAGTTGTTTCTCTATCCTCAGTTGTGACCTAAGCAATATTTCCCAAGCAATATTCCCCAAGCAATTCTGGTCCTCCAGATATATGTGACCTAATGTACGTACGGCAGCAGCCTCAGGAAACAATCCTTGACTTCTGGGCCAGATTCCTCCTTGTTAAAAACAAGATCAAAGATTGTTGCGACGATGACGCGATCTTAGTATTTTGTAATAACTATACGGATGAGGGAATCCTTAATGCCCTCAACCACCACAGTGTATTGCATTTCACAAATTTGGCACACATAGTACAGAAGTACTGCGCAATGGAAAGCGCTTGGAAAACCCAGACAACCCGCTGGGAACCGAAGCCCTTCAGGCCATCTCCCAGGCGGGCAAAAAGGATGCACCCTCGCGGGCCACCTGATCATCATCCCGCGGAAAAGAAAATCAAGCCCTTTATAGGACGTAGAACTATCCTCGAGGAATGGCTCGACAGGCCCTGTCAAATTCACATGACGCCGAATATTGAACCAATGCACAGCCTCCGGGCATGTTGGATACTCCGGCAAGTGGCAAAGAGTGTCAAGGGTATCCTCACCAACATTACCCCAGAGAACTACTCTTCGGAGGACGACGATCTCAAAGTATTCACGGTCTTTGTGACCTTCTCGTCAAATAATCAGCGCAAAAGAGCGCTCCGCGACCTCGCCGAAGTCTGCCCAGTGGCAACAATAAATCCTTGGAATGATACGGCGATCACTTTCGATACCGATGACAAACCAAGATCCCGCTCAGTCTGGGCACTGGCTGCTTTGGTCCTAAACCCAATCATGGATGGCTTTCGGCTCAGTAAAGTGCTAATGGACGGTGGCAGCGGAGTGAACCTCATATACGAAGACATGCTCAATAAAATGCAAATAGACAGGAGTCGCATTGAGAAAAGTAACACAACCTTTTGAGGCATTATCCCCAGTCGGGAAGCAAGATGCTCGAGGAAAATCAAACTCGACATGGTATTTGGCACGTAGGAGAACTATAGGTCCGAAGAATTACTCTTCCATGTGGCACCTTCCAACAACAGTTATCATGCCCTGCTGGGGAGAGACACGTTCACACACTTCCAAGACATACCCCATTACGGGTAGATGAAGCTCAAAATGTCCGGGGCCAATGGAGTTATCACTATCGCTAGTGATCCGGACATCGCACTCTGCGCCAAAAACTCTGGCCCTCGAGGCATTATCCGAGGCCCTTGCGGCCGAAGAATTAACCACCCTATGTTCCATAGTGGATTGGGACGACGTAATCCTCGATAAGAGACCCAAGTCAACTTCCTTCAACCAGCTGACAAAATACTCAAATTTCAAGTCCACCCGACGGACCCCAAGAAGATAGCTTCCATTGGGGCACAGCTGGATCCGACGGTTGACACCGCATTACACGCGTTCTTGCACGAGAATTGGGTCATCTTCGCCTGGCACCCTTTGGATATGCCAGGTATCCCACGCGGTCTGGCTGAACACAGTCTCGATATACTGAAGGGATACAAACTAGTCAAGCAAACACTATGCTGATTTTCCGAACCCAAACGACAAGCTATGGGGAAGGAGCTAGCCAAGCTACTTGAAGCCGGGTTCATCAAAGAGATCAAACATCCCGACTGGCTAGCAAACCTGGTCATGGTACCGAAGAAGGATAAATCATGGTGCTTGTGTGTCGATTTTAAAGACCTTACTAAGGCCTGCCCTAAGGACCCCTTCCCACTACCTCGCATCGACCATATTATTGACGCAACCACAGGACATAATTCACTGTGTTTCCTCGACGCATACTCCGGATACCATCAAATTAAGATGAAAGAATCCGACCAGGCCGCAACGGCATTCGTCACCCCGTATGGGCCCTTCTGCTTCAATGCTATGCCTTTTGGGATCAAGAACGTCGGCGCAACCTACCAACACATGATACAAAAATGCCTGGATAAGAAAATTGGCAAGACTGTGGAGGCATACATAGATGACGTAGTCATCAAAACCAAGCATGTTGAATCATTGGTGGATGACTTATGCCTTACATTCGACAACCTCCGAGCATATGACATACGGCTTAATCCGGAAAAGTGCGTTTTTGGCGTTCCAGCCGGAAAATTACTTGGGTTCATTGTCTCCAATAGAGGAATCGAAGAAAACCCAGCCAAAATCCGAGCCCTGTCACAGTTGTCAACACCAACAGACCTCAAGCTGGTCCAGAAACTAGCTAGGTGTGTGGTAGCTTTGAGCCGTTTTATCTCTAGATTAGGAGAAAAGGCGTTGCAATTGTATCGCCTGCTCCACCGCACCGACCACTTCGTGTGGAGGGATGCTGCCACAGCCGGTCTAGAAGAAATAAAAACTTTGTTAGAGAGCAATCCAATCCTGGCCGCACCCAACATCGGCGAACCGATGTTGCTCTACATATCCGCAACTCACCAGATGGTGAGTGCGGTGCTCGTCGTCGAACGAGAGGAAGAGGACATAAATTCCCACTTCAAAAACCAGTATATTACGTATTAACGGTCCTTACACCATGCAAATCCCGATACCCGCATTATCAAAAGATAGTATATGTGGTCTTTATGGCATCCCGTAAGCTGCGGCACTACTTTCAAGAGTGCTTGATCATGGTGGCTTCCAAAGTACCACTCAATGATATTATAAACAACCGGATGACACCGGCGAGATTGCAAAATGGGCCATTGAGCTCTTACCATTTGAAATATCTTACAAGCCATGCCGAGCCATTAAATCTTAGGTGTTGGCTGACTTCACCGCCAAATGGACAGAGGCCGAACTCCCTAAAGAGTACGGCACATATTCCAACTGGGTGATGCACTTCAACGGCTCTAAAATGCTAGCCGGACTTGGGGCTGGTGTCATCTTGACATCCCCATAGGAGACACAGTCTGTTATGTGTTCCAAATACTATATACAGACTCCAACAATGCAGCCAAATACGAGGCCCTATTGCATGGTCTCCGGATGTCCGTCTCCATGGGCATAAAATGCCTTGAGGTGCGCGGGGATTCAAACCTTGCAATATCCCAAATAAACGGAGAATTTGACGCAAAAGATCCAAAGATGGCGGCTTACCGCAACACCGTACTCAAAATATCAGCTCGGTTTGAGGGGCTTGAGTTTCATCACGTGGCTCGAGAAAGTAACCAAGCTGCGGACATCCTTGCTTGCATGGGCGCTAAACGCGACCCCATCCCACCTAACACCTTTATGGAGAGGCTCTTCAAGCCAATCGTGGTATGGCAGGACGAGAGTGGCAACACTGGTCCGAAGCCGATCATACCCCCAGATTCCAAACACAGTTCCGATATCATCGGGGGCTCGGGCACCGAAATAACGCCATTGGCCCATGAAATCATGGTTGTAATTGCCCCGTGGACTGAACCTTTCCTCGCCTACCTTACTAGGAATGAGCTCCCTGATGATCAGACTGAGGCCCATCATATTGTTCAACGCTTGAAGGCCTACGAAGTTCATGAAGGGGAAGTATACAAGAAAAGTACTAAGGGAGTCCTTCAAAGATGTATCTCCAAAGAAGAGGGACGACAGCTCTTGGCTGAAATACACGCTGGTCTTGGTGGCCATCATTGTCGGTGTCAAAACCGGCGGATCTCGGGTAGGGGGTCCCGATCTGTGCGTCTTAGGCTGATGGTAACAGGAAGCAAGGGACACAATGTTTACCCAGGTTCGGGCCCTCTCGATGGAGGTAAAACCCTACTTCCTGCTTGATTAATATTGAAGATATGAGTAGTACAAGAGTAGATCTACCACGAGATCGTAGAGGCTAAACCCTAGGAGCTAGCCTATGATGGTATGATTGTAATTGTGATCGGCCTTCTAAGGACCATCCTCTCCGGTTTATATAGACATCAGAGAGAGCTAGGGTTTACACGGAGTTGGTTACAAGGAAGGAAATATAATATCCGAATCGCCAAGCTTGTCTTCCACGCAAAGGAGAGTCCCATCCGGACACGGGCCGGAGTCTTGAGTCTTGTATCTTCACGCTTCAATAGTCCGGACGATGTATATAGTCCGGCTGTCCGGATACCCCCTAATCCAGGACTCCCTCAGTAGCCCCTGAACCAGGCTTCAATGACGGTGAGTCCGGCGCGCAATATTGTCTTCGGCATTACAAGGTGGGTTCCATCTCCGAATACTCCAATGTACCTATTACAACGAACAGTGTCCGACATCTCATAAATGTTGTACCCCTTGGCTTCAGTGCCTCAATAATGACCATTTACACGTGTCGAGCGAATGCGAGGAGTCGAGGCATTTTTTCATTTGCCACCCCCGATCCTTCGGGCTAACCGTCTATTTGAAGAGACGGGGATTCCCAGATCCAAACCTCACTCTTCCCCCTCGAGCAAGCATCCAACAGAGCACCCCGGAAAAACCATTCCAACATGGCTGGTCGTCGCAGCTCTTCTGCTCGCTCCCCTTGCCCCAAGCCGGGGGACTGGGGAGAGTGTTCAGTTCCTCATAGCCATTTGATAGAGTTACAAACCCAAGGGTTTCTCCCACCGGCGTTCATGGTCCCCGTACGAGCCGGAATAGCCACCTATAATGGCGGGGAACAAGCGGAGAGATCCCCTAATCCGTCTCCAGAGGAGCGAATATGCCTCATTCTGCATCTGTTAAGGGGTGTTGGGTTTCCTATTCATCCGTTCCTTCGTGGGCTCCTGGAGTTCTACGGCCTCCAGTTGCACAACTTCACCCCAGCTTTCGTACTACATATAGCAGGGTATGTCGCCCTTTGTGAGCTATGTCTAGGCTATGAGGCTCATTTCGGTTTATGGAAGAAGCTGTTCCGCCTTGTCCCCCGAAACCAGGGAGAGTCCCTATGTCAAGTGGGCGGGGCAGAAGTATGGCGTATCACCGAGACGGGATACCTATCCGGCACTCCCAAGAAGGCACCAGAGAACTGGCCTTCAGAGTGGTTTTATATTGACGATGTTCCCCTTCCGGATCCAGTCCGGACAGGACTCCCCAAGTTCAGTAACGCCCCGCCGAGGGCACGTCTAAGCTGGCGCCCCCGAGGTCCCCAAGAAGAGAATACCAGGGAAATACATTTCCTGATGAGCAGGATAAAGTTACTGGCCAAATCCGGACTAACGATAGTCGAGGTCATGGCAATATGCATAATGCGGGGAGTGCAACCGCTTCAATATCGAGGCAATCCCATGTGGCATTTCAACGGGGAAGACAATGTCACCGTTGTGGCCGTAAGGGTCCGGACTCCGCCACTGTTCTGGCAAGGATACTATCCGATTAATACAAAGGAGAAGATGAATACTTCCTTCACATCAAACCGCGGGACGGATTCTCCATGTACAACCCCCCAAACTGGGTAAGTCGTCATTCATTTTCCCGCTTCACTTATTGTGGCGTTCTTCGCTAAGATTACCTGCCTCGATATTTCCAAGCAGGAACTAAGGAGGGTCGTAGAAGGAATCTCCAGCCCTTCCCCGCAGCCAGAGGACCCCGAAAGGGCCCTGGATCCAGGACTCGAAGAAGATCCGGATACACCCGTGGAGCTTGTCAACGGGATATTTTATCGGGCGAGCCGTGATGGCGCCTCAGTGGCTATTACTGCCGATTATCCCGGACTGCTACCTATGTCGCGTGTAAGCCAAGCCGAAGACTCGATCCTCCGAAGAGGACTCTTTCCTGATGTCATGCCTTATCCCTGAAGTGTCGTGTTTTTGCAGAGAAGACGGTCGGAGCGCAGGGCCGAGCCCCAAGGGACCCGTCACCCACAGGCGTCCGGATTGGGTAGGCTCAAGAGGAAGGCAGTTAGGGCCGACACACAGCTACAGCGGTAAGGAAACAACCTATCATGTAATTATTGTTATTTGAAGTATAACAGCGCCCTTTACATCCTGGCAGGAAGAGGAGTATCCGAACTATATCCGGGGATCCTGCCAATCACGCCTCCACCAGTCGGGTTCCAGAACCGGCTTCGAGAGAGGAGGCAGACATGGGACCGATGCCACATAGTCCTCCGACAGAGGACGCATATATGCTCTCTGCCACGAATTCCGAAGTAGAAAGCTCCATGAATCAACGGCATCGATAGGCCGTGCTTCGCAACAACATCTTTTCCGAAGAGGCATTTAATGCTTTCAATTCGGGAGACGCATACATCTGACCTGCTCAAGGCTGGCTTGCCCGGGCGGCGGACCAGTATACCAAAGATATACGGGTAAGAAAGTTTGATAAGCATGTATAGCAGTAGCCCCTGAGACTTGAAACGGTTGGAACAACTATTTTAAGGATCAATTTATGCGCAGGTTCTTGTAGATAAGAATGAGCAATTGTCTCGGGAGCTAGAGGGGTGCAAGGCCCAACTAAGGGCCACGGTTGCCAAGCTAGAGGAATCCCAGAAGGCCTCATCTAGTAACATTTTTCTCGATTATACGAAAATGCACCAGTTAGTAAGTGGCTAGTATGATGTATTTAACAGAAAATTCTGCAGATAACCCAGGGGTGTATCCGGAGGGCGGAAGGGATGACGAGTTGCATCTCCAGAGGCAGCTAAGGGCTGGCGAGCGCATTCTTACGCAAGTTAAGCAGGAGAAGAATAATCTTCAAGATGCCAATGTTCGGCTGGACGTGGAATTGAAAGACGTTCGCACGCAGCTGGCGGACTCCGTGAAGGAGAACAAAAGGCTTCACCGCGGCATTTATGGTAAGTGCCTAAACGAACTATAGCATAGTTCGGCGAGGAAGTATATTGAAAGAGTTTTGCTTGTAGGACTGTTAACGGGTCGCCCTGAGGAGGAGATGCCCGCATCTGCAGGCGATTTACTGCAAGACCTCTCACAACTGCACGGGCGAGCTCGGCAGGCGATGCAGGGCATTGCGCAGGCTTTGTGGCCATCAAGCTTCCTGCCGAATGGCATGGGGGAGCTTGTGGACATGCTTCAAGAATCACGACGACGCATCCGATTGTGGAAGATGTCAGCCTACCGGCAAGGTGCAAGAGAAGCATGGGCTATGGTGAAGACGCGCTACACCAAGCTGGACCCGAACCATATGGCCGAAGTCAGACCGGCAGCGCCAGATGGGCAAGAAATTCCCGTGAGTCTGGTATATGACCAGGTGGCATTAGCCGCAAAGTATTCTCAACAGGATTGTAAGCTAGATAGCCTATTAGATGGTATAGAGGAAGAATATAGTCAGTCCAAGTGACTGTGTAATTTGATGGACATAAGTAGCCCCTAGCCGGATTAAAATCATTTGTCATGGCAGACCTTTTCGTTTCAGCCCGCGGATCCGACAGTCCGGGGTGTGTCCGAATACCCGCTCAGTTATAAAAAACTGGGGTATGCATGGAAACCAGACGTAGGGGTCATAAGTGCTTCAACAGACAAGTACCCAACTAGTTATGTTATATTACATGGATAGTAAGAAACATCTTCCAGGGAGAATAGTTCCGTTAGGGGTTCCTTTCCCTGGGTAAGCATGCGACAACGCACATGTCCGGACTGCGAACCATGGCGCAGGATACAAGACTTCTGGGGATTTATGTTGTAATAAACGAATACATCTTTTGGTCACCGACCGAATATTCTCTTAAGGAAACTAGCTTTCGGCTTCACCCAGTCTGAGGTACACATCCGGCTGAACCGGCAGTAACAATCGCAGAGGTGCTCCCCTTATGCCCTAGCCGAATTAACGGGAGCATAGGGCATAAACACAAGAGCCAGGCAACCTAGCTTGGCCACATCTTAAGTCATATCGATGCATATAATGGTGAAGAAAAGGCACATATGGAAAAAGAAATCTATATGTGATGGGCGAAAAGCCATTAGAGTAATTATTTTTAGCTTCCATATAGGAAGCCCGCAGGTATTGCTTACACACATAGTGCGGCCGGAGTGATCCGGAAGTCCGCACTGTATTAAATACTTTGTGTGAAGAGGGAGAAAAATCAAGAAAGGAAAAGGGATGGAGCATAATTAAAAAGGAGGAGGTAAGGAGACAAACACTGAGTTTGGTGCTAGGCGTAGAATCTCCGGAGTCTGGCCGCGTTCCATGGGTTCGGCTCGAGTCTGTTATTGGACGCATTACGTAAGCGGTATGCTCCTCCGGTGAGAACTTTGTCAATGATGAAGGGACCTTCCCACTTGGGTTTGAGCTTGTCCTTCCTCTTCTCCGGTAAGCGTAGAACGAGCTCACCAATATTATAAGTTTTGGCCCGCACTTCTCTACTCTGGAATCGTCGAGCCTGTTGCTGATAGAATGCGGAACGGGCTTTTGCGACGTCGCGCTCCTCCTCTAGGGCGTCCAAGTTATCCTGCCGATCTAACTTGGCTTCCTTCTCTTCGTACATGCGTACGTGTGGCGAATCATGTATTATGTTGCAGGGTAGTACCGCTTCCACGCCATACCCATAAAAAATGTGTATATCCGGTGCTGCGATTCGGCATGGTTCGCAGCCCCCAGAGTATGGAGTCGAGCTCCTCGACCCAATGCGTGTCCAACTTTGTCAAGGATCGCACTAGTCTGGGTTTGATGCCGCTCATGATAAGACCGTTTGCCCGTTCGACCTGGCCGTTTGTTTGAGGATGGTAGACGGAAGCATAGTCGAGTAATGCCCATTTTGCCGCACCAAGTTTTCACTTCATCGGCTGTGAAATTTGAGCCATTATCGGTGATGATGTTGTGGGGGACACCGTATGGGTGTACGACCCCGGATATAAAGTCTATTACTGGTCCGGATACGGCCGTTTTGACTGATTTGGCTTCTATCCATTTGGTGAACTTGTCTACCATGACCAATAAGTATTTTTTCTTGTGGCTTCCCCCTTTAAGGGGTCCAACCATATCCAGCCCCCAGACCGCGAAGGGCCAAGTTATGTGGATTGTTTGGAGAGCGGTAGGGGGCATATGACTCTGATTGGCAAAGAGCTGGCAACAGATGCAGTGTTGGACAAGGTCATGTGCGTCTGCTCGGGCCGTCGACCAATAGAAACCTGTAAGGAAGGCCTTGCTGACTAGTGCTCGAGCCGCGGCGTGGTACCCGCCCAGTCCGGTCGCACTTTTCTTATAGAGTTCCCCTTCATGGACTTTGTAAGCTTTAGAATGTCGGACGATGCAGCGTGCTTCATTTTGGTCTTCGGGGAGCTCCTGCCTATTTAGGTACGCCAAGAAAGGCTCTGTCCACGGGGCGATGACAGCCATGCTTTCGTGGGCCGAAGATGTTATTTCGTTGGTAGAGCCTGCGATTATGTCTGATAGTTCGGAATCTGGGGATGTATTCGGATCCGCGCTGGTATTGCCGGACTCCCCTTCCCATGCCCCGGGTGGCTTGAACAGCCTTTCCAGGAGTATGTTAGGTGGGACAAGGTCGCGTTTAGCGCCGATGCGGGCAAGGACGTCTGCCGCTTGATTGTTTTCTCGAGCCACATGGTGGAATTCGAGCCCCTCGAACCGAGATGACATTGTAAGGACGGCATTACAGTAGGCCACCATTTTCGGATCCTTCGCATCAAAGTCTCTGTTTATTTGTGATATTGCGAGGTTTGAATCCCTGCACACCTCTAGGCGTTGAATGCCCATAGAGACTGCCATACGAAGACCGTGCAACAAAGCCTCATATTCGGCTGCATTGTTGGAGTCTGTGTATAATATTTGGAGGACGCATTGGACCATGTCTCCGGTGGGAGACGTCAGGACTACACCTGCTCCCAATCCGGCCAGCATTTTAGAGTTGTCGAAGTGCATGATTCAGTTATAGTACGCGTCGTATTGTTTAGGGAGTTCAGCTTCCGTCCATTCGGCGACAAAGTCAGCTAATACTTGCGACTTGATGGCCCGCCGAGGCTTATATGTTATGTCGAACGGAAGGAGCTCGATGGCCCATTTAGCGATCCGGCCCGTGGCGTCACGGTTATTTATTATATCGTTTAGTGGTACTTCGGAGGCCACCGTAATCGAACACTCTTGAAAGTAGTGTCGTAGCTTTCGGGATGCCATGAAGACCGCGTATGCTATTTTTTGATAGTGTGGGTATCGGGATTTGCATGGGGTGAGGACCGTGGATACATAATAAACCGGCTTCTGTAGCAGGAATTTGTATCCGTCAACCTCTCGTTCGACGACGAGTACTGTGCTTACAACTTGATGTGTTGCATCTATGTACAGCAGCATATGTTCGCCGATATTTGGCGCTGTTAGGACTGGATTATTGGCCAATAAGGTCTTTATTTCATCGAGTCCGGCTGCGGCTGCATCCTTCCACACAAAATGTTCGGTGCGCCAAAGAAGGCGGTAAAGAGGTAATGCCTTTTCTCCTAACCTCGGGATAAAGCGGCTCAAAGCAGCCACGCATACAGCTAGTTTCTGGATGTGTTTGAGGTCTGTTGGTATAGCCAACTATGACAAAGCTCGGATTTTTGCCGGATTAGCTTCAATTCCTCTATTGGAAACGATGAAGCCCAGCAGTTTTCCAGAGGGGACGCCGAAAACGCATTTTTCTGGAATCAGCTTGATGTCGTATGTTCGGAGGTTGTCGAATGTAAGCCTCAAGTCATCTATTAGGGTTTCGACGTGTCTGAATTTATGACTACGTCGTCCACGTATGCCTCCACTGTTTTGCCGATTTGCTTTTCCAGGCATGTTTGAATCATGCGTTGATAGGTTGCGCCGGCAATCTGAAGCCCGAAAGGCATAGTTTGAAGCAGAAAGGGCCATATGGCGTTATGAAAGCTGTTGCGGCTTGGTTGGACTCTGCCATCTTTATTTGATGGTATCCAGAGTATTCGTCGAGGAAACACAGCGAGTCGTGTCCTGCTGTGGCGTTGATGATTTGATCGATGCGAGGGAGGGGAAAGGGATCCTTGGGGCAAGCCTTGTTGAGGTCTTTGAAGTCGATGCACAGGCGCCAGGATTTGTCCTTCTTTGGTACCATTATCAAGTTCGCCAGCCAATTCGGATGCTTGATATCTCTGATGAATCCGGCCTCAAGTAGCTTGGCTAGCTCTTCCCCCATGGCTTGCCGTTTGGGCTCTGAAAATCTCCTTAGGGTCTGTTTAACAGGTTTGTATCCCATTAGTATGTTAAGGCTATGTTCGGCCAATCCGCGCGGGATGCCCAGCATGTCCGGTGGGTGCCAGGCGAAAATGTCCCAATTCTCGCGTAAGAAGTCTTGCAGTGCGGCGTCCATAGCGGGGCTCAACTGTGTCCCGATGGAGGCTGTCTTCGTGGGGTTCGTTGGATGGACTTGGAATTTGACTATCTCATCTGCGGGTTTAAATGAAGTGGACTTGGGTCGCTTGTCGAGTATCACGTCGTCCCTGTCCACGGTAGCGCGCAGTGTTGTTAATTCTTCGGCTGCTAGGGCTTCGGATAATGCTTCCAAGGCTAGTGTTGCGGTTTTGTTTTCGGTGCGGAGTGCGACGTCTGGATCACTAGCTAGAGTGATGATTCCATTGGGCCCGGGCATTTTAAGCTTCATGTACCCGTAATGGGGTATAGCTTGAAAGCTTCCAAACGCGTCCCGCCGTAGAAGGGCGTGGTATCCGCTGCTGAAAGGAGCCACTTGGAATGTGATTTCTTCAGTCATGTAATTCTCTGGGGTGCCGAATACCACATCGAGTGTGATTTTTCCCGCACACCGTGCTTCCCGACTAGGGATGATTCCCCTGAAGGTTGTGCCGCTTTGTTCAATGCGGCTTTTATCAATTTCCATCTTCTTGACTGTTTCTTCGAAGATCAAATTTAATCCGCTTTCGCCATCCATGAGTACTTTAGTGAGCCGAAAGCCATCCACTATTGGGCTAAGTACCAGAGCGGCTGGTGCCCGGATGGTCTGGAATTGGGGTTCGTCACTAGCATTGAAAGTTATAGTAGTGTCGTTCCACGGATTTATTTTTGCCACATGGCAGATTCTAGCAGGGCATCGATGAGCTCGCTTGCGCCTATTGTTTGAGGCGAAAGTCTCGAAGACTGTTAGTACTGTGTTGTGTTCGTTGGCGGGATGTTGTTCTGCTTTATGGCTCATGAGGAGATCCTCGCCACTTTTTGCTACCTGCCGGAGTATCCAACATGCCCTAAGGCTATGGGTTGGTGTTGCGTCCGGCGTACTGTGAAGCTTACATGGCCCATTGAGCCATTCTTCCAATACGGTTCCACGCCCTGGGGCGGGTTTCGACTTCTTGGGGATTGGATCGGCCGACCTTCGAGAGTTCGACCGTTTAGTTCGGACAAAGGTTCTGGTGAGGGTCGTACTGTCCCAAAATTCTTTTTGGGTTTTCCACGCGCTTTCCATCACATAGCACTTCTGTACTATGGTTGCCAAGTCCGCAAAGTTTACTATGTCACGGCGGCTTATAGCATTAAGGAGTCCTTTGTTCGTGCAGTTTTTGCAGAAAAGCGAGACTATGTCCTCCTCGTGGCAGCCTTTGACCTTGTTAAGTGCAAGGAGGAACCTGGCCAAGTAACGATGTACTGTCTCCTGGGGCTCTTGCCTAATGCGAGAGAGACGGTTTAAGTCCAGGTGAGTGTCATTGGCAGAATCCGGATTTTGTTCCGGTCTAACACCCGGGGGCATGGGAGGTTCCAAGCCTAACAGCTCGGGATCCGGAGTGTTGCCCAATCTCTTCGGCCCAATGCCCGATTCTAAGTCCGGGACCCGGATCATGTCTTCCTCTGAGCAGGTGTTCGGTTCACAGAGTTCAGTGATCCGGACATAATTCGTCCTCAAAGTTGAGGGGCAACCCGTGTGTGGTTCCTCCACTACCGCTATCTCATGGGTGGCCGGCGGGGATCTAATGTCCCTTTGGTCGGGTTTAAGCCCAATCCGGTCATAGTCCGTAGCGACTCCCAAAGCAGCGATGCGATCCAAGAGCTCATTAAGAGAGGAGAGCTCTATCTGATCCATCTGTTCGGCAAGCTCCAAATTGATACGAAGGTTATGCGTGATGACCCGAGAGGCCATCGTTGGCGTGACAGCCGGTGGGGCGGCCATAATGAAGCCGCCAAGTCGGAGAATTTGGCCTACAGCCAGCGCTCCCCCAAAGATGATGTTGTCCTTGACAACAAGACGAGCCATCGAGCCTTGCAGCAACGACACAGAGGAACTCTCAATGAAAGCACCAATTTCGGTGTCAAAACTGATGGATCTCGGGTAGTGGGTCCCGATCTGTGCATCTTAGGCTAATGGTAACAGGAAGCAAGGGACACAATGTTTACCCAGGTTCGGGCCATCTCGATGGAGGTAAAACCCTACTTCCTGTTGGGGAACGTTGCAGAAAATTAAAAATTTTCCTACGGTTTCACCAAGATCCATCTATGAGTTCATCTAAGCAACGAGTCATGAGAGAGAGATTGCATCTACATACCACTTGTAGATCGCGTACGGAAGCGTTCGAGGGAACGGTGATGATGGAGTCGTACTCGCCGTGATTCAGATCACCGATGACCAAGTGCTGAACGGACAGCACCTCCGCGTTCAACACACGTACGGTACGGACGACGTCTCCTCCTTCTTGATCCAGCAAGGGGGAAGGAGAGGTTGAGGAAGAAGGCTCCAGCAGCAGCACGATGGCGTGATGATGGTGGAGAGGCAGTACTCCGACAGGGCTTCGCCAAGCACTCAACGAAGGAGGAGAGGTGTTGGGGAGGGGAGGGGCTGCGCCTTGGATCAGGTGTTTAGCCCTCCCCTCGCACCTCTATTTTTAGGGGAAGGGGGAAGGGGGCCGGCCCCCTCTAGATGAGATCTAGAGGGGGGGGCGGCGGCCAGGGAGGGGGCTTGCCCCCCAAGCAAGGGGGGTGCGCCCCCACTAGGGTTCCCCCCCCCCAACCCTAGGCGCATGGGCCCAAGGGGGGGCGCCTAGCCCTCCAGGGGCTGGTGCCCTGCCCCACGCGGCCCATGTGGCCCACCAAGAGGGGTGGCCCCTCCCGGTGGACCCCCGGAACCCCTCCGGTGGCCCCGGTACAATACCGATATGCCCCGAAACTTTCCGGTGTCCGCATGACAACTTCCCATATATAAATCTTTACCCCCGGACCCTTCCGGAACTCCTCGTGATGTCCGGGATCTCATCCGGGACTCCGAACAACATTTGGTAATCACATACAAGTCTTCCTAATAACCCTAGCGTCACTGAACCTTAAGTGTGTAGACCCAACGGGTTCGGGAGACACGCAGACATGACCGAGATGGCTCTCAGGTCAATAACCAGTAGCGGGATCTGGATACCCATGTTGGCTCCCACATGCTCCTCGATGATGTCATCGGATGAACCACGATGTCGAGGATTCAATCAACCCTGTATACTATTCCCTTTGTCAGACGGTATGTTACTTGCCCGAGACTCGATCGTCGGTATCCCAATACCTCGTTCAGTCTCGTTACCGGTAAGTCACTTTAATCGTACCGTAATGCATGATCCCGTGACCAAACACTTGGTCACTTTGAGCTCATTATGATGATGCATTACCGAGTGGGCCCAGAGATACCTCTCTGTCATACGGAGTGACAAATCCCAGTCTCGATCCGTGTCAACCCAACAGACACTTTCGGAGATACCTGTAGTGCACCTTTATAGTCACCCAGTTACGTTGTGACGTTTGGTACACCCAAAGCACTCTTACGGTATCCGGGAGTTACACGATCTCATGGTCTAAGGAAGAGATACTTGACATTGAAAAAAGCTCTAGCAAAACGAACTACACGATCTTGTGCTATGCTTAGGATTGGGTCTTGTCCATCACACTATTCAACTAATGATGTGATCCTGTTGTCAATGACATCTAATGTACATAGTCAGGAAACCATGACTATCTGTTGACCAACAAGCTAGTCAACTAGAGGCTCACTAGGGACATGTTATGGTCTATGTATTCACACGTGTATTACGATTTCCGGATAATACAGTTATAGCATGAATAAAAGACAATTATCATGAACAAGGAAATATAATAATAACCCTTTTATTATTGCCTCTAGGGCATATTTCCAACACTTCCTGCTTGATTGATATTGAATATATGAGTATTACAAGAGTAGATCTACCACGAGATCGTAGAGGCTAAACCCTAGGAGCTAGCCTATGATGGTATGATTGTAATTGTGATCGGCCTTCTAAGGACCATCCTCTCCGGTTTATATAGACATCGGAGAGAGCTAGGGTTTACACGGAGTCGGTTACAAGGAAGGAAATATAATATCTGGATCGCCAAGCTTGTCTTCCATGCAAAGGAGAGTCCCATCCGGACACGGGCTGGAGTCTTGAGTCTTGTATCTTCACGCTTCCATAGTCCGGACGATGTATATAGTCCGGCTGTCCGGATACCCCCTAATCCAGGACTCCCTTAATCATGCCACAGCCTAGGCCCTTGTAAGTAAGGCCTTTTGATCATGTTTATTTTGGCCCACGGCCCGAGCAGACGCACAAGACCTCGTACAGCGCTGTGTTGGATGCCAGCTTTTCGCCAATCAAAGCCATATGCCTCCCACTGCCCTACGAACAATCCCCATTACATGGCCTTTTGCGGTCTGGGGGCTAGACATGGTCGGACCCCTCAAAGGGGGAAGCCATAAGAATAAATATTTACTGGTTATGGTCGACAATTTCACTAAGTGGATAGAAGCCAAACCAGTCAAAACGGCTGAAGCAGGACCGGTTATAGACTTCATATCCGGTGTCGTACACCATTATGGTGTCCCACACAGTATTATTACTGACAACGACTCTAACTTTACGGCCGATGAGGTGAAAACTTGGTGCGCTAATTTGGGCATCAGGCTTGATTACGCCTCCGTAGATCACCCTCAGACAAACGGTGAGGTCGAACGGGCTAACGGCCTGATAATGAGCGGCATCAAACCCAGACTGGTGCGATTTCTACAAGAATCAGACAAGCACTGGGTTGAGGAACTCGATTCCGTACTCTGGGGGTTGTGGACCACGCCCAATCGCACGACCGGATATACACCTTTGTTCATGGTGTACGGCGTGGAGGCAGTTTTGCCTTGCGACGTTATTCATGACTCACCTCAAGTGTGCATGTACGAAGAGAGAGAGGTCGAGCTCGATCGGCAGGACGATGTGGATGGCTTGGAGGAGGAGCGTGATGTCACGAAGGCCCATTCCGCATTCTACCAACAGCAAGCTCGGTGATATCAAAGCAGAGAAGTACGGGCAAAGACTTATAATGTCGGTGACCTTGTTCTACGCCTACCAGAGAAGAAAAAGGACAAGCTCAAGCCCAAATGGGAGGGTCCCTTCATTATAGATGAAGTTCTCACTGGAGGAGCCTATCACCTTCGCAATGCTTCAGATAATCGCTTGGAACCAAACCCATGGAACGCTGCCCGGCTCCGAAGATTCTAGGCCTAAGCCCGCACTTATACCTTTTTCTTCGTTCCTTCTTTTCTCCCTCTCGCTTTTTTCTTTTTTTCTTGTTTTTATACGACTTCTGGCTCGTGTTCGGATAAACCGCACACTTGAGGGGCATACATCATTAAATGTACATACCCCACAATACCTGGGGGCTTCTTTTCACAGAAGCTTATTATCATTATTATTTTTCGAGCATCAAGCTCACCGTATATATGTGTTGTCTACTCATATATGTATTTTCTTCGCCATTATATGCACCTTTGTGACTTAAGTTTTTGCCAAGATGGGTTGCCTAGCTCCTGTGCTTATGCCCTACGTTCCCGGTTGTTCGGTTAGGGCATAAAGGGAGCACCTCTGCGATTGTTACAACCGGGTTATCCGGACGTGTACCTCAGATGGGTGAAGCCGAAAGCTAGTGTTCTTAAGGGAATAATCGGTCGGCGGAAAAACGATGAACTACCCTTGCTGCAATATAAGCCCCCAAAATATAATGTGTATTGTGATGTTTAGCATCACAGCTTCGGCATGCACAAAAAACGCATGCTAGCCAAGGGAGAGGAACCCTTAACGAAACTATTCTCTCTGGAAGATGTTTCTTACGATCAAATATAATATAACGTAACTCCCCGAATACAACTTGTCTGTTCAAGCAACTATGACCGGACTGCCTGGTTTCCAAACATACTGTGGTGCTTACTGACGGTATAGTATTCGGAAGCACTCCAAACCTTGGGTTTGGAGGTCGAAGCAGAAAGTCTGCCATGACAATCATTTTACAATTCGGTTGTAGATAAGTTTGCTGATAAAAGTACGTTGCTACTTGGACTCAAAAACTTCTTCCTCCTTTAGACCATCTAACAGGTTGTCTAGTTTACAATCCTGTTGAGAAAACTTAGCGGCTATCTTTACTTGGTCGTACACTAACCTAACAGGAATTTCTTGTCCATCTGGCCCCCAAGGTCCAACCCGGGCCATATGATTCGGATCAAGTCTGGTGTACCACGTTTTCACCACGGCCCAGGCCTCTTGTGCACCTTCTCGTCATGCTGATATCTTCCATAGCCCAAAACAGCGACGAGCTCCCTTGAATAAATTCACGAGCTCCTCCATACTTCCTGGGGGAGAATCGGATGACCATACAGCCTTAGCCATGTTCCTCATTGCTTTTCGAGCTTGCTCGTGCACTTTGGACAGCTCTTGTAGCAGGTCGCCTTGAAATCCATACGCTTCTCCCTCGGGACGTCCAGTCAGCACACCTACAAAAATAAACTCGTAAAACTTTTCATCAGGGGACGGTGCGAAAGTCAGGTTGAAGAGCATACTGAATATGCCGCCTTTCAGCTTTCTCTTCTCCTTCAAGGCATCCGATAGTTGGAATCTTATGCCCTTTAGTTCTTCGGCTTGCTTGATGTTTGCATCATGTAGTTTGTTCTTCTCATTAATGGTTCGTGTTAATACACGTTGACCAGCGGCTTCTTGCCCTTCAACATGTTGTTTGTCCGCTTGAGCAGCCCTTAGCCTCTCCTCCAGCTGATCTGTCAACCCTACCAACAAAACAATGCATATTTAAGCATCATTGTAGGCATGGAATCTTATCTCCAGGCTACTGTTGCGCTTACCATCAGGAGCCTTCTTGGATTTCTTTAATTTTTCCAGTTCGGTGGTGGCAACAGTTAGCTTAGTACAACATTCTTCTAGCTCCTTGGATAATGTGCTATTTTTCTCCGTGAGTACCTAATGATGTAACGACCCTTAAATCGGTTGGGCCAACTGCTTGAAGACTCGGGGCCACTGGCATATGATTATTCAATCTGCACAAAAAGTTCTTACCCGCATATCCTTTGAAAGCTGGTGAGTGGCTCCAGGAAGTCCATCCCGAGCAGCTCGGATGTAAGCATCCGCTGAGCTGAAAGCGTTGAATGCCTCTTCGGTAAAATTTGGGTCGCGCATGGCCGCTCTCCGCCGTCGATGATTCATTGCACTCTCCACTTCGGAGTTGGTGATGGATACATTATCCGAATCCTCTGGGAGATGACAATTCGGCATTGCCATCGCGTCAACCCCAGTCCTTGTGGTAGGGTCCGGGGCCAAATTATCCTGTGCATGGCCGGCCAGGTCTCCGGATACAGTCCAGCGTACGCTCCTCCTACGATATGGCACAGCAGGAAACGTCATTCTCCGATGTATCCACTGAGTGCATGTTAAAAAAATTATACCTCTTTGATGAAGGAGAGGTCCCGGTAGTATCATTGTTTGCCTTTCTTTTCAAAGACTCGCCCTGTGCAAGCGTTGTCTTGTTGGAGGACGCCTTTGCCGCAGTACAATGAGACGAGCATCGCCCCTTGGGAGCACGATGTAGTGTGGTGGGTGAGTCGCAAGGGGAAAACTCTTTTTGAGGGGATGTCTCCTGGGTACTTACATGGGAGGAGGGGAGAAGGCCGGGGTAATTAGCTATAATAGCCACTTCCATGTCGCCGTAGCTTGCCTGATAAAAGACTCCCTCCTTAAACTCTATAAATATATCAGGATCCTCTTCAAATCCAGGATCTAGGTCTCGAATATGGTTCTCTAGCTATGGAGCGGGGCTGTAGATCCCCGTGACGACCTTTCTCCATTCCCGTTAAAGGGATCCGGGTTAAGTTCGACTAAGCATAATTAAGAAAAAAAATTGAGTGAGGCCCATGATCAAAAACTCACCCAGTCAATGGGGTTATACATGAAGAAACCTTCTCGGCATTTAAGGCGAATGAAGTCTTACTTCTCCCCTTTGTAAACATCAGCCAACATGGCGGTCAAAGAGGTAAAATTGTCCGGACCCTTGCACCCACAGCATGATGCATCGTCCTCCCCGTTGTAATGCCACATGGGAAGCCCTCTGGATTGGACTGGTTGAACGCATCGCATTATTGAAATCACCATTACCTCGACTATAGACAGTCTGGAGTGGGCAAGTATTCTGATCTTACTCGTTAGCCTCTTAATCTCCGCACTGTCTTCTTCCTCAAAGCTTCGGGGATGCCAGCTGGCACGCTTCTTTAAAGGAGCAGTGGAAAATTCGGGTAGACCTTGCCAGATTAGGTCCGAGAGAACAACGTCTTCAATGTAGAACCATTCCGAGGGCCACTCTTCGGATGCCTTCTTCGGAGTGCCGGACAGGTATATTGTTCCAGCTATGCTCCATACTTTGGCGCCGCCCACCTCGAATATGGATCCCTTTTGGGAGCGGGGAACGAGACAGAAAAATTTCCTCCATAGCTCAAAATGGGCCTCGCATCCTAGGAACAGCTCGCAAAGAGCAACGAAGCCCGCGATGTGCAGGATGGAGCTCGGCATGAAATTGTGCAGTTGGAGGCCGTAATACTCCAGGAGATCTCTGCGGAACGGCTGAATCGGAAATCCCACGCCTCTCAGCAGGAAGGAAACAAAGCACACCCGCTTCCCTTTTGTAGGATTGGGGAAGTTCTCTGCCAGGGCTTCACCATTGATGGAAGTTAATCCTGCCCGAATGGGGACTATATCTGAGGGAGGGAGATATCCCTGAGTCTTAAGCTTGATCAACTAGGCATGGGATACCGAGAAGCTCTCCCAATCGCCTTTTTGAGGGTCATGGGGGCGCGAGGAAGAACTAGGAGCGCCAGCCATGTTTGGATGGTTTCCTATGGCAAGCTCTAAGGATTTTTGCCTGGTGAGGAATGGCATCTGAGATCCAGTCTCTTTAAATACGCACTCCCTGCATGGTCAAGAGGTTACCTATAAAAATACTTAGACCCTTCGTATTCGTTCGACATGTGGAGGCCGAGGCGACGACAGCACAGAAGCTGAAGGATATGGTATATAATGTAAAAGCCAAACTATACGAAGTACAATGGAGAACCCGCCTTTCAAAGCCGAAGACATGAAACCAGATACAACAACGTCATTGAAGGCAAGTTCGGGGGCTACTAAGGGAGTCCTGGATTATGGGGTCCTCGGGGAGCCGGCCTATGTGGCATGGGCCGAAATTATGGGACGTGAAGATACAAGACAGAAGGCCTTCTCCCGTGTCCGAATGGGACTCTCCTTTGCGTGGATGGCAAGCTTGGCATCCGGATGTGTAGTTTCCTTCCTCTGTAAACCGACTTTGTACAACCCTAGTCCCCTCCAGTGCCTATATAAACCAAAGGGTTTAGTCCGTAGAGGCATCATACAGGCTAGACGTCTAGGGTTTAGCCATTACTCTCTCGAGGTAGATCAACTCTTGTAACCCCTATACTCATCAAGGTCAATCAAGCAGGAAGTAGGTTATTACCTCCATTAAGAGGGCCCAAACCTGGGTAAACATCGTGTCCCCCGTATCCTATTACCTTTGATCCTCAGACGAACAGTTCGGGACCCCCTACCAAGATCTACCGGTTTTGACACCGATAGGAATCGCTCCACCGGAGGGCAAAACTTCTCCTACCCAGTTTCTTCCTCGAGACAGATCCCGAAAGTCCTCTCCTTATATTTTTAGGTCAAAATGACTTCTGTACTAGAAGGGGGCCACCGGAGGTGGTCCTGGCTGAGCACAACCCACCAGGGTGCGCCTGGGCTCCCTGGCGTGCCCAGGTGGGTTGTGCCCACCTGGTGGGCCTCCTCTGGTACTTATTGACTCCAAAATTTCTTATTTATTCCATAAAAAATCCTCGTAAAGTTTCAGCTCATTTGGAGTTGTGTAGAATAGGTGGCCTCACGTAGCTTTTTCAAGTTCAGATTTCCAGCTGCCAGAATTCTCCCCTTTGTGTGTATGTTGCATATTATGAGAGAAAAGGCATTAGAATTACTCCAAAAAGCATTATTATGCAATAAAACAACATAAATAACAGTAGGTAAACATGATGCAAAATGGACGTATCACTTCACCAATGTTCGCCTCAAGATCCCTGTCGGTGTCAAAACCGGCGGATCTTGGGTAGGGGTCCCGAACTGTGCGTCTAGGCGGATGGTAACAGGAGACAAGGGACACGATCTTTTTACCCAGGTTCGGGCCCTCTCGATGGAGGTAAAACCCTACTCCTGCTTGATTAATATTGATGATATGGGTAGTACAGGAGTAGATCTACCACGAGATCAAAGAGGCTAAACCCTAGAAGCTAGCCTATGGTATGATTGTTGTTCGTCCTACGGACTGAAACCCTCTGGTTTATATAGACACCGGAGAGGGCTAGGGTTACATAGAGTCGGTTACAACGGGAGGAGATCTTCATATCATATCGCCAAGCTTGCCTTCCACGCCAAGGAAAGTCCTATCCGGACACGGGACGAAGTCTTCAATCCTGTATCTTCATAGTCCGGGAGTCCGGCCAAAGGTCATAGTCCGGCCATCCGGACACCCCCTAATCCAGGACTCCCTCAGTAGCCCCTGAACCAGGCTTCAATGATGACGAGTCCGGCACGCAAATTGTCTTCGGCATTGCAAGGCGGGTTCCTCCTCCGAATACCTCATAGAAGATGTTGAACACAAGGATAGTGTCCGGCTCTGCAAAATAAGTTCCGCATACCACCGTAGAGAGAATAATATTTGAACAAATCTAATCTGCTGACGTATTCCGCAGCATGACATCCCGCCACGGCCAAGCCTTTATTCGAATCGTTTTACTGTTCCACCTCAGCGTGTTTAGCGAGGCGGTTTCCTTGGCACGTCTTGTCAAGGCAGAGATCGTGTCCCCTTATTCCGGGATTCTCATCAATACGGGCGTGGGTAACCCAACCGCGCCATTAACCGCGGCGCTTGGGAGATAAGCGAGTTTTATTAGGCTGGCGGGGGCTTATAGTTTCGGCCGCCCATATAAGGGGATAAGGATCGACCCTTTCCATTTACGCCTTCTTCCTCCCTTGCTTATCCATCCCTGCGCACTCGAGCTCCAGCGCCCAAGTCCGCACTTCCCACCTCAACCTTCTCCAACCATGTCCGGAGCGGGAGGTAGATGGATGGCCTCCTCCGTTACGGAGGGGCAAATCAAAAAGTTAAGGAAGGTTGGATACTTGTCTGACGACATTGCGCACCGGCTTCTAGATGAGGGGCAGCTCATCCCCACCCCTGGGCCCCATGAGAGGGTCGTATTTCCCCCCCCTTTCCTCCGCGGAATGGGCTTTCCTCTTCACCCGTTCGTCCGGGGGCTCATGTTCTACTACGGCCTGGACTTCCACGATTTGGCCCCGAACTTCATCCTCAACTTCTCGGCGTTTATCGTCGTGTGCGAGGCCTTCCTCCGCATCTAGCCTCACTTTGGCCTATGGTTGAAGATCTTCAGCGTCAAGCCGAAGGTCGTGAGTGGACGTCAAGCGAAATGCGGAGGTGCCATGGTGGGCAAGATAGCCAATGTTACATGGCTTGAGGGCGCCTTCGTGGAGACCATCAAAGGGTGGCAATCGGGGTGGTTCTCTATCACCGAGCCGCGTGACCCTAAATGGGTAGCGGCCCCCGAATTCCGATCTGGCATCCCCACACGGCTCACATCTTGGAAGGAGACAGGCCTGTCATGGGGTAGTTTGACAAAGGTGACCGGACTTCAAACCTGCGTCAAAGATCTGATAGATAGAAAGGTCAAACTTGTCACCGTAGTCCAGGTCTTGCTTTTCCGCCGGATCCTCCCATGTCAACGACGGGCCTTTAATCTGTGGGAATTCGACCCGGCTCAGCACCAAACTTTGTCCAGGCTCTTCGATACAAGGCATGAAGATGCCTGGAAGGTGCTTTTCAAGAGCTCCGAGGTCCACCCTCCCATCACCGAGGATCGCGGATTCTGCGCGAAGCACCAAGCTAGTGCAGTAAGCTTAATTTTCCCATTACGGGGTATTTGTTTTTCATAGATTTGATTCTATGCGGGATCTAAACTCCCATCCCTTTAACAGGACTGGCAGAAGAAGGCCGGACAGATCAACTGTCCGGCTCCTTTGCGCAAGACCCAGGGGACGCTCGTTTAACGAAGCTACTGGTTCCGGCACCTCACGTGGTGCCGGAGAAGAAGGCCAAGAAGAAGGCCACGGGGACTCGAAAGAGCTCCCGGCGCCTAGTGGTGTCGGATTCATCGCCTGACAACCCCGAAGCGCCCTCCGCCTCTGAAGACGAGGAGGAAGAGGAAGCCTCTCCCCCTCCATCGGGGGAGGGAAGAAAAGGAAGGCCGCCCCAACTGGGGAGGCCGGAGGGTCCAAGAAGGGGAGGACCCTTCTACCGAACTACGCTTCCGATGCTGAAGACGGCGGGGAGGAATGGCCATCCAGGGTCAAGCCCCTGGCAAAATCGTAAGTATCCGGACATCCGAATAACTTATGGCGCTCCTCTATTATATGGTACCTTCTGACGCCGAATTCAATCATGCAGTCTGCCCAAGGCTCAGCTCGGCGATTCGTCGAGTGGCTCCCTGGATTCGTCGGACGTGAATAGTGCTTCACTTCCGACGGCCTCCTCCCCGCTCCCTGCGGACGACGCCGAGGTGGAGTCCCAAAAGGGACTAGACCAGGAGGAGGTGGTCCTAGAGGCGCCGCAAGGCGACCTCCCGGATTCTAGGCCCGAAGGGGGTAAAACCCCAGAGGGCTCTAAGTTCGGCCCTGTGCCGGACTCCGTACCGGAACCTTCAGTGGTTCCGGAGTCCTGCAGGCAGCCCCTTCATAAGAAGGGCAAGACTGCAACGCCAGCGGCCTCCGTCCAACCGGGGGCGCCGAATAGCTTGCTGGAGGCGCTTGACGGCGCCTCCATCGATGAGGCGCACCGCACTGTTATGAGTGCGGTGATCCAGAAAGTTCAGTCCGCCACGAGCGGGCTGACTGAAGCCTGTACCAGCCTGCTAACAGGCTTTGAGGTAAGTTTTCCAGATATGTAAGAATATTGCCGCATAGACAATAGCCCCTGATGCTCAGTTTGGTGTTCGGAAAGAAAAGCCAAGCTGAGGATCTTAAAAGATATACGCAGGAGTCTAACATAAATATGTCAATATAGGAATGCAGGCTGCGCTGCTGACCTCTGCCGCACTGACTGCGGAGGTCAATGCATTGAAGGAGAGCCTCGAGCGGTCCGAGAACGAGCTCGGGCTTGCTAAGAAGCAGCTCGAGGACAAGGAAGGTATGTAATTGAAGGAAATATGCCCTAGAGGCAATAATAAAATTATTATTTATTTCCTCATATCATGATAAATGTTTATTATTCATGCTAGAATTGTATTAACCGGAAACATGATACATGTGTGAATACATGGACAAACATAAAGTCACTAGTATGCCTCTACTTGACTAGCTCATTAATCAAAGATGGTTATGTTTCCTAACCATAGACATGTGTTGTCATTTGATTAATGGGATCACATCATTAGGATAATGATGTGATTAACATGACCCATTCCGTTAGCCTAGCACTTGATCGTTTAGTATATTGCTATTGCTTTCTTCATGACTTATACAAAGTTCCTGCAACTATGAGATTGTGCAACTGCCGTTTACCGGAAGAACACTTTGTGTGCTACCAAACGTCACAACGTAACTGGGTGATTATAAAGGTGCTCTACAGGTGTTTCCGAAGGTACATGTTGAGTTGGCATAATTCGAGATTAGGTTTTGTCACTCCGATTGGCGGAGAGGTATCTCTGGGCCCTCTCGGTAATACTCATCACCTAAGCCTTGCAAGCATTGTAACTAATGAGTTAGTTATAAGATGATGTGTTACAGAACGAGTAAAGAGACTTCCGGTAACGAGATTGAACTAGGTATTGGATACCGACGATCAAATCTCGGGCAAGTAACATACCGATGACAAAGGGAACAACATATGTTGTTATGCGGTTTGACTGATAAAGATCTTCATAGAATATGTAGGAACCAATATGGGCATCCAGGTCCCGCTATTGGTTATTGACCGAGAATGGTTCTAGGTCATGTCTACATATTTCTCGAACCCGTAGGGTCCGCACGCTTACCGTTACGATGACAGTTTTATTATGAGTTTATAAGTTTTGATGTACCGAAGTTTGTTCGGAGTCCCGGATGTGATCACCGACATGACGAGGAGTCTCGAAATGGTCGAGACATAAAGATTGATATATTGGAAGCCTATGTTTGGACATCGGAAAGGTTCCGGGTGAAATCGGGATTTTATCGGAACACCGGGGGGTTACCGGAACCCTCCCGGGGGTTAATGGGCCTTAGTGGGCCATGAGGGAGAAGAGGAGGGCCGGCTAGGGCAGGCCGCGCGCCCCCTCCCCCCCTAGTCCGAATAGGACAAGGAAGGGGGGGGGGCGGCGCCCCCCTTTCCTCTTTCCCCTCCCCCCTTTCCTTCTCCACCAAGGCAAGAGGGGGGAGTCCTACTCCCGGTGGGAGTAGGACTCCTCCAGGTGCACCCCAAGGGGGCCGGCCGCACCTCTCCCTCCCTCCTTTATATACAGGGGCAGGGGGGCACCCCATAACAGACAAGTTGATCTACGGATCATTCCTTAGCCGTGTGCGGTGCCCCCCTCCACCATATTCCACCTCGGTCATATCGTCGCGGAGTTTAGGCGAAGCCCTGCGCCGGTAGAACATCATCATCGTCACCACGCCGTCGTGCTGACGGAACTCTTCCCCGAAGCTTTGCTGGATCGGAGCCCGGGGATCGTCATCGAGCTGAATGTGTGCTGAACTCGGAGGTGCCGTACGTTTGGTGCTTGGATCGGTCGGATCGTGAAGACGTACGACTACATCAACCGCGTTGTCATAACGCTTCCGCTTACGGTCTACGAGGGTACGTGGACGAACACTTTCCCCTCTCGTTGCTATGCCATCACCATGATCTTGCGTGTGCGTAGGAAATTTTTTGAAATTACTACGTTCCCCAACAGTGGCATCCGAGCCTGGTTTTATGCATAGATGTCATATGCACGAGTAGAACACAAGTGAGTTGTGGGCGATATAAGTCATACTTCTTACCAGCATGTCATACTTTGGTTCGGCGGTATTGTGAGATGAAGCGGCCCGGACCGACATTACGCGTACGCTTACGCGAGACTGGTTTCACCGCTACGAGCACTCATTGCTTAAAGGTGACCAGTGGGTGTCTGTCTCTCTCACTTTAGCTGAATCGAGTGTGGCTACGCCCGGTCCTTGCGAAGGTTAAAACAGCACAAAATTGACAAACTATCGTTGTGGTTTTTGATGCGTAGGTAAGAACGGTTCTTGCTAAGCCCGTAGTAGCCACGTAAAACTTGCAACAACAAAGTAGAAGACGTCTAACTTGTTTTTGCAGGGCATGTTGTGATGTGATATGGTCAAGACGTGATGCTATATTTTATTGTATGAGATGATCATGTTTTGTAACCGAAGTTATCGGCAACTGGCAGGAGCCATATGGTTGTCGCTTTATTGTATGAAATGCAAACGCCCTGTAATTGCTTTACTTTATCACTAAGCGGTAGCGATAGTCGTAGAAGCAATAGATGGCGTAACGACAACGATGCTACGATGGAGATCAAGGTGTCGCGCCAGTGACGATGGTGATCACGACGGTGCTTCGGAGATGGAGATCGCAAGCACAAGAAGATGATGGCCATATCATATCACTTATATTGATTGCATGTGATGTTTATCCTTTATGCCTCTTATCTTGCTTTGATTGACGGTAGCATTTTAAGATGATCTCTCACTAAAATTATCAAGAAGTGTTCTCCCTGAGTATGCACCGTTGCCAAAGTTTGTCGTGCCCAGACACCACGTGATGATCGGGTGTGATAAGCTCTACGTCCATCTACAACGGGTGCAAGACAGTTTTGCACACGTGGAATACTCAGGTTAAACTTGATGAGCCTAGCATATGCAGATATGGCCTCGGAACACGGAGACCGAAAGGTCGAGCATGAATCATATAGTAGATATGATCAACATAGTGATGTTCACCATTGAAAACTACTCCATCTCACGTGATGATCGGTTATGGTTTAGTTTATTTGGATCACGTGATCACTTAGATGACTAGAGAGATGTCTGTCTAAGTGGGAGTTCTTAAGTAATATGATTAATTGAACCTAAATTTGTCATGAACTTAGTACCTGATAGTATTTTGCTTGTCTATGTTTGTTTGTAGATAGATGGCTCGGGCTGTTGTTCCGTTGAATTTTAATGCGTTCCTTGAGAAAGCAAAGTTGAAAGATGATGGTAGCAATTACACGGACTGGGTCCATAACCTGAGGATTATCCTCATTGCTGCACAGAAAAGTTACGTCCTGGAAGCACCGCTGGGTGCCAGGCCTGCTGCTGATGCAACTGACGACATTAAGAACGTCTGGCAGAGCAAAGCTGATGACTACTCTATAGTTCAGTGTGCCATGCTTTACGGCTTAGAACCGGGTCTTCAACGACGTTTTGAACGTCATGGAGCATATGAGATGTTCCAGGAGTTGAAGTTAATATTTCAAGCAAATGCCTGGATTGAGAGATATGAAGTCTCCAATAAGTTCTACAGCAGCAAGATGGAGGAGAATTGTTCTGTTAGTGAGCATATACTCAAAATGTCTGGGTATAATAATTACTTGATTCAACTGGGAGTTAATCTTCCGGATGATAGCTTCATTGACAGAATTCTCCAATCACTGCCACCAAGCTACAAGAGCTTTGTGATGAACTATAATATGCATGGGATGAACAAGACTATTCCCGAGCTCTTCGCAATGCTAAAAGTTGCGGAGGTAGAAATCAAGAAGGAGCATCAAGTGTTGATGGTCAACAAGACCACTAGTTTCAAGAAAAGGGCAAAGGGAAGAGGAAGGGGAACTTCAAGAAGAACAGCAAGCAAGTTGCTGCTCAAGAGAAGAAACCCAAGTCTGGACCTAAGCCTGAAACTGAGTGCTTCTACTGCAAGCAGACTGGTCACTGGAAGCGGAACTGCCCCAAGTATTTGGCAGATAAGAAGGATGGCAAAGTGAACAAAGGTATATGTGATATACATGTTTTTGATGTGTACCTAACTAGAGCTCGTAGTAGCACCTGGGTATTTGATACTGGTTTTGTTGCTAATATTTGCAACTCGAAACAGGGACTACGGAATAAGCGAGCACTGGCCAAGGATGAGGTGATGATGCGCGTGGGAAACGGTTCCAAAGTCGATGTGATCGCGGTCGGCACGCTACCTCTACATCTACCTTCGGGATTAGTTTTAGACCTGAATAATTGTTATTTGGTGCCAGCATTGAGCATGAACATTATATCTGGATCTTGTTTGATGCGAGACGGTTATTCATTTAAATCAGAGAATAATGGTTGTTCTATTTATATGAGTAATATCTTTTATGGTCATGCACCCTTGAAGAGTGGTCTATTTTTATTAAATCTCGATAGTAGTGATACACATATTCATAGTGTTGAAACCAAAAGATGCAGAGTTAATAATGATAGTGCAACTTATTTGTGGCACTGCCGTTTGGGTCATATCGGTGTAAAGCGCATGAAGAAACTCCATACTGATGGACTTTTGGAATCACTTGATTATGAATCACTTGGTACTTGCGAACCGTGCCTTATGGGCAAGATGACTAAAACACCATTCTCCGGAACTATGGAGCGAGCAACTGATTTGTTGGAAATCATACATATTGATGTTTGTGGCCCAATGAATGTTGAGGCTCGCGGCGGGTATCGTTATTTTCTCACATTCACAGATGATTTGAGCAGATATGGGTATATCTACTTGATGAAACACAAGTATGAAACATTTGAAAAGTTCAAAGAATTTCAGAGTGAAGTGGAAAATCATCGTAACAAGAAAATAAAGTTTCTACGATCTGATCGTGGAGGAGAATATTTGAGTTATGAGTTTGGCCTACACTTGAAACAATGTGGAATAGTTTCGCAGCTCACGCCACCTAGAACACCACAATGAAATGGTGTGTCCGAACGTCGTAATCGTACTTTACTGGATATGGTGCGATCTATGATGTCTCTTACTGATTTACCGCTATCATTTTGGGGTTATGCTTTAGAGACGGCCGCATTCACGTTAAATAGGGCACCATCAAAATCCGTTGAGACGACGCCTTATGAACTGTGGTTTGGCAAGAAACCAAAGTTGTCGTTTCTTAAAGTTTGGGGCTGCGATGCTTATGTGAAGAAACTTCAACCAGATAAGCTCGAACCTAAATCGGAGAAATGTGTCTTCATAGGATACCCAAAAGAGACTATTGGGTACACCTTCTATCACAGATCCGAAGGCAAGACATCCGTTGCTAAGAATGGATCCTTTCTAGAGAAGGAGTTTCTCTCGAAAGAAGTGAGTGGGAGGAAAGTAGAACTTGATGAGATAACTGTATCTACTCCCTTATTGGAAAGTAGTTCATCACGACAACCGATTTCTGTGACAACTACACCAATTAGTGAGGAAGCTAATGATAATGATCATGAAACTTTAGATCAAGTTTCTACTGAACCTCGTAGGTCTACCAGAGTAAGATCCGCACCAGAGTGGTACGGTAATCCTATTCTGTAAGTCATGTTACTTGACCATGATGAACCTACGAACTATGAGGAAGCGATGATGAGCCCGGATTCCGCAAAATGGCTAGAAGCCATGAAATCTGAGATGGGATCCATGTATGAAAACAAAGTATGGACTTTGGTTGACTTGCCCGATGATCAGGAAGCCATTGAGAATAAATGGATCTTTAAGAAGAAGACTGACGCTGATGGTAATATAACTGTCTATAAAGCTCGACTTGTTGCAAAAGGTTTTCGACAAGTTCAAGGGGTTGACTACGATGAGACTTTCTCACCCGTAGCGATGCTTAAGTCTGTCCGAATCATGTTAGCTATTGCTGCATTTCATGATTATGAAATTTGGCAAATGGATGTCAAGATTGCATTCTTGAATGGATTTCTAGAAGAAGAGTTGTATATGATGCAGCCGGAAGGTTTTGTTGATCCAAAAGGTGCTGACAAAGTGTGCAAGCTCCAGCGTTCCATTTATGGACTGGTGCAAGCATCTCGGAGTTGGAATAAATGCTTTGATAGTGTGATCAAAGCATATGGTTTATACAGACTTTTGGAGAAGCCTGTATTTACAAGAAAGTGAGTGGGAGCTCTGTAGCATTTCTAATTTTATATGTAGATGACATATTATTAATTGGAAATGATATAGAATTTCTGGATAGCATAAAAGGATACTTGAATAAAAGTTTTTCAATGAAAGACCTCGGTGAAGCTGCTTACATATTGGGCATCAAGATCTATAGAGATAGATCAAGACGCTTAATAGGACTTTCACAAATCACATACCTTGACAAAATTTTGAAAAAGTTCAAAATGGATCAGGAAAAGAAAGGATTCTTGCCTGTGCTACAAGGTGTGAAGTTGAGTCAAACTCAATGCCCGACCACAGCAGAAGATAGAGAGAAAATGAAAAATGTTCCCTATGCTTCAGCCATAGGCTCTATCATGTATGCAATGCTGTGTACCAGACCTAACGTATGCTTAGCAATAAGCTTGGCAGGAAGGTACCAAAGTAATCCAGGAGTGGATCACTGGACAGCGGTCAAGAACATCCTGAAATACCTGAAAAGGACTAAGGATATGTTTCTCGTATATGGAGGTGACAAAGAGCTAGTCGTAAACGGTTATGTCGATGCAAGCTTTGACACTGATCCGGACGATTCTAAATCGCAAACCGGGTACGTGTTTTTATTAAACGGTGGAGCTATAAGTTGGTGCAGTTCTAAACAAAGCGTCGTAGCGGGATCTACATGTGAAGAGGAGTACATAGCTGCTTCGGAAGCAGCAAATGAAGGAGTCTGGATGAAAGAGTTCATTTCCGATCTAAGTGTCATACCTAGTGCACCGGGACCAATGAAGATCTTCTGTGACAATACTGGTGCAATTGCCTTGGCAAAGGAATCCAGATTTCACAAGAGGACCAAGCACATCAAGAGACGCTTCAATTCCATTCGGGAGCAAGTCCAAGTGGGAGACATAGAGATTTGCAAGATACATACGGATCTGAATGTTGCAGACCCGTTGACTAAGCCTCTCTCACGAGCAAAACATGATCAGCACCAAGACTCCATGGGTGTTAGAATCATTACTATGTAATCTAGATTATTGACTCTAGTGCAAGTGGGAGACTGAAGGAAATATGCCCTAGAGGCAATAATCAAGTTATTATTTATTTCCTCATATCATGATAAATGTTTATTATTCATGCTAGAATTGTATTAACCGGAAACATGATACATGTGTGAATACATATACAAACATAAAGTCACTAGTATGCCTCTAGTTGACTAGCTCATTAATCAAAGATGGTTATGTTTCCTAACCATAGACATGTGTTGTCATTTGATTAATGGGATCACATCATTAGGATAACGATGTGATTAACATGACCCATTCTGTTAGCCTAGCACTTGATCAGTTAGTATATTGCTATTGCTTTCTTCATGACTTATACAAAGTTCCTGCAACTATGAGATTGTGCAACTCCCGTTTACCGCAAGAACACTTTGTGTGCTACCAAACGTCACAACGTAACTGGGTGATTATAAAGGTTCTCTACAGGTGTTTCCGAAGGTACATGTTGAGTTGGCATAATTCAAGATTAGGTTTTGTCACTCCGATTGGCGGAGAGGTATCTCTGGGCCCTCTCGGTAATACTCATCACCTAAGCCTTGCAAGCATTGTAACTAATGAGTTAGTTATAAGATGATGTGTTACAGAACGAGTAAAGAGACTTGCCGGTAACGAGATTGAACTAGGTATTGGATACCGACGATCAAATCTCGGGCAAGTAACATACCGATGACAAAGAGAACAACGTATGTTGTTATGCGGTTTGACCGATAAAGATCTTCATAGAATATGTCGGAACCAATATGGGAATCCAGGTCCCGCTATTGGTTATTGACCGAGAATGGTTCTAGGTCATGTCTACATAGTTCTCGAACCCGTAGGGTCCGCACGCTTAACGTTACGATGACAGTTTTATTATGAGTTTATAAGTTTTGATGTACCAAAGTTTGTTCAGAGTCCCGGATGTGATCACGGACATGACGAGGAGTCTCGACATGGTCGAGACATAAAGATTGATATATTGGAAGCCTATGTTTGGACATCGGAAAGGTTCCGGGTGAAATCGGGATTTTACCGGAACACCGGGGGGTTACCGGAAACCTCCTGGGGGTTAATGGGCCTTAGTGGGCCATGAGGGAGAAGAGGAGGGCCGGCCAGGGCAGGCCGCGCGCCCCCTCCCCCCCTAGTCCGAATAGGACAAGGAAGGGGGGGCAGTGCCCCCCTTTCCTCTTTCCCCTCCCCTTTTCCTTCTCCACCAAGGCAAGAGGGGGGAGTCCTACTCCCGGTGGGAGTAGGACTCCTCCAGGCGCACCCCAAGGGGGCCGGCCGCACCTCCCCCTCCCTCCTTTATATACGGGGGCAGGGGGGCACCCCATAACAGACAAGTTGATCTACAGATCATTCCTTAGCCGTGTGTGGTGCCCCCCTCCACCATATTCCACCTCGGTCATATCGTCGCGGAGTTTAGGCGAAGCCCTGCGCCGGTAGAACCTCATCATCGTCACCATGCCGTCGTGCTGACGGAACTCTTCCCCGAAGCTTTGCTGGATCGGAGCCTGGGGATCGTCATCGAGTTGAACGTGTGCTGAACTCGGAGGTGCCGTACGTTCGGTGCTTGGATTGGTCGGATCGTGAAGACGTACGACTACATCAACCGCGTTGTCATAACGCTTCCGCTTACGGTCTACGAGGGTACGTGGACGAACACTCTCCCCTCTCGTTGCTATGCCATCACCATGATCTTGCGTGTGCGTAGGAAATTTTTTGAAATTACTACGTTCCCCAACAGTAATACCTTATTAAAATAATACCTTATGGAAAGGATTTGGTTGCAAAAAATGACAGGAATAACGTGGGTATTGCAGGAGCCACGAACGAGGTGGTGACCCTGAAGGAAGCGGTGTCCAAGGCCGAAAACAGTGCGGCCTTGGAGCGCACCGAGCGAGAGAAGCAGGAGGCGCGGGTGGCGGAGGTGCGGCAAGAGCTCCAGGCTCTCGTGGAAAAACACGAGAGTTTGGAGCGTGACTCGAAGACTCAAGAGTCCGAGCTTGCCTTGACTCTTGAGAGTGCCAAAGCCACTAAAGCCGAAGCCCAGAAGGCCCTCCAGGAGATCAAGGCGATAAAGAAGATAGCGGCGGGTAAGGCATTCTTTATGCAAAGCAAGCATATAAAAGTGAATTATCTGTTACTTACCCGAATCCAGACCTCTCCAGGAGCGTTCGCCGATCTGCCCCATAGTGTGTCTGATGCTGCCGCGTTCTACCGAGCCGAGGAGGGGAGCTCGACGGAAAAAGTGTTCTGGTCTCAATATGCTGAGGCCGGACATCCGGTGCCCCTGAGCGACTAGCTGAAGCAGCTGGTCGAGCTCCACAAGATGGTTGAACAGGCCATGAAGGGCCTCATAGTTCGGCTGTGGCCTAAGGAAGTCGTGCCTGGGAGCTACTTTGGTCTGGTGCGGCGGCTGGTGGACGCCTGTCCATGGATTGAAGTCATCAAGAACTCCGCCTGCATTGAAGGTGCCCATCGGGACCTTGCCCGTGCTAAAGTGCACTATGGCAAGATGGACGCTGAGAAGCTTGTGACGGACGCGCCACCGCTGGGCAAGGAGTATCTCAAGCTCGAGATGTACTATAAGGGCGTCCTGAAGGGTGCCGGCATTATAGCGGGTGAATGCTCCAAAGATGTAATTTTTGAGTAGACTCGCATTTGTTATCCTGTACGCTGAAAACTTTGTTCATATGCGCTAAGCAACGCTTGTTAATTTACAATATTACCTTCTGTGCGTCCGTTTATCGAATCTGAGAGATGCAAGTCATCGGCTTCTACCCCCATGCCACGAGTGCTGGGTGTTCGGGATAAACCTGAGCGCTCTTGTTCCCATTCTTGGGTCCATCTAGGGAGGCGCTCAGCACAACGAACAAGGCCATCGGACTTATAATGCTTTATCACTCTCACTTAGCCATAGAATTCTATAATTTTAAATTTCGGCGAAGCCCCTAGTATTCGGAAGACCGAGTTCGGGGCGCTATCCACGCCTAGGCCAGATAAATCTGGCTCCTCGCTCTAAGCGGCATAAGTCTTTAGGGACTCGAAAAACCTCGTGAACAGCGACCGATCTCTCGCACTATCATGATGGTCAGTTTTAGCTTTCTCTACTGAGGTGTTAACCCAGCTCAACTGGGGCACAATCGCAGTAGTTCTCCTAGTGCTACCTTAGCCAACATTGCGGAACGTAAGGTACCAAAACATGGGAGCCGGGCAAACCCAACTATTGACCCAAGACATGATTCGGAGCCGATGCATATAATGCTATAAGTTCGGGGTGCCGCACTCGTGAGAGTGTTCGGTCTTATCACACCATGTTTTGGCGTACTTAAGCCCCTGGTGTATTTGACCGTACCAAGTTGTACGGGTGCAACATGTCATAGATGAACATTTATAAAAAAACGGAATGCAATAATAAGCAGAAGCTATGTATTGTTTATTCAAAAGGTACTGCAATGAAAGCAGAACGATACAAATAGTGCGATAAACAAGGGATGGGACTATTTAACATGTCCCCCTCCAAGGGTAAGCTACGGGATGGTATCTAAAACAGGTATACTGCTCGTAATAGAGACCACCTGGACACTCGACGTAGTTTTTCTGCTTCCCTGGCTGTTGCATCGTGAGTTCGGCGTTTCTGCTGCCGAACCGGGCTTCTGGAAAATGGAGTCCTGTGAATAAGAAGAAAAAAAAAAGAAGAAATGGCACAATGGGAGCCCCTTGTGCGGTTGAGCCGCATTCTGGGCATGTCGTGGTCGTGCCCCTTCCCCTATGCCCATGGTATCTCCATAGCGTAGTTATGTACGCGTGGTACTGGTCTCGTGGTTTTGCGAGGGCTGGGGTTGGGGCCACATTGCTACGCGTGCTCGGAACATGCCAGGCAGTCTTGTTGTAGGTTACTTCGGGCGCGCTTGATGGTGTCCGGACATTTAGTAGTCGGACTCGAGAGTTGCCTTAATAGGCTGCTTTGTACTTCCGCCGCGAGGGCCGCCGTGTGCTCCTCCATCCGGAGAGAGCATTCAGTGTTTCCATTAACCGTGATTACTCCTCGAGGGCCTGGCATCTTGAGCTTGAGGTATGCGTAGTGCGGCACCGCATTGAACTTTGCAAATGCGGTTCGTCCGAGCAGTGCGTGATAGCCGCTGCGGAACGGGACTATGTCGAAGATTAATTCCTCGCTTCAGAAGTTATCTGGGGATCCGAAGACCACTTCAAGTGTAATTGAGCCTGTACAATTGGCCTCTACACTTGGTATGACGCCTTTAAAGGTCGTTTTTGTGGGTTTAATCCTTGAGGGGTCTATGCCCATTTTGTGCACTGTATCCTGGTAAAGAAGGTTCAGGCGGCTGCCGCCGTCCATCAGGACTCTAGTGAGGTGAAATCCGTCAATGATTGGGTCAAGAACCAATGCGGCGAATCCGCCATGGCGGATGCTAGTGGGGTGGTCCCTTCGATCAAAAGTGATCGGGCAGGAGGACCACAGGTTGAACTTTGGGGTGACTGGCTCCATCGCGTATACGTCCCCTAGTGCATGCTTCCGCTCCCTTTTGGGTATGTGGGTTGCGTATATCATGTTCACTGTCCGCACTTGTGGGGGAAAGCCCTTCTGTCCTCTATTGTTCGGCGGCCGGGGCTCCTCCTCGTCATCGCTACGCAGCCCCTTGTCGTTGTGTTTGGCACTTAACTTGCCTGCCTGCTTAAATACCCAACAATCCCTGTAGGTGTGGTTGGCTGGTCTTTCGGGGGTGCCATGTATCTGGCACAAGCGATCGAGTATGCGGTCCAAATTGGACGAGCCCTGAGTATTTCTTTTGAACGGCTTTTTCCGCTGACCGGGTTTAGAGCCTCTGAATCCGGCATTGACTACCGTATCTTCAGTATTATCGTTGTTAATGCGGCGTTTGTGCTTGTTGCGATGCGACCTGCCATTGCTGTCCTTGGTATCTGAACTACCAGGGTTTTTGGTCAGGTTGTTACTGCGAGCTAGCCAGTTGTCCTCTCCCGCTCAGAAGCGGGTCATGAGTGATGTGAGGGCTGCCATGGATTTCGGCTTTTCCTGTCCTAGGTGCCGGGCAAGCCACTCGTCGTGGATGTTATGTTTGAAGGCTGTGAGGGCCTCTGCATCCGGACAGTCAACGATTTGATTTTTCTTGGTTAATAACCGTGTCCAGAATTGTCTGGCCGATTCATCTGGGTGCTGAATTATGTGGCTTAGGTCATCAGCGTCTGGTGGTCGCACATATGTGCCCTGGAAGTTATCAAGGAATGCGGCTTCCAGGTCTTCCCAACAACCAATTGACTCTGTTGGCAAGCTGTTGAGCCAATGCCGAGCTGGTCCTTTAAGCTTGAGTGGGAGGTATTTGATGGCGTGTAGATCATCACCGCGGGCCATGTGGATGTGAAGGAGATAGTCCTCGATCCAAACCGCAGGATCTGTTGTGCCATCGTATGATTCAATGTTTACGGGTTTGAAACTCTCAGGGATTTAATGATCCATTACTTCGTCTGTGAAGCATAGTGGGTGTGCGGCGCCTCTATATTGGGCTATATCACGACGCAGCTCAAATGAGCTTTGTCTACTGTGTTCGGCCCGGACGGAATTGCTGTATCCGGTGTGACGGTTGTCATCACGTGTCGTGGGGCACCCACGCGATCCGTAGATCGATCTTATTTGCCTTGCCTTGTCCTCCAATATGTCTCGCAAGTCCGTCGCATTTCCCCGCGGCTTTGTACTTTTCGAGCGACGCCGGGGTGCGGCTTTAGTGGAGGGCCTAGAGGCCTCTCTATCGCGGCCACGAGGTGGCCGGTCGGCCGCGTCATGTGCTGGTGATGTAGGTTTGGGTGCTTCCTCCTCTAATTGGGGTAGCAGCCTGTGTTTTGGGTAGCTCTTGGAGGGGCGATCGAGTTTATACTCTTCGGCTGCAAGGACTTCGGTCCATCTGTCCGCTAGCAAGTCTTGGTCAGCTCTAAGCTGCTGCCGCTTTTTCTTGAGGCTGCTTGCCGTGGCCATAAGCCTGCGTTTAAAACGCTCTTGTTCGACGGGATCCTCGGGCACGACAAATTCGTCGTTGTCGAGGCTTGCTTCATCTTTGGAGTGAGGCATATAATTATCGTCCTCTACCTCTTTGTCTGCCGCTCTATCAGGAGGGCTAGCTTCTCCCTCCTCCTGTGCTGAATCCTGCTGGAGGGGGTTGTCCTCGGCACTGTCCGGGGTGTTATTATCTCCCGTGCCGGAATCATCGTTTTTGCTGTGGCGGGATTTAGAGCGGCGCCGCTGACGCGGGCGCTTGGGCTGTTTCTTAGAGGGGTCATCCTCCGCTGTTCCATTGCCATTCCCATCTTTTGGGGTGTCCACCATGTATATGTCGTATGACAAGGTGGCCTTCCAGTGCCTTGTAGGTGCTGGTTCTTGGATGTCTCATGCATCGTCGTCCATACCGTCGATGTCTTCAGAGTCGAAGTCGAGCATGTCGGTTAAATCATCGATAGTGGCTACAAAGTGGGTGGTGGGTGGGCGTTGAATTTCTTCGTCGTCCATATCCCAACCTTCCTGGCCACAGTCTGGCCAGGGCTCTCCTGATAAAGAGAGCGACTTTAGTAAATTCAGGATGTCGCCAAAGGGCGAGTGCTGAAAGATGTCCGCAATAGTGAGCTCCATAACCGGCACCCAATCGGATTCGATTGGCAGGGGTGCGGGAGGTTCAGAGTCCGGAGAGGAGTCCGCCACCTCAGAGTCACGGGCTTTGCAAAGGACAGGGATGGTGTTCGGCTCAATCGCCGTAGAGATCGTAGCCCCCGAGGCGGTGTCCAGCCACTCGTCCTCGGTCGGCGAAGTCGGCTCCGAGCTAAGGGTCGGAGCGGATGCTGGTGCGGCCTCCAGGGCACTGTTCGGTGGCAGAGCTGGATCATACCCATCAAGACAGTGCGGCGCACTTGGTTGTGGCTCGAATCCGTCGAAGATCAAGTCTCCGCGGATGTCAGTCGTGTAGTTCAAACTCCCAAATCTGACCTGATGGCCAGGGGTGTAGCTTTCGATCTGCTCCAGATGGCCAAGTGAATTGGCCCGCAGTGCGAAACCGCCGAATACGAAGATCTGTCCGGGGAGAAAAGTCTCGTCCTGGACCACGTCGTTGTTGATGATCGAAGGAGCCATCGGGCCTAAAGGTGACGACACAGAGGAACTCTCAATGAAAGCACCAATGTCGGTGTCAAAACCGGCGGATCTCGGGTAGGGGGTCCCGAACTGTGCGTCTAGGCGGATGGTAACAGGAGACAAGGGACACGATGTTTTTACCCAGGTTCGGGCCCTCTCGATGGAGGTAAAACCCTACTCCTACTTGATTAATATTGATGATATGGGTAGTACAAGAGTAGATCTACCACGAGATCAAAGAGGCTAAGCCCTAGAAGCTAGCCTATGGTATGATTGTTGTTCGTCCTACGGACTAAAACCCTCCGGTTTATATAGACACCGAAGAGGGCTATGGTTACATAGAGTCGGTTACAACGGGAGGAGATCTTCATATCATATCGCCAAGCTTGCCTTCCATGCCAAGGAAAGTCCTATCCGGACATGGGACGAAGTCTTCAATCTTGTATCTTCATAGTCCGAGAGTCCGGCCAAAGGTCATAGTTCGGCCATCCGGACACCCCCTAATCCGAGACTCCCTCAATCCCCAAGGTGTCGGACGAGGCCATCATCTCAGTATTCACCGATGGCGTCCGGGACGTCAAGATGAAGGAGGAGAGCGCCATACACGAGGACCTATGCTCCGCTCTGGAGATATTCAATATGGAGACCATGTGCGCGAGGACAGAAGAAGGTCTCCTCTCGCTCCTCAAGCTCCCTAAAGCCGATCCTGAAGACAAGAAGGCAAAGGACGTGAAGCACAAGGGCCCGGCGGTGCTCACGGCCGAGCCCGACATGAAGCGCGGTTGTGATCACTCCGAGTCTTCCAAGGGCAACCACCCATTCTGCATCTTCCACAATGTGCACAGCCACAATACCAACGACTGTCAAGAGCTTAGGGCTATCCGGAACGGGCGCCTTGGTCGTCGTCCTGAGCGCAACGACCGTGTCTATGGACGCGAAGGAGGTCGATGATACGTCTCCGTCATATCTATAATTTTTTATTGTTTCATGCCAATATTATACAACTTTCACATACTTTTGGCAAATTTTTATTTGATTTATTGGACTAACCTACTGATCCAGTGCCCAGTGCAAGTTCCTGTTTTTTGCATCTTTTTTGTATCGTAGAAAATCCATATCAAACGAACTCCAAATGAGCATAAAAATTTACGGAGAATTATTTGGAATTTATGTGATTTTTGAGAGATGGAATCAACGCAAATGAGGGCCCACAGAGCCCACAATCCACCAGGGTGCGCCCTAGGTCCCAGGCGTGCCCTGGTGTCTTGTTCCCTCCTTGAACGTCGGTTGGAGCCCTTTGTCAGTGTCAAAACTGGCGGATCTCGGATAGGGGGTCCCGAACTGTGCGTCTAAGGCTAATGGTAACAGGAGGCGAGGGACACAATGTTTACCAGGTTCAGGCCCTCTGGATGGAGGTAATAGCCTACTTCCTGCTTGATTGATCTTGATGATATGAGTATTACAACAGTTGATCTACCACGAGATCGTAGAGGCTAAACCCTAGAATCTAGCCTATGGTTATGATTGTTGTTATCCTACAGACTAAACCCCCCGGTTTATATAGACACCAGAGGGGGCTAGGGTTACATAGAGTCGGTTACAGAGAAGGAAATCTACATATCCGAATTGCCAAGCTTGCCTTCCACGCAAAGGAGAGTCCCACCCGGACACGGGACGAAGTCTTTAATCCTGTATCTTCATAGTCCTACAGTCCGGCCAAAGTATATAGTCCGGCTGTCCGAGGACCCCCTAATCCAGGACTCCCTTAGTAGACCCTGAACTAGGCTTCAATGACGATGAGTTCGGCACCCAGATTGTCTTCGGCATTGCAAGGCGGGTTCGTTCTTCGAATACTCCACAGAAGATTTTGAACACAAGGATCGTGTCCAGCTCTGCAAAACAAATTTCACACACCACCGTAGAGAGCATAATATTCCACAAATCTAATCTGCTGTCAACTTTTCATAGCGTGACATCACGCCATGGCCCGGTCATTATACAAACTATTTTTTCCCAGCCTGCTACTGCACGTATTGCGAGGCAGTTTTATTGGCATGTCTTGTCGAAGCAGAGATCATGTCCCCCTTATCACGGGATTCTCATCAATACGGGCGTGGGTAACCCAATCCTGTTGTTAGTATGACTCCTAGGTTTTAGGCAAGTTCCAAACGGCCACGCGGAGGACGCTTGATATTCATCTTCTTTATAAAGAGGTCCAGACCCGTCCTTTTCTTTCCGTGCCCAATCCTTCCCTTCCCCTACCTCGAGTTCCAACACCCAAGGTTTAGGCTAAGCGCTTTGGACCTTCAATCATGTCTGGATCCAACCTTCAAAGCCGGTGGATGGCCTCTTCTGTCACAGAGGAGGACATCAAGAAGCTTAGGGAGGCTAGGTATCTGACCCCGAAATCCCCCACAGGCTACCTGCTCAAGGGCAGGTTATTCCTACTCCCGAACCCAACTAGAGTGTAGTATTTGTCTCCCACTTCCTCTGAGGGCTTGGTTTTAGTCTTGATCCCTTCGTAAGAGGGCTCACGTTCTTTTATGGGCTAGATTTCCATGATCTAGCTCCAGATGCCATCCTTCACATCTCATCGTTTATCATCGTGTGTGAGGCCTTCCTTCGCATTACCCCACACTTCGGCTTGTGGCTCAAGACCTTTAATGTGAAGCCGAAGATGATCGACGGGCGACACGCGGAGTGCGGAGGTACTATAATAAGCAAATGTTCCGATGCCCTATGGCCAAAGGGTTCCTTTCCGAAGTTGTCCAACTTATGGCAATGGGAGTGGTTTTACATCACAGCGCCCCGAGGTACAAAGCGGGCGGCCGCCCCGGCCTTCTGCCCGGGCCCTCCGCCCCAGCTGGCATCACGGGTCAACAAAGGGCTGGACTGGGGGCCAGCTGATGATGTGTTGACATTGCAGAGTCACATCTAAGATCTTCTCAAGAGGGGTGTCAGTCTCGTCAAAGTAATTCAAGTAATGGTAGTTCGTCGGGTCGTGCCATGCCAACGTCGATCTCTCCGTATGTGGGAGTTCAACCAGGAAGGACCATGAACTATTCAACACTTCTTCGGCGTGACACTCGAAGGGATGTATCGATTGTTCTTCGGATCACGAATAAAGTGTCCGGACACCACCGAGGATGCGGGTCTGAACAACAACCGTCCAGATACCCAAGTAAGTAACTCCGCGACCGAACCTGTTGTTATTATATTTGTCACAACATCACTCTGAAAAATTTCCCTCTTCCAGGACTGGATAAGAAAGGCGGAGAGGATGAGGTGTTCGGCCCCTCTTCTCGAAGGCTCACCAGATCCTTTGCTAACTAGGATGCTAGCTCACGCATCGTATCACGTGCCCTCAGGAGAAGATGAGGGGAGGAACAAAGAAGCCGAAGGCGGGCTTCATACATTACACATCCAAACCGGGGGAATTAGTGCCTCCGCGAAGGAGGTGTTCGGGGAGGTGAATCTAGAATCCCTTCTCCCCACGGGAAGAAAAGGGCCGCCCCTGAAGACTTGGAAATGGAGCTTTCCAAACGAGGGAAGAAACCTTCACCAGGGGGGCCCTGCCCCGGAGGGCATCCTTACCGCGCAGCACCCACAAGGGGGTTGGCCGTCAGCCGAACTGTAAGTGATCAGAGGCACATTGGTAAATATACCCTGCTCTTTTTCTGAGAATAACAATCAAAATATATGTTTTGCAGTCCGGCTCATAGCCCCTCTCCACAATGTTCGTCTTCGGGGGATGTTCTTCCGGAGATGATGGAGAGCGAAACGCCTCCTCCTGCTTCCCCTCCTCGTGAGACGGACAACCCTGAGGTGTCGTCGCGGAGGATTTCCCCTGATCCGCACGGGCCAGAAGGTAACTCCTTAGCCGCCCAAAGTTCGGAGTTCTCAGCTCCTAAGCAGACCGAAAGAAAAAGCCCGAGACTGTCTGGTGTACAACCGGACACGTTGATGGATCTTTTGGAGCAAGCGGCTATCTCAAAGGCACATCGTACCTTGATGGGTACGGTGGTTGAGAGGATCTCATCCGCCAAAAGCGGGTTGTATAAAGCTTTTGCGAGCCTGCTAAGAGGATTTGAGGTACGCAAGGTAATATATATTTTTGAATGTACCGCACACGCTAGGTGTGCTCTGTATAGATAGTAGCCCCTGAGACTCTGGTTGCCTCCCAAACGCGGCGAGCAGAGGATCATAGTCTTAGGTAATGAGGATGCTACTTTCGTGCACATGCAGCTGCAGATCCGGCGGCTGACCGAACTGCTGATTTTGCCGAATTGAATCGGTAGCTCTATGTGGCGATTGCAGACATCACGCTTGTGAAAAAGCGACTTGACGAGGCACAGGGTATGTATATTCGGGTGGTCAGCAAATATTAAGAGGAGCATAATGCTAGCATCTATAATATGCTTTGAATGCAGATGGAGCTCCCACCGTGGAGACCCTTCGGGCAGAACTTGCCCGAGCCAAAGAACAAGCCAGGAGAAGCGATGCGGCCGCCCTGAAGGCAGCTGAAGAGTTGAAAGCCGAACAAGTTGCTCATCGCCGGTGCGAAGATAAAATGGCCAACATGGCTCTTGAGATGCAAAATGCCGCCAGTCACTATGAGCTCCTGGAAAGGGAAAACCAAGCGAAAGCAGCTGACTTGAAGAAGGCTTTGGAAGCAGTCAAGGAAACGCGCTCTGAAATTAGAGCAGCATGGGAGGAGCTTCGTCAAGCCGGAGATATCGCGGCTGGGAAGCCCTTCTTATTGCGGATGAAGTTCGGCGATCTGAAGTATGCCCCTCTTGACCAATTGTGGAGTTCAGCAGACGCACACTTGGATTTAGCAAAAAGTGCTACTGATGTGACTGAGTATTTCAAGGATCATAAAGATCATCAGGTGGAAAGATTGTTCTGGTCGCAGTTTAGTAATCCAAGGCGTCCGCTGTTGTTGAATGAGCAAATGGCCGAATGAGCCGAGCTCCATAGGTTGTCTGGGTATGCCATGAGGTCTGTCGTGGATCGTCTTTGGCCGAAGGAACCAAGTCCGGATAGTTATTTTGGTTTAGTGCAACGATTTCTTCGTGTTGTGCCGCATATCGATGCTGTTAAGAGGTCGGCGTGCATAGAAGGTGCGCGGATGGCTCTTGCCCGTGTTAAGACATATTGGGTGGAGATGGAGGCCACCGTTGTTGCAGCCAGGGGTCCGCCCGGGGGTCAGGACTCTCCCAAGCACTATTTTGAAGAAGTCCGGGAAGGTGCATGTTTAATAGAGGCTTAGTGCTCAAAGGATACCATGTTCCAGTGACATATATCTTGATTGTAAAAACAATGCTATTTTGATTATAAAGGCTACATTTTATACTTTTGCCCGTAAAGTATTGAGTGCCTCCTGTGTGGTCATTTATGTATGTATGTATATAACCTGAAAGTTTGCAGTCGACGGCTTCAGCCCCCACGCATATAATGCGGGGGTGTTCGGTAAAGCGCGTACTCACACTTGATCCAACGTCTTGGTCCATTTAAGGAGGTGATAGCGCGGAAAATGAGGCAATCGGACTATATAGCTTTAACACTTTCACTTAGCCATAGGAGTTTGACGGTGGGGCTGCTATACAGCCCCTGGTACGTCCGTGTTCATCCGAATATGGTGCGCGTACATACGTGACCGGGAAACCGGTCCTTCGTTAATGTGGAGGAATCACGAAGATTCTGTTGAGTCCTCGACTGGTTGACCAGTCTCTCACTTTATCATGACAGTCAGTTTTTGGCTTTATCTACTAAGGTGCTCATCCAGATGAACCGGGGCACAATCGCAGTAGTTCTCGCGATGCCACCTTAGCCGATAGAGCGGAACGTAAGGTAGCAAAACACGAGAGCTGGGCAAACCCAACTATTGACCAAAGACATGATTCGGAGTTGATGCATATAAGGCCAAACTCGCGATGCCGAACACTCCCTAAGGTATTCAGACTTTTCAACTTATGCTTGGCTGAGCACCGCCCTCGATAATGAGCCCTAATTTTCCAGGTACATGCATTAATCTAGCATGACTAAAAAGCTTGCCAATAATGCTAGTATCCCTCTCGGTTGTTTGGAGTACCCGGGGGGTGTGAAAGCAACAAGAGACAATAAATAAGGTTTACACAAGGTCTTAATCTAGAAAGGAACCTTTGAACGGGGCCCTGCTGCACGTCTGCGCCTTTGTCTCTATTGTGCAGTATCTTGGAAGGGTGTAGCACGATGATCATCTGTAAAGAGGGAAAACCCAGGTAAAAGAGTCTGGTGTAATCCTGCGAAAAGTTGGTTATTCTCAATGAACCATGAAAATGCAATCTATTATTGAATTAATAGGGTCGAGCCAAACTATGGGCCTTTTTTACATGCGGGGAGCCCCTAGCACCACCTATGGGGGTATATCCATCCACCCAAGCTCAGGTTTATCTGGGCTGCTACAACTAGTGGTGCACCAGACACGTCTAACTATGTCCGTGGTCTTGACGACCGATCAGCTATTCTGGTTGGAGAGGCTGTTCGGCTGCTAGAGTCGCCACGTATTCTTCCGCACATAGAGAACGCTCTGTATTTTTGCTAATTGTGATGACGCCACGTGGACCGGGCATCTTGAGTTTAAGATAAGCGTAATGCGGAACTACATTGAAACGGGCGAAGGTCGTTCTTCCGAATAGTGCGTGATGGCCGCTTTGGAGTGGAGCGATGTCGAAGATTAGTTCTTCGCTTCGAAAGTTGTCGGGAGAACCGAATACAACCTCTAATGCTAGAGAGTCCGTACAGCGGGCCTCTACGCCTGGTATTACTCCTTTAAAGGTAGTACTGCTTTGGCTGATTCTTGAAGGATCTATCCCCATTTTGCGGACAGTGTCCTGATATATCAGACTACTACCGCCATCCATAAGGACCCGGGTGAGATGGTATCCGTCAATTATTGGGTCGAGCACCAAGGCGGCCGAGCCTCCATGCCGGATACTAGTCGGATGATCCTCGCGATCGAAAGTGATCGGGCAGGCCGACCATGGGTTAAATTTGGGGGCAACAGGCTCTACAGCGTATACGTCTCGGTGTGCGCGTTTGCGCCTTCTCTTTGGTATGTGAGTTGCGTAAATCATGTTCACTGTTTTGACCTCTGGTGGAAATTTTTTCTGCCCCCCCAGTGTTCGGCTGGCGTGGTTCGTCCTCGTCTTCACTTGGTTGCTCCCTCCCCTTGTGTTCGACGTTTAGCTTGCCGGCCTGCTTGAAGACCCGGCATTCTCTGTTGGTGTGATTCGCAGGTTTGTCGCGGGTGCCATGAATCTGACATGATCTGTCCAGAATTTTGTTTAGGCTAGACGGTCAATCTTTGCTGCCTTTAAATGGCTTTTTCCGTTGACAGGGTTGACAGCCCCTGAATCCGGCATTTACCATCGTGTTGTCTAGGCTGTCTTCATTATTTTGACGCTTGTTTTTATTGCGTCGCGGCTTCCCATTGCCATCCCTGACTTCGGATTTGCCTGGGTCGCTGGTGCCGCTGCGGGCCAACCAGCCGTCCTCGGCTGCGCAAAAGCGGGTCATAAGGCTTGTTAGAGCTGCCATTGTCCTCGGCTTTTCCTGGCTGAGGTGTCTGGCGAGCCATTAGTCCCGGATACTGTGCTTGAAAGCCGCTAAGGCTTCGGCGTCCGGGTAGTCGATGATTTGATTCTTCTTGGTGAGAAATCTGTTCCAAAGCTTATGGGCCGACTCTCCGGATTGTTGGATTATGTGACTTAGATCGTCTGCATCCGGAGGTCGGACATAGGTCCCTTGAAAATTAGCCTTGAAAGCGTCCTCAAGTTCCTCCCAACTTCCAATTGAGTTTTCGGGGAGGCTTTTCAACCAGTGCTGAGCTGGTCCTTTCAACTTGAGGGACAGATATTTGATGGCGTGGAGATCATCTCCACGAGCCATGTGGATGTGAAGAATAAAGTCCTCAATCCAGACCGCAGGGTCTGTCATTCCGTCGTATGCCTCTATGTTTACAGGTTTAAATCCCTCTGGAAATTCATGATCCAGCACCTCATCTGTGAAGCATAGGGGGTGCGCGGCACCCCTGTATTTGGATGTGTCATGGCATGCCACCGACGATTGTAGTGTTCGGTGTTGATTCCGAGATGGTATTCAATCAGTATAATCGTTTTGGTGGCTGTGATCCTGTGCCGGAGCACGCTTCCTGGATCCATAGATGGACCTGGCCATACCGTCTTTTTGGTTCAGGTGCTCGCGTAAATCGTGTACTGACTTGTGTGCGGTGCCATTAGCCGCCCTGTCGCGGCCACGGGGTGGTCGATCCGGTGGATCGGCCATATTATTTTTCGGCGGAATGGGCTCTATAGCCTCGTCGCCGAATTCGGGCAGCAGCTTGCGGTTTGGATAGCTCTTTGTGTGCTGATCGCTGCGGTATTTTTCTTCAGAGTCGAGCACTTTGTTCCATCTGCGATTGAGCGTGTCCTGCGCGGCCTTAAGCCTTTGCTTCTGCTTCTTCAAGCTCCTCGCGGTGGCGATAAGCCTTCTATGGAGGTTCTCTTGTTCCAGGTCCCTTTCCAGGATGATGAGTGCATCGACGTCCGGACTGTTCTCCTCTCCGAAGACAGGTTTATGAGTTTTATTGCTATGATCGGACAGCGGCCCCAGACTATGTTCATCGTCCCCTGGCTCGTCTTGCTCCATCGCTGGGTCATGGGGTCGTCTTTGCCTTTGGAGTCGACTAGGGTATTATTTTTTCTTGCGTTGTTATTGCTATTTTTACTGTGGCGGGATTTGGAGTGGCACCGACATCATCACTTTGGTTCCTTCTCAAGAGGATTATCCTTCATTGCATCCTTCCGTTCCTCGTCGTTGTTTTCTTTGGGTGTGTCCGCCATGTATATATCATATGATAAGGTGTCTGTCCAGCGCCCTTTAGGCGGTGGTTCCTGTTCTTCTACTACATCGTCGTCCATACCGTCGATGTCTTCAGAGTCGAAATCAAGCATGTCGGTTAGGTCATCGACAGTGGCTATTAAGTGGGTGGTGGGTGGGGAACAAATTTCTTCGATGTCCGCTTCCCACTCAAGCCGGACATAGTGTGTCCAAGAGTCTCCTGACAGGGAGAGAGACTTTAATGAATTTAGCACATCGCCCAAGGGCGAGTGCTGAAAGATGTCCGCACAGGTAAACTCCAGGATCGGTGCCCGATCAGATTCGATAAGCACGGATGCACGCAGTTCGGAGCCTATGACTGGAGACAAGTCCGAGGGTCCGATAACACAGACCTCATTGGAGGCAAAGTCCGTGTTCGGCTCTACCGCCGATGAGTGTGCGACCTCCGTGGCGGGGTCTATGCACCCGTCCTCGGACGGCACTATCTGCTCCGGATCTAAGGCCAGGGCAGCTGCAGGTGCGTTCTCCTAAACATCGTCCGATGGCAGATCTAAGTCATGCTCATCGTGACTGTACGACGCACCCGTCATGGCTCGAATTCGTCGAAGATCAAGTCTCCGTAGATGTTGGCAGTATAGTTCAGGCTTCCAAACCTGACCTGATGGCCAAGGGCGTAGCTATCGATCTGCTCTAGATGGCCAAGCGAGTTGGCCCGTAGTGCGAAGCCTCCAAATACGAAGATCTGTCCGGGGAGGAAGATCTCACCCTGGATCGCATCATTGTCGATAATCGAAGGAGCCATCAAGCCTTGCAGTGACGACACAGTGGAACTCTCAATGAAAGCACCAATGTCGGTGTCAAAACCGGCGAATCTCGGGTAGGGGGTCCCAAACTGTGCGTCTAAGGCTAATGGTAACAGGAGGTGGGAGACACAATGTTTACCCAAGTTTGGGCCCTCTAGATGGAGGTCATACCCTACTTCCTGCTTGATTGATCTTGATGATATGAGTCTTACAAGAGTTGATGTACCACGAGATTGTAGAGGCTAAACCCTAGAAGCTAGCCTATGGTTATGATTGTTGTTGTCCTACAGACTAAACCCCCCGGTTTATATAGACACCAGAGGGGGCTAGGGTTACATAGAGTCAGTTACAGAGAAGGAAATCTACATATCCAAATTGCCAAGCTTGCCTTCCACACAAAGGAGAGTCCCACCCGGACACCGGACGAAGTCTTCAATCTTGTATCTTCATAGTCCTATAGTTCGGCCAAAGTATATAGTTCGGCTGTCCGAGGACCCCCTAATCTAGGACTCCCTCACCCTTCTTCCGGTGCAAGAAAGATAATTTATGGAAAAGAAACCGTGTAAAAGTTTCAGCGCAATTGGAGCTACGGATCTCCAGGAATATAAGAAACCGTGAAGGGCCAGATCTGGGGAGCGCGAAACAGAATAGAACACAGAGGGAGATCCAATATTGGAGGGGCTCCCGCCCCTCCGCCACCATGGAGGACATGGACCAGAGGGGTAACTCTCCTCCCATCTAGGGGAGAGGCCAAGGAAGAAGAAGGAGGGGGGCTCTCTCCCCCCTCTCTCGGTGGCGCCGAAACGCGACCGGGGCAAGGATCGTGACGGCGATCTACATCAATGATCTTGCTACCGTCAACACCAACTCTCTCCCCCTCTATGCAGCAGTGTAACAACCCTTCTCCGAGCTGTAATCTCTACTTAAACATGGTGCTCAACTCCATATATTATTTCCCAATGATATTTGGCTATCCTATGATGTTTTAGTAGATCCATTTTGTCCTATGGGTTAACCGTGATCTTGGTTGGTATGATTGTATATTTTAGTTATGGTGTTGTCCTATGGTGTCCTCCGTTCTCACACAAACATGAGGGGCCCCTGCTGTAGGGTGTTGCAATATGTTCATGGTTTGCTTATTGTCGGTGTTGCGGGGGTGACAGCAGCCTAAACGCGGATAAGCGGGTTATGGCATATGGGAGTAAAGAGGACTTGATACTTAATGCTATGGTTGGGTTTCACGACCTTAATGATCTTATTAGTTGTGGATGCTTGCTAGGGGTCCAATCGTAAGTGCATATGATCGAAGTAGAGAAAGTATGTTAGCTCATGCCTCTCCCTCATATAAAATTGCAAGAATGATTACCGGTACTTGTTATAGATTACCTAGGGACAAATGACTTTCTTGTTGACAAAAGCTATCTACTTTTACTACCTTGCAGTTTATTTGTAGTTTTATTCTTGCAAAATAGTGTCATACTTGTTCTAGGTAAAGTAAACGTCAAGTGTGCATAGAGTTGTATCGGTGGTCGATAGAACTTGAGGGAATATTTGTTCTACCTTTAGCTCCTCGTTGGGTTCGACACTCTTATTTATAGAACAAGGCTACAAATGATCCCCTATACTTGTGGGTTATCAAGACCTTTTTCTGGTGCCGTTGCCGGGGAGCAATAGTGTGGGGTGAATATTCTCATGTGTGCTTGTTTGCTTTATCACTAAGTAGTTTTTATTTCCCGTTCTAAGTTGTTCTCTATCTTTAGTTACGGATATGGAACACGAAACACCAAAAAAATAGTTGTACTTGCTACTCATGGAGATGGGGAACCTCCTAAAACCCTCAATGCTCGTTATGTGAAAAATATTATGCACTACTTTGATAATCTTGAGAAAAGCCCATTCAACTATATAATGGGAGTACTGTTCGATCAACGTAAATACTTTAGGGATTATCGCTTGACACAAAAAGGGAAACTTTTTATGGGATCAAATTCATATGTTGCATTGGTATGCTCAGGAGCTATGCTTGAGATATGATTATACTTGTTGCTCTAGGATGAACGCTCCACATCTTCACATTTCATGCAAATTTAATGATAATGAAACATTGGCTTCTTATGCTAATGCTATATATGATTACTATTATGTGGAACGAATAGAAGAATTTGTTGCTTCTAAGGATGCTTATGAAATTGTATCTTTGTTTGAAAAGTTTGAAGATTTTGATGATTCAGTTTATAGACCTGAAATTTTTGTTGTCCTTAAATATTGCTATGATAATTATAAATACAATCCTGATATTGATGCGTTTATTGAGAAAGTCTCCTCTGTCCAAGAAGAGACTAATATTTTGTAGGAGTCTATGGAAGAAGAAATTAATGAAATTGTGAGCTCATTGGATGAAAAAGATGATGAGGAGAGCGAAGAACAAAAGGAGGAAGAGTGAATTAGCTGCACGTGCCCACCTTTCGATGAGAGTAACTCTTCAACTCATACATTATTTAATTTCCCTTCATGCTTACCAAAGGATGAATGTTATGATAATTGCTATGATCCCATTGATTCGTTTGAAATATCCCTTTTTGATGAACTTGATGCTTGCTATGCTTGTGGCTAAGATGCCAATATGAATTATGCATATGGAGATAAACTTGCTATGGTTCCTTATATTAAGAATGAAATTGTTGCTATTGCACCCACACATCATAGTCCTATTATCTTTTTGAATTCTCCAAACTACACTATATCGGAGAAGTTTGCACTTTTTAAGGATTACATTGATGGGTTTCCTTTTACCATTTCACATGATGATTTTGATGAATGTAATATGCATGTTCTTGCTGCTCCTACTTGCAATTATTATGAGAGAGGAATTACATCTCCACCTCTCTATGTTTCCAACATGATAAAATTGCAAGAAACTGCTTATGCTATGTATTGGCCTTTACATGATGTGCATGAATTGTTCTTGTATGACATGCTGATGCATAGGAAGAGAGTTAGACTTTGTCATTGCTTGATATATGTTGCTTTTTGCTCACTACTAAATGTCAAATCATTGCTAATTAAAATTGGCTTTGATTTACCTTGGGATCCGGGTGGATCCATTACTTGAGGACTTATGCCTAGCTTAATGGCTTTAAAGAAAGCGCTACTAGGGAGACAACACAGAAGTTTTAGAGAGTCATTTTATTCTATTGAGTGCTTTTATAAAGTTTAAAAACAAAAAATATAGAGGGGTACTTAAAAACTTTTTTCACAAAAGAGAAGCAATTGGAAGTTATGCATTGGAGAAGTGAGGGTCGACCTTGAACACTTGTGTTCATGCTCATGGAAAGAATATAGAACTTTTCATGAATATTCTCAACAAAATAACTATACCCTTGTACAAATCCATTGTATTGTAAAAATAATGTGCCAAGATTTTCCTTTAGGATGATTAGATTGCTTGTTGGTATGTGCGGTGCAGAAACAGAAACTTTGGTTGTAGCGCGTGAATTTTTTCATCTTTTACTCGAATGTCAAACATTTCTGAAACTTTTTGCACAGTCTTGATATACAAAAATTTTATTTTGTCCTAATGTTTCAGAATTTTTGGAGTGCTTGAAGTATGGTAGATGTTCAGATTGCTATAGACTGTACTGTTTAAGACAAATTCTGTTTTTGATGCATTGTTTTGCTTGTTTTGATGAAACTATCAATTTTTATGGGTGGTATGAGCCATGGAAAAGTTATATTAAAGTAGATACAATGCAAAAAACAAAATATGAATTGGTTTTCAACAGTACTTAGAGTAGTGATTTTCTTTATTATACTAACGGATCTTACCGAGCTTTCTGTTGAGTTTTGTGTGGATGAAGTGATCAAAGATCGAGGGGGTCTCGATATGAGCAGAACGAGGAAGAGGCAAGAGCTCAAGCCTGGGGATGCCCAAGGCACCCCAAGTAAATATTCAAGGAGACTCAAGCGTCTAAGCTTGGGGATGCCCCGGAAGGCATCCCATCTTTCTTCAACAAGTATCGTATGTTTTCGTCTTTGTTTCGTTCATGTGATATGTGCAAATCTTGGAGCGTATTTTGCATTTAGTTTCATTTTTTTCATTCACCATGCTAGTATGAGATAGTCCATGGTTGATTTATATAATGCTCATTGCACTTCACTTATATCTTTTGAGTATGGCTTCATAGAATGCTTCATGTGCTTCACTTATATCATTTGAAGTTTGGATTGCCTGTTTCTCTTCACATAGAAAACCGTTGTTTGTAGAATGCTCTTTTGCTTCACTTATATTTTTAGAGCATGATATTTAGAAAGAATTAACCTCTCATGCTTCACTTATATCCATTTAGAGAGTCAACATGAATTGGTCAATTGCATATTTAGTCACAAAATCCTACATAAAACTTATGGATCACCGAATATGATATGTTTGATTCCTTGCAATAGTTTTGCGATATAGAGATGATAATATGTGGGAGGTACTAGTAGATGGTTGTGGTTAGTAATAATATTGGTGTTAAGGTTTGTGATTCCCGAAGCATGCACGTATAGTCTCTCGTTATGCCGGGAGTTGGAGCACAATTTATCCTTGATTGTCTATCTTTGTGTGAAGGTCGGGGGGTGCAATGGTTAACTCCTACCAACCTACCCCCTAGGAGCATGTGTAGTATTACTTTGCTTCGAGGGCTAACAAACTTTTGCAATAAGTATATGAATTCTTTATGACTAATGTGAGTCCATGGATTATACGCACTCTTACCTTTCCGCAATTTGCAAGCCTCTACAGTACCGTGCATTGCCCTTTCTCACCTCGAGACGTGGTGCAAACTTCGTCAGTGCATCCAAACCCTGTGATATGATACGCTCTATCACACATAAGCCTTATTATATCTTCCTCAAAACAGCCACCATACCTACCTATTATGGGCTTTTCATCGCCATTCCGAGATTAATTGCCATGCAACTTCCACCACTTCCGTTTTGATGACTTGAGCATTCATTGTCATATTGCTTTGTGTGATCATATAGCTGACATAGTAGTTGTGGCTTAGCCACCGTTCATCATTTTTCATACATGTTATGCTAGATCATTGCACATCCCAGTACACTGCCAGAGGCATTCATATAGAGTCATATTTTGTTATAGGTATCGAATTGTAATTTTTATATCTTTTGAGTTATAAGTAAATAGAAGTGTGACGATCATCATTATTCATTATTAGAGCATGTCCCAGTGAGGAAAGGATGATGGATACTATGATTCCCCCACAAGTCGGGATGAGACTGCAGACAATGAGAGAAAAAAGAGAAAAAAGAGAGAAAAAAGAAAAAGAAGAAAAAAGAAAAAAAAAGAAGAAAAAAAGAAGAAAAAGAGAGAAGGGGCATGCTAGTTCCACACTTGTGCTTCAAAGTAGCACCATGTTTTTCATATGGAGATTCTCCTATATTGTCACTTTCATATACTAGTGGGAATTTTTCATTATAGGATTAGATGCACACCCACTTAGTTTTCATATGGAGCTTTCATACACTTATAGCTCCTAGTGTATTCGTTGCATGGCAATCCCTACTCCTCGCATTGATATCAATTGATGGGCATCTCTATAGCCCGTTGGTTAGCCGCCTCGATGTGAGACCTTCTTACTTTTTGTCTTCTCTATATATTTACTACTATCATCATACTCTATTCCACCCGTAGTGTTTATATCCATGGCTCGCGCTCATGTATTACATGAGGGTTGAAAAGGCTGAAGCGTGTTAAAAAGTATGAACCAGTTGCTTGGCTGACACTGGGGTAGTATGTGATTTATACTTTGTGTTAAGAAGACAGAGCATGACAAGGCTATATGATTTTGTAGGGATAACGTTCTTTAGCACTGATATTTTGAAAGACATGATTGTTTGTTGGGATGCCTGAGTATTGATGTCTTTATGTCAAATTATAGACTATTGCTTTGAATCACTTATGTTTTGATATTCATGCCATGATTAGACATATGATCAAGTTTATGCTAGGTAGCATTCCACATCAAAAAATATCTTTTTTATCATTTACCTACTCGAGGAAGAGCAGGAACTAAGCTTGGGGATGCTGATGTGTCTCCGTTGTATCTATAATTTTCCAATATTATACAACTTTCACATACTTTTGGTAACTTTCTATTTGATTTATTGGACTAACCTATTGATCCAGTTTCCAGTGCTAGTTCCTATTTTTGCATGTTTTTTGTATCATAGAAAATCCATATCAAACAAAGTCCAAACGAGATAAAAATTTATGGAGAATTATTTTGGAATTTATGTGATTTTTGGGAGGTGGAATCAACTCAAACGGGGCCCCACAAAGCCCACAACCCACCAGGGCGCGCCCCAGGCCCCATGCGCGCCCTGGTGCCTTGTGCCCTCCTCGAACGTGGGTTGGAGCCCTTCTTCTCGCGCAAGAAAGATAATTTATGGAAAAAATCGTGTAAAAATTTCAGCGCAATCAGAGTTACGAATCTCCGGGAATTTAAGAAATCACGAAGGGCCAGATCTGGGGAGCACGAAACAGAAGAGAACAGAGAGGGAGATCCAATCTCGGAGGGGCTCCCGCCCCTCCGCCACCATGGAGGCCATGGACTGGAGGGGGAATTCTCCTCCCATCTAGGGGGAGGCCAAGGAAGAAGAAGAAGGAGGGGGCTCTCTCCCCCTCTCTCTCAGTGGTGCCGGAACAGCGCTGGGGCAAGGATTGTGACGGCGATCTACATCAAAAATCTTGCTACTGTCAACACCAACTCTCCCCCCTCTATGCAGCGGTGTAACACCCCTTCTCCCTGCTATAATCTCTACTTAAACATGGTTCTCAACTCCATATATTATTTCCCAATGATATTTGGCTATCGTATGATGTTTGAGTAGATCCGTTTTGTCCTATGGGTTAATCGTGATCTTGGTTGGTATGATTGTATATTTTATTTATGGTGTTGTCGTATGGTGCCCCCCATTCTCGCGCAAACATGAGGGGCCCCGCTGTAGGGTGTTGCAATATGTTCATGGTTTGCTTATTGTCGGTGTTGCGGGGGTGACAGCAGCCTAAACGCTGATAAGTGGGTTATGGCGAGTAAAGAGGACTTGATACTTAATGCTATGGTTGGGTTTCATGACCTTAATGATCTTTAGTAGTTGCGGATTCTTGCTAGGGGTCCAATCATAAGTGCATATGATCCAAGTAGAGAAAGTATGTTAGCTCATGCCTCTCCCTCATATAAAATTGCAAGAATGATTATCGGTACTTGTTATCGATTGCCTAGGGACAAATGACTTTATTGTTGACAAAAGCTATCTACTTTTACTACCTTGCATTTTATTTGTAGTTTTATTCTTGCAAAGTACTCATAGTATTATTCTTGCAAAATAGTTTCATGCTTGTTCTAGGTAAAGTAAACGTCAAGTGTGCGTAGAGTTGTATCGGTGGTCGATAGAACTTGAGGGGATATTTGTTCTACCTTTAGCTCCTTGTTGGGTTCGACACTCTTATTTATCGAAGAAGGCTACAAATGATCCCCTATGCTTGTGGGTTATCAACCATGGCAGAAGCCGCTAGGACGATCGTGGCCCCCGTCAGGGTTGGTGCGACCAGCCTCGTGAAGACCGCTGGCAGGACCAGCCTCGCGACGGCCCGTGGCGTGACCAACCTTGTGAGGACCATCCTCAGGGCAACGCTGGCCTCCCTCTGCTGCCACTGCCACCAAGAAGGAATGACGACCACTGCCAGGACGATGGGGCTGGGGGCTTCCAAGAGCCTTGTGCTATCGCCTGCATCCTAGGAGGTGCTCAGGCCCCTGCCTCCCATCGCATCTTCAAGTAGTTCACTTGTAAGGTGAACGTGGCCTTCCCCAAGCTTGAGGCATCGCATCCACTCAGGTGGTCCAAGTACTCCATCACCTTCGACTCTTCGGACCAGCTCAAGTGCGCGGACACTTCAGGCGCGCCCCCCATGCTCTGCTCGCCAACCATCAGCAATGTTCTCGTCACCAAGACACTTGTCGATGGCGGCATTGGGCTCAATGTCCTCTCCGTCGAGACGTTTGATAGGCTCTAGGTGCCATATGACCAGCTTCAGCCCACCAAGCCATTCTCAGGAGTGATTGACGGCTCCACGCACCCCATTGGGCAGATTCGTCTCCCCATCACCTTCGGTAAGCGTGACAACTACCGCACCGAGCTCATCGACTTCGATGTCGCTCACATTTGCCTGCCGTACAACGCCATCCTCGGGTATCCAACCCTCACCAAGTTCATGGCGGCAACGCACCACGACTACAACATCCTCAAGATGTCAAGAATCAGCGACATCATCACGGTCGCCTGCGATGAGAAAGATGCGGTGTGCTCCCTCGAGCGCGCCTACCAGGCCGCGGCGGTCGAGAACTCGGATGGCGAGGGCACCACCCTTACCCCTGAGGTCGCCCCCAAGAAGAAGAAGCAGATCCTCCTCGGGGGCACTCAGGAGGCTGGCATGCCTCATGATCGCGCCTCAGGCCCTTCACCCTCTGCTGGGGCGCCTTTCCCTCTCGCATAGGGAGGCATGCTCGGTGCCCCCCTCAGGTTGGGCTCGGGGCTCTTCTCTGGAAGGCCTCTGACCTGGCCAACATCACGAGGGAGACGTTCAGGCACCATGTGGAGCCGTGCTTCAATGCGCGCTTTTAGGAGCAGGGCACGGGGCACCAAGCGCGCAGGAGTTCATCATCAGGGCAATCGAAGATTTTCAGGAGGCACGGGCCATGCGAGGCGAGCGACGGCCCGCATCACTCAATGCAGTGCTTCTCAGGACGCGAGCGGCGAGCTGCGCATCTGCATCAACATCCCGGGCCTCAACAGAGCTGCTTCTTAGGAGCTCTTCTGGTTGTCCAGCGTCGGCAGGTGTGCAGGCCACCCCCACAGCTACGTCTACATGTCGCTCGGCCTGCCAGGCGTAGCTGCCTCGCTCCAGTGATGCATGCATGGCATCCTAGCATCTCATGAAGCCAGGCACCAGGCAGTCATGACGGAGGAGGAGTCAGAGCCTCCGGAGCCCTCGAGGCTCAGGAGCCTGCTGGCTCATGAGGAGCAACTTCTGCGGGGCGCATCTCCAGCTACTTCAATACTTCTACCCTCACGATGTCAGGTGACTTTTTAGTTTTTTCAGTTGAGGGAGCCCCTTGGGCTGCATTATCCTCAAGCTGTATGGGCCCGACCTGTAGCATGTATCATTTTGCGCATCTATTAGAACTGGCTTCGCCCGTTTATGAGTTACTTATGCTATTACCTGGATCATCTCCATTGCCCTGTCATTTGCGAGGCTGCCCTGCGCGCCCTCAGCACGCTGCTAACCCGCCTTGAGTTTGTCCCGCAATGGGGGCTATTGTCACGGCGCCTGGGCATGGGTTCGCCCCTACAGCGCTGAAAAACCGAGCTCTGGCTCGCGGCCAGCTCTGCACATGTCACCTCACCACGTCTGCAGTGCCATCACCTTCTCGTGGAAGGATCGTCGGCAGGTCGGCAAACACTGTTGTATGCCATGATTCCTCCCTCCAGCTAACTTGCAGGAACCTCCGGGCCTGCTGCCATGGGCAGCGCTCGCTCCAAGGCAGCTACGCGAGGCCAACCGTCCCCTTTCTCCACTTGATTCGCTTGCACATTAAAGGGGGAGCCCTTGAGCATTGTGCCTCAGGGGGGCCTAGTGGCCCTCAAGCTCTCACCCCCTGGCCTTGTCCACGGCATCGCGACCTGGCATACCAGCGGTGGTTGAGCCTTACTCGGAAGCCGGGACCCGAGGACGTAGGAGACCCAGATGAGGGAAGAAGAAGGGGCTGATGTGAGTCTCGCTTAGGGAATGTCGCGACTGTGGAAACACAGCCAGGCATCACGTGAAGGCTTCCCCCGCGGTGTGAGGATAAATGCGGATCACCAAGATAAGTCTCTAAACATGCACAGAGTGTCAATCTCGCGATCAACGTCATGACCTTCACGATCTCGTTGGGGTAAGGATGCTTCACTTTTCTGTCCTTCGGGAGCTGCTTGCGCATCAAAGGGGACCTCCTGAGCATCGCGCCTCGGGGGCTCTCACCGGACCTCAGGCTACTCACCTCCTAGCCTTGACCACGACATCATGACCTGGCATACCAGCGATGGCTGAAGCCTGCCTGGGGACTGGGTCCTGCCGACGTAGAGCACTAAGCTACCACGAGAATGAAAGGGGGAACTGTGCCGTAGTGGGGGACGCAAGAGTAACACTTATTGGAGAGTAATAGCTACTAAGCAGAAGCATCACAATTTTTACATGCCCCCAAGGGGTTCGTCATGACATACTGCAGGGACGAAGCAAAAGAGAAAGTCCTAAGGAGACCACAGCCTCGACGGCTTCACCGGCGACATCGGGCTGACACCATTCCCGAGGCACGGGCGCGGTGGCTTGGCGGCTTGTAGCTGACGTCGTCGCTCGAGTCATGCTAGTAAGAAGCATTGTTGTTGTCCGAAGAGGTGCTGCCGCTGTCGGAGGAGTCGCTGGCAAGGCCAAGGGCAAGTTCGCCGCCATTGGCCCTATTGTCGCAGCCACCTCCCTCACGGCAGCACCCTAGGCGTCAGCCTTCCTCATCGAAGACCATGAAGAAGAGCGTCAACGCCCCGTCGTACTCGAAGTGGATGGCGTGGCCCCCCTCTAGGCGGCACGCGCGAGTGATTGTGTCCCACCCTCGGTTCATGAAGGCATCGCTGATGTCTGCATGCAGTATAGCGACAGTAGGTATTTCCCTCAGTGATGAGACCAAGGTTATCGAACCAGTAGGAGAACCTCCTCACACCATGTAAATAGCACCTGCACACAAATAACAAATACTCGAACCCGACGTGTTAAAGGGGTTGTCAATCCCTTTCGGGTACGGCGCCTCAAGATAGGCAAATAATGTGAGGTAAAAGCGGTAGATATGATAAATAGATCGTGGAACAAATAAATTGCAGCAAGGTATTTTTGTATTTTTGGTTTAATAGATATGAAAATAAATGCGAGAGAAAATAGATCACAAAGGCAAATATGATGAAAAGAGACATGGGGACCGTAGGTTTCACTAGTGGCTTCTCTCAAGAAAAATAGCAAACGGTGGGAAAACAATTACTGTTGTGCAATTGTTAGAACTTCAAATAATCATGATGATATCCAGGAAATGATCATTATATAGGCATCATGTCCAAGATTAGTAGACCGACTCATGCCTGCATCTACTACTATTACTCCACACATCAACCGCTATCCAGCATGCATCTGGTATATTAAATTCATGAGAAAAAGGAGTAATGCAATAAGAATGATGACATGATGTAGACGGGATCCGTTTATCTATTGCGGAGATATAGATCCCATCTTGTTATCCTTAGTAGCAACGATACATACGTGTCGGTTCCCCTTCTATCACTGGGATCAACCACCATAAGATCGAACCCACTACAAAGCACCTCTTCCCATTGCAAGATAAATAGATCAAGTTGGCCAGACAAAACCCAAATACCGGAGAAGAAATACGAGGCTATAAGCAATCATGCATATAAGAGATCAAAGAAGACTCAAATAACTTTCTTGGATAAAAACATAGATCTGATCATAAACTCAAAGTTCATCGGATCCCAACAAACACACCACAAAAAGACTTACATCATATGGATCTCCAAGAGACCATTGTATTGATAATCGAGAGAGAGAGAGAGAGAGGAAGCCATCTAGCTACTAACTGCGGACCCGTAGGTCTACAAAGAAATACTCATGCATCATCGGAGAGGCACCCATGGAAGTGGTGAACCCCTCCATGATGGTGTCTAGATTGGATCTGGTGGTTCTGGACTCTGCGGTAGCTGGAATTGATTTTCATCGACTCCTCTAGGGTTTCTAGAATATTGTGGTATTTATAGAGCAAAGAGGCGATTCAGGGGGCACCCGAGGTGGGCAGCACCCACCAGGGCGCGCCTGGGCCTCCTGGCACGCCCCGGTGGGTGCTACTCCCCTCGTGCAGCTCCCGAGGTGCTTCCTTGGCCCATTGGCTTTCTTCTGGCCCAAAAAATCCTCTAGGAGTTTCGTTGTGTTTGGACTCCGTTTGATATTGATTTCCTGTGATGTAAAAAACATGCAGAAAACAGCAACTGGCATTGGGCACTATGTCAATAGGTTAGTTCCAAAAAATGATATAAAATGATTGTAAAACATCCAAGAATGATAATATAATAGCATGGAACAATTAAAAATTATAGATACATTGGAGACCTATCAGCATCCCCAAGATTAATTCATGCCCGTCCTCGAGTAGGTAAATGATAAAAACAAAAAAAATTATGTGGAATGTTGCCTAACATGTTCATCACATTACTTTTCTTTATAGCATGGACATATGCACTTTTATATGATTCAAAGCAATAGTCTAGTTTTGACATGAAGACCTTAATACTCAAGTATACCAACAAGCAGCCATGTCTTTCAAAATATCAACACTAAAGCAAGTTATCCCTAGCCCATCATGCTCAATCATTGATCCATTCATGAAACACACTCGAATATTAGATACACATAATGCTCAAATACAATCATAGTGCCCCTTAGTTGGTGCTTTATAAGAGAAGATGGAGACTCAAATTCAAAATAAAAATTGCATAAGTAAAAGAAAGGCCCTTCGCGGAGGGAAGTAGAGATTTGTAGAGGTGCCAAAGCTCAAAGCATAAATTATGAGATAAAAAATAATTTTTGAGAGGCATACTTTTCCCACCAACGAAAATGACTTGGCGCATCTCAACACTTTCCATGCTAGATACATCATAGGCGGTTTCCGAACAAAAAATAAAGTTTATTCCTTTTTCCACCATTACTTTCACTTTCCATGGCTAACCGTATCCACGGATGCCCTCCATACCAACACTTTCCAAGGAATTTATTATTTGACAACATAAAGTAAATTCATTTATTCATTTCGGGATTGGGCATCCCTAGTACCTTTGGCGTACTCTCGTGCAATGACAAGTGAATAAACACTCATCGTGAGAATAACACATCTAGCATGGAAAATATTGGCTACCCTTTACCGCTTCGCGAGTAGTTGAGCAAACAAAAGAGAAATTTATTTTGAACATTAGAGATGGCACATGCAAATTTGCTTAGAACGGCATGGAAATACCGCATATAGGTAGGTATAGTGGACTCATAAGGCAAAACTGGTTTAAAGGGTTTTGGATGCATGAGCAGTGATCATACTTAGTGCAAAATGAAGGCTAGCAAAAAGATTGAGAAGCGGCCAACCAAAAAGCAAAAAATCTCATACCCAAGCACTAAGCATAAGTAACACCGAATAATGCACCATAAGTGGGATATAAATTTCATTGCATAACTATTAACTTTCATGCTTGCATAGGGAATCACAAACCTTAACATCAATATTCTTACTAAAGCATAATTACTCATCAACATGACTCAGATATCATATCGTCATATCTCAAAACCATTACTAAGAATCAAGTTTATTTTGTCCAATGATATTCATGAAAGTTTTTATTATATCCTCCTTGGATATCTATCACTTTGGGACTATTTTCATAAGTTTCTTTTGATAAGCTCAAACAAATATAAGTGAAGATCATGAGCATAATTTATTTTCTTTCTCTCAAAATAATCTAAGTGAAGCAAAAGAGAATTTATCAAAAATTTAATAACACCCAAATAAATCTAAGTGAAGCATGAGAGCATTTCTTCAAAAATAACAAAGTACACTGTGCTCAAAAAGATATAAGTGAAGTACTAGAGCAAGTCCATGGCTCTAAAAATTTAAGTGAAGCATAGGAGCAAGCATAGCATAATTTTTGGCTCTCTTAAAAGGGTGTGTCCAGCAAGGATTAAACACTTAAAGCACAAATAAAAACAAGCAAAGACTCATATCATACAAGACGCTCCAAGCAAAACTCAAATTATGTGAGAATAAAAATATAGTTTCAAGTAAAATACCGATGGTCGTTAGAAGAAAGCGGGGATGCCACTCGGGGGCATACCGAAGCTTAGTTGCTTGCTACTTATTTGAATATTATCTTGGGGTGCCTCGGGCATCCCCAAGCTTAGCCTTTTGATCCTAATTACTTCATCCATCATAAGATAACCCAAAACTTGAAAACTTCAATCACACAAAACTCAAACAAAACCTTTGTGAGATCCGTTAGTATAAGAAACCAAACCACTATTATAATTACTTTAGAAAACCTAATCTTATTTTGTTTTTGCATTATATCTACTGTATTCCAACTCTTATATGACAAAAAACCTCATCAAAAAAAACCATAGAATCATCAAAACAAGCGCGCAACGCAAAGAAAACAGAATCTGTCAAAAACAGGACAGTCTGTAGCAATCTGAAATTTTTGAATACTTCTGTAACTCCAAAAATTATTAAATAAATTGGTGGACGTGGGGAATTTGTCTATTATTTCTCTTAAAAAAGAATCAACTCAAAATCACCCCTGTGTAAAAAATGACAAATAATCTCGTGAGCGCAAAAGTTTCTGTTTTTCAGCAAGATCAAATAAACTTTCACCCAAGTCTTCCCAAAGGTCTTGCTTGGCACAAACACTAATTAAAACACAATCATAACAGTATCATAATTGTTCTAACACTCAAGAACATAAATCAAAAAAGAAAAAATAAATTTTATTCATTGGGTTGCCTCCCAACAAGCACTATCGTTTTACACCCCTAGCTAGGCATAACACGTAGGATCTAAGTTTGTCACCTTTGGTTCTAGATCCATAAGATTCCCTCACGATTTATTCATATGGTGGCCTAATTCTTGTTCTAGGGAAGTGGTTCCATTCCCTTCCTTAGTGGAAATTGAAATTTAGTATTGCCTTCTTTCATATCAATCACGGCACCAATAATACGCAAAAACGGTCTACCAAGAATAATTGGACAAGACGCTTTGCAGTCAATATCAAGAACAATAAAATGCATGGGCACATAATTCCTATTTGCAAGAATAATAACAACATTAATTCTTCCCATAGGCTTTTTAATAGTAGAATCCGCTAAGTGCAAATTTAAAGAGCATTCTTCAATATCGGTAAGACCAAGCACATCACATAAAGATTTCGGAATTGTAAAAACACTAGCACCCAAGTCACACAAATCAAATTTTAATCTTGACTTTAATAGTAGTTTCCCACTCATCATGCAATTTTCTAGGAATTGAAACTTCTAATTCCAACTTTTCTTCAAAAGCTTTCATCATAGCATCGACAATATGTTTAGTAAAAGCTTTATTATGTTCATAAGCAAGGGGTGAATTTATCATGGATTGCAACAAAGAAATACAAGAAACCAAAGAGCAACTATCATAATTAAAGTCTTTGTAATCCAAAATAGTGGGCACATCACTAGTTAAAGTCTTGACCTCTTTAAACCCACTTTTATCAATTTTTCAAAAAGATTTTCACCCTCCGAATCATAGGGACGCCTTCTAACTAAAGTTGACTCTTCTCCAGTCCCTTTTTCATCAATCTTAAATTTACTAAACAAAGAATCAATAGAAGAAACACCAATCACTTTAAGATCTTCATCACTTTTATGATAGTAATCACTAGAAATCGCTTTTTCTAAAAATTCTCTTTTTGCTCTAAGCATAGAGGTTCTTTTCTTACTTCCATCCATAGAAACATAAAGAGCTTTAATTGATCCTTCAACTTTAGGCACAAATTTTTTTCATCTTGAGAGTTTCTACATCATGAGTAATTCTATCAACACTTCTAGACAAATCATCAATTTTATTCAACTTTTCTTCTATCGAAGTGTTGAAAGCCTTTTGCGTATTGATAAATTCCTTTAATATTGTTCTCAAGATCAGAGGTGTTTCTATTAATTATTGTAGGTGGGATTACCATAAGAATTACCATAATTATTAGAGGAATTACTAGGAAAATGCCTAGGATTAAAATTGCATCTATAAGCATTGTTGTTGAAATTATTTCGCGAGACAAAATTCAGATCTATGGCATCACTATTTAGCTCAATCAAAGTGGACAAAGGCACATCATTACAATCAACAGGAGCACTTTTATTAGCAACCAACTTCATAAGAGCATCAACTTTTTCACTCAAAGAATTTATTTCTTCTACTGAATTGACTTTTTTACTAGTAGGAGCTCTTTCGGTATGCCATTGCGAGTAATTTGCCATAATATTGTCTAGCAATTTAGTAGCTTCACCCAAAGTAATTTCCATAAAAGTACCCCCCTTGTAGCAGAATCTAAAAGATTATGAGAAACAAAATTCAATCCCACATAAAATTTTTGTATGGTCATCCAAAGATTTAACCCATGAGTTGGGCAATTCCTTAGCATCAATTTCATCCTTTCCCAAGATTGTGCAACATGCTCATGCTCAAGTTGCTTGAAATTCATGATCTGGGTTCTAAGGGAAATAATTTTTTCAGGTGGAAAATACTTAGTGATAAAAGCATCTTTGCACTTGTTCGAAGAATCGATACTATTGCGAGGCAAAGAAGAAAACCAAATTTCTGCACGATCTCGCAAAGAAAATGGAAATAATTTCAACTTCACAACATCATTGTCCACATCTTTTTTCTTTTGCATATCGCATAATTCCCCGAATGTGTTAAGATGGGATGCGACACCCTCATTAGGAGTACCGGCAAATTGATCTTTCATAACAAGATTCAACAAAGCAGTATTAATATTGCAAGACTCCGCACTAGTGGCGGGAGGAGCAATCAGAGTGCTAATAAAATAATTGTTGTTCGTATTTGAGAAATTACACAACTTGGTGTTCTCTTGAGTCATGATGACTACACAACAAGATTGCACTCAAAAACAGATCTGACGAGAAAACGGCGAACAAAAAGAGGGCGAATAAAACAGCAAACTTTTGTTAAGTGGGGGAGAGGAAAACGAGAGGCAAATGGCAAATAATGTAAATTGCGAGGATATGTGATTTGTGGTTAGGAACCTGGTTGATGTTGAAGATCCTCCCCGACAATGGCGCCAGAAATCCCTTTTGATGTCTGCTAGAACTACATCGGTATTTCCCCAAAGAGGAAGGGATGATGCAGTATAGCGACGGTAGGTATTTCCCTCACACCACGTAAATAGCACCTACACAAAAATAACAAATACTCGCAACCTGACGTGTTAAAGGGGTTGTCAATCCCTTCGAGGTACGGCGCCTCAAGATAGGAAAATAACGTGAGGTAAAAGTGGTAGATAGGATAAATAGATCGTGGAACAAATAAATTGCAGCAAGGTATTTTTGTATTTTTGGTTTAATAGATCTGAAAATAAATGCGAGAGAAAATAGATCGCAAAGGAAAATATGATGAAAAGAGACCTGGGGACCGTAGGTTTCACTAGTGGATTCTCTCAAGAAAAATAGCAAACATTGGGAAAGCAATTATTGTTGGGCAATTGATAGAACTTTAAATAATCATGACGATATCTAGGCAATGATCATTTTATAGGCATCACATCCAAGATTAGTAGACCGACTCCTGCCTGCATCTACTACTATTACTCCACACATCGACCGCTATCCAGCATGCATCTGGTGTATTAAATTCATGAGAAAAAGGAGTAATGCAATAAGAATGATGACATGATCTAGACGGGAACCGTTTATCTATTGCGGAGATATAGATCCCATCTTGTTATCCTTAGTAGTAACGATACATACGTGGCGGTTCCCCTTCTATCACTGGGATCAAGCACCGTAAGATCGAACCCACTACAAAGCACATCTTCCCATTGCAAGATAAATAGGTCAAGTTGGCCAACCAAAACCCAAATATCGGAGAAGAAATATGAGGCTATAAGCAATCATGCATATAAGAGATCAAAGAAGACTCAAATAACTTTCTTGGATAAAAAACATAGATCTGATCATAAACTCAAAGTTCATCGGATCCTAACAAACACACCGCGAAAAGACTTACATCATATGGATCTCCAAGAGACCATTGTATTGATAATCAAGAGAGAGAGGGGGGAAGCCATCTAGCTACTAACTACGGACCCGTGGGTCTACAAAGAAATACTCATGCATCATCGGAGATGCACACATGGAAGTGGTGAACCCCTCCATGACGGTGTCTAGATTGGATCTGGTGGTTCTGGACTCTGCGGCGGCTAGAATTGATTTTCATCGACTCCTCTAGGGTTTTTGGAATATTGTGGTATTTATAGAGCGAAGAGGCGGTTCAGGGGGCACCCGAGGTGGGCAGCACCCACTAGGGCGCGCCTGGGCCTCCTAGCGCGCCCTGGTGGGTGCTTCTCCCCTCGTGCATCCCCCGAGGTGCTTCCTTGGCCCATTGGCTTTCTTATGGCCCAAAAAATCCTCTAGGAGTTTCATTGCATTTGGAATCCGTTTGATATTGATTTCCTGCGATATAAAAAACATGCAGAAAATAGCAACTGGCACTGGGCACTATGTCAATAGGTTAGTACCAAAAAATGATATAAAATGATTGTAAAACATCCAAGTATGATAATATAACAACATGGAATAGTAAAAAATTATAGATATGTTGGAGACGTATCAGTCGCCGATGTCCACAACCTCGACTTCTACTTCTGCGGCCTGGCCGCAACATCCGTCGTGCCGCAGCCATAGCTCGACGGGCCCCCTTGGCGGTATCTCCCATGCGAAGGGCCTCGGGAGGCGAATCCACATGCGTGGTGGCGTTGCCGCCCACACCATGAACTCTCGGGACGAGCCTTCGGGGTGGGACCACGAAGGAAGCAGCCTCGCGGCTGCTGCGTGCCGTCCTCCACGGCCCCGCTCCTCGCGACGCCGGTCGTCGCGTGCAGGGCCCTGCATGCGGGCGTACAAGGAAATTGGAAAGCTTGGTGGGGCCCGCTTGTTCCAAGGCCGCGTCATCACGATCTCATCGACGCTGCCCCGGGAGTGACCCGGACTTTTCTTCAGTGGGAGCAGCTCGTATTCCACCTCGAGGGCCTTCCCTTTCTCCATCGGGGAGAACCTCCTGATCGGCGCCATGGATGCGCTAGCAAGACGGTGAAGCAAGGAGAAGGAGGAGCAAGAAACAAGAAGATGAAGATGGGCAGGGGGCTCCGCCCGCTCCGGCATTAACAGCCAAGAGAAGGGAAATCATCGGCCTCCCACGATCTTAAGTAATGATGGCTTTCTCTGCATGCAACAGGTAGTTGTCAAGTCGAACGGTTGTCGAGGCATCATGGGGAAGCGAAGATGCCCATGTTCCATCAAGCGCCATGCGTCGGCTCGACCCGTAGGCGATTGGGGCCTATGGCGTTCCACACTTGCCCTTTGGCTTTGCCTCGAAGCCAAGTGCGAGCGCGCCTTGGGCTTGGGGGCTTCTGTCAGCGTTTTGGGAACTAGGGTACCCAGACTTGCCTGCCTGCAGCCCACGGCATGTCTCCATCGGTGTCCTGGTACGGCCCATCTTCAACCACGACAAGACAAGACCCTCGCGAGGGGCCAAGCCTCGCGAGGCGGGCAACGTCAAGACCTCCTGAGGGAGCGGCCTCCTCAGGTAGCCTCCTGAGGAGTGGAGATTTGTATGCAAGACCCAACCTCGTGAGGCTGAAATGACATTAGCCATGACGACCAAGGCCAGGCGCGCGCCTGCGGGCGCAGAGAGGCAGGTTTCCTCTTTGGTGCAAAGGAGGCAAGCGCAGGTGTGGAGTCCCAAGGAATCAGCCAAAGGTTGCCATTTGCGTGCAATGAGACTAGGACCGCCAGAACGGCCGGATGGATGTCATTGTCGAGCCCGCCACGACGTCACGACCATAAGCTTTGCAGGAGAAGACCACCTTTCGTCAGGATCAAATGTACTACTTGTCCCCTTTCAAATTTGTCTGTTGTGGGATCCCTTCCCGCCTAAGTTTTGGGGGAAGAGGACCAAGGCCAATATAAATATAGCCTAGCCACCACCGTAGGAGACATCGGGTGATCAGCTCATCAAATCCCCGAGAGCTCACCATAAGAACAAGCCTCCGGAGGCTGTTCTTCCACTTGGACTAGTTCATCCTCAACCCCCCGCGAGGCTAATCCACCACAAAGCAGGAGTAGGGTTTTACACCGCAAGGTGGCCCGAACCTGGGTAAACGGTCGTGTCCATTTCCTTCCTGTTCTTCGAGCTAGGTCGTGAGAGCAGCGGATCGATCGGCTTGAGAGGTTGAGTTCTTTGCACACGCCCCTGAGTTCAAACCTTTCTTGGGTCTGCAGAGACCAAAACCCGACAAAAAGTATTAAAGCACACCGTGCTAAAAAATATATAAGTGAAGCACTAGAGCAATTCCATAGCTCAATTTTTTTAAGTGAAGCACATAGAGAAATTCTAACAAATCATAGCATAATTTTGGCTCTCTCAAATAGGTGTGCTCAGCATGGATACTTGACTCAAAACAAGTAAAGACTCATATAATACAAGACGCTCCAAGCAAAGCTCATGATATGTGTAAAAATATAGCTCCAAGTAAAATACCGATGGTCGTTAGAAGAAAGAGGGGATGCCACTCAGGGCATCCCCAAGCTTAGCTGCTTGTTCATCCTTGAATATTACCTTGGGGTCCCATGGGCATCCCCAAGATCAGGCTCTTCTTACTCCTTATTCCTTCATCCATCGTGATCTCACCCAAAACTTGAAAACTTCAATCACATAAAACTTAAGAAAACCTTCGTGAGATCCGTTAGTATAACAAAGCAAATCACCACTATAAGTATTGTTGCAAACCCATTCATGTTTTATTTTTGCAATATATCTACTGTATTCCAACTTTTTATGGCTCATACCCCCGATAAAGTCCATAGATTCATCAAAATAAGCACAGAATGCAAAGAAAACAGAATCTATCAAAAAAACAGAACAGTCTGTAGTAATCAGGGAACTTCATATACTTCTGTAACTACAAAAATTCTAAAAAAATTACGAAAACATGGGAAATTTGTATATTTATATTTTATACAAAATTCATAGCAAATGCACGTTTCTGTGATTTATGAAAATTATTTTACCGAGCGCAAAAGTTTCTATTTTTCAACAAGATCAAATCAACTATCACCCAACATGATCCCAAAGGCTTTGCTTGGCCCAAAAACTAAATTAAACATAAAAACACATCTAATCAGAGGCATCTTTATATATTTATTACAAAACAGCAAGAAAACCAAAAGGCAAAAAGATAAAGATTGGGTTGCCTCCCAATAAGCGCTATCATTTTATGCCCCTAGCTAGTCATAAAGCATAGACTCAAGTATTATCATCTTTAGTTTCCAACTCCTCAATCAAATACTTAGAATTCTTCAAAGATTTAGCATACAAATTTTCGATAACAATGCTCCTAGGAACAAGTTTGAAGAATTCATTCTTGCAAGTAGGGTCTTTTATCACTTCAACAAAATTGGGGTGAATACTAATCATCTTAAGATCCTTTTTGTTATTATTGGAAGTTGCACTATTGTTCTTAGTGATTTGATTAATCTTACTAATTTTAACGTGAGTTTTTTGAATATTTTTAGCAAAAGCAAGGGCCGAGCTCAAATTACTAAAAAAATCTTCCAACTTATCAATCTTAGAGGGGTTTTCTTCAATTCTTCCGTGAATTATGGTTCCCTTTTCTTTTAACAACTTAAAAACCTCTCTCAATTTTCATCCAATTTTACTAGCAAGATTACGCATCTTTTTATCCAAGTTCTCTAGATGGTCTTCAGTACGCATTTTCTTTTCAATAACATTTAGCCTTTCCATAACCTGTTCGAGAGTTAAAGTTGTTTCATTAATCCTAAGAGGTGGTGATCCCACTAAATTTCCCATAGCATTAGAAGCATCTAGAGAGTGACACATCAAGAAATCCCCACCGATAATCGTATCAATGACAAATCTATACCAGGTAGTGATGCCCACATAAAAACAACAAAGAAGAACAACGGTAGATTGCTTACGAATAGATCAATTACGAGCATTGCAAATTCTATACCAAGCATCTTTTAAATCCTCCCCTCCCCTTTGTTTGAAATTAAGAACCTCGTTCTCGGGTGTGCATGCAATAGCGGAAGAACTATCCATAACGACAAAAGTAACAAGCAAAATTGCACACAAAAACAGATCAGACGAGAAAACGGTGAACAAAAAAGAGGGCGAATAAAATGGCATTTTTTTGTGAAGTGGGGGAGATGAAAACAAGAGGCAAATGGCAAATAATGTAAACTGCAAGGAGATGAGATTTGTGATTAGGAACCTAATAGATGTTGATGATGTCTCCCTGGCAACGGCGCAAGAAATTGGCACGTTATCAGGAGATTACCTTGACTTGATCCAATCCGGCAACAGCACCAGAAATTCCTTTTGATGTCACTTGAACTACATCGGTATTTCCCCAAAGAGGAAGGGGTGATGCAACATAGCTTCGGTTGGTATTCCCCTCAATTATGAAACCAAGATTATCGAACTAGTATGAGAACCAAGCAACACTATGTAAATGGTACCTGCACACAAAGAACAAATACTTGCAACCCGACGTGTAAAAGGGGTTGTCAATCCCTTTCGGGTAACGGTGCCAGAAATTGTCACATTGACAGGATAAAAATTGTGGTAGATTGATAGATGCAAATAAAAGCAAATAAAAACCAGTGAGGAATTTTTGGGTTTTTGATCATATAGATCTGAAAATAAAAGTGTCAAATAAATAAAAAGGAAAATAGCAATATAGATCTGAAAATATATGATGAGAAAATAGACCCGGGGGCCGTAGATTTCACTAGTGGCTTCTCTCGAGAAACAAATAGCATACGGTGGGTAAACAAATTACTGTTGGGCAAATGATAGAACTTCAAATAATTATGACGATATCCAAGCAATGATCATTATGTAGGCATCACGTCCAAGATTAGTAGACCGACTCCTGGATGCATCTACTACTATTACTCCACACATCGACCGCTATCCATCATGCATCTAGTGTATTAAGTTCATGGAGAAACGAAGTAATGCAATAAGAATGATGACATGATGTACACAAGATATATTCATGGAGGAATAGACCCCATCTTGTTATCCTTAATGGAAGCGATCAATACGTGTCTTGCTACCCCTTCTGTCACTGGGAAAGAACACCGCACGACCGAACTCATCACAAAGCACCTCTTCCCATGGCAAGAAAAATCCATCTAGTCGGCCTAACTAAACCAAAGATTCGAAGAAGAAATACGAGGCTATAAGTAATCATGCATATAAGAGATCAAAAAAACTCAAATAATTTTCATGGATATAAAATAGATCTGATCATAAACTCAAAGTTCATCGGATCCCAACAAACACACCACAAAAAGAGTTACATAAAATAGATATCCAAGAGACCATTGTATTGAGAATCAAAAGAGAGACAGGAAGCCATCTAGCTACTAACTGCAGACCCGTAGGTCTACAATGAACTACTCACGCATCATCGGAGAGGCACCAATGAGGATGATGAACCCCTCCGTGATGGTGTGTAGATTGGATTTGGTTGTCGGTGTTCTGGGAACTAGGGTCCCCAGACTTGCCTGCCTACGGCCTACGGCATGGCTCAAAGGGGGCCCAGCATGGCCCATCTTCATCAACACAAGCTCAAGACCCTCGCGAGGGGCCAAGCCTTGCGGGGCGGACTACAAGGAGCTTCCTCAGGCATGGCCTCATCAGGCTGGCTCACGAGGAGGCGGAGAGTTCAAGGCGGGGTACCTCGCGAGGTGCCCATGACGCAAGCCATGACGACCAAGGGCGCCAGCCCGCGTAGTGTCCTTCTTTCCTCTTTGGTGCAAGGGGAGCAAGCGCAGGCGAGAGCATCAAGCAAAGGCATCCATTTCAGTGCAACAAGACCAAGACCAGTTCAACGGCAGGATGGAGGTCACCGTGGAGCCCAAGTCGGCGTCACCACCAGAGCCTTTGACAGGCGAGGACCAACTTTAGTCAGGATAAGTGTACTAGATGTTCCCCTTAAAAATGGCCAATTGTTGGCGCCCTTCCCGCACAATATTTGGGAAGAGGCCCAGGGCCTTTGCCTATAAATAGTACTAGCCACCCACAGGGTAGAGGCATCTGGATAGGAATCTGGAGATAAGATAGGCATCTAGAATCAACCCCTCCCAAGGGACAACACCACCACAAGAACAGACCCTCGCGAGGCTGTTCTTCCTTGTATTGTTCATCATAAGCCCAAGAGGCAATCCACCACGCCACACACTGGAGTAGGGTATTACACCACCATGGTGGCCTGAACCAGTATAAACCCTGTGTCTCTTGTGTTGTTCTTCTCGTAGTTTAGATCCTAGCGATTCGGCGAGGAACAGGTAGGTAGAAGGCGAAACCTCCACGCGCACCCCAGTGTTCAAACCTCAAGGGTCTGCCGGAACCCTAAATCCGACATTTGGCGCACCAGGTAGGGGTGCGCTGGAATTTGTCTTCCGTCACCCTGCTCTTCTCCGACCGTCGCGTCCATGGCTAACGCTCGTCGGGCTGCTCGCACCGCTTGAGTCGCCCGGACTGCTCCCGTCGGCGGGCGCCGTCGTCGTTCCCCGTCGCCCGCTGTCAACACCGCCACCGTCTCGGCGGGGAACGAGCAACGAGTATCGCCCCTGCATCCCTCCGTGGCCTCTTGGGAAAAGCCGCGCGACCTCTTCCTCGCCCGCCACGCCGCTCCGGCCTCCCCGGTCGTCGCGGCCCTCCTGGGCGGCTCGTAGGCGCCGCCCTCCAGTCACCATGTCAAGTCGTTCATCCGCCAGGTCGGCGCCACCTCCGCGCGGCAGGGGGCTTCCCGGGACCGGCCGGAGCCGCAGGCCAGGCTAGCCTTCAGTTCGGAAGACCACCCCTCCAACTCTGCCTGCTCGGGTGTGCTCCCGATGTTGTGCACCCCCACCATCTGCCAGGTGGCTGTCACCAGGACCCTCATCGACGGTGGCGCGGGCCTCAACATGCTTTCAGTCGAAACTTTCGACCTCCTCCGCATACCCCGGGGGCGGCTGCGGCCGAGCCAGCCCTTCATGGGCATCGGGGGCGGGTCATCCAGCTCCTTGGGACAGATCCGGCTCCCAGTGACCTTCGGCACCTACGACAATTTCTACATGGAGCTAGTCGATTTCGACATCGCCCTCATCGGCCTCCCCTACAATGCCATCCTCAGCTACCCAGCGCTGGCCCAATTCATGGCCGCGACTCACCCGGCATGCAACCTCATGAAGATGCCCGGGAGCAGCGGAGTCCTTACCGTTCCTGGGGACACTGGGGACGCGCTGCGAGCGCTCCAGCTCACCTTCAAGACGGCGGCGTCAGCACAGCCCGCCAACGCGGGGGGCCCCGAGCCCAAGGGGGCTGCACCAGCCAAGAAGAAACAATTGTTCACCCAAGACAAGGCGGAGACCAAGCAGATACCCGTCGACGAGGACGGGTCCACCAGCGCCACTTTCACCATAGGCGCCCACCTCGGGCCCAAGCAGGAGGAAGCCCTGGTCAAGTTCCTGCGTGCAAACAAGAAGGTGTTCGCTTGGGAGCCCGATCAGCTGGCAGGGATCCCATGGGGTGTGATCGAGCACCACCTCAACGTGTGCCCCAACGTGCGCCCCGTAAAGCAGAAAGCAAGGCGGCAGTCCACTGAAAAGCAGGCGTTCATCGTCCAGGAGACCCGCAAGCTAGAAGCCGCGGGGGTCATTCATGAGGTTTGATATCCAGATTGGTTGGCCAACCCTGTGGTAGTACCAAAGAAGGGAGGGAAGGAACGCATGTGTGTCGACTTCACCAACCTCAACAAAGCATGCCCGCAAGATCCTTTCCCGCTCCCACGCATCGATCAAATCATCGATTCCACCGCTGAGTGTGACCTATTATGCTTCTTGGATGCCTTCTCCGGGTATCATCAGATCAAGATGGCGGTGGAAGACGTGGAGAAGACGGCCTTCCTGACCCCGTGTGGGTTATACTGCTATACATGCATGCCCTTCGGACTGCACAACACGGGGGCAACCTTTCAGCGGCTCATGCACATCACCTTGGGCCCGCAACTCGGGAAGAACGTGGAGGCTTACGTCGATGACATTGTAGTAAAGTCTCGCGAGGCCAAGACCCTGATACAAGACCTGGAGGAAACCTTTGCAAGCCTCAACGCAGTAAGCCTGAGGCTCAACCTGGAGAAGTGTGTGTTTGGAGTCCCCTCGGGCAAGCTCTTGGGTTTCCTCGTATCCCACCGAGGCATCGAGGTCAACCCAGAAAAGGTCAAGGCGGTCGAGGACATGAGCCCGCCAAAGACCCTCAGAGAGATGCAGAAGCTCACTGGGCGCGTGACTGCACTGGGGGGCTTCATCTCCAGGTTGGGGGAGCGAGCGCTGCCTTTCTTCTAGTTGATGAAGAAAAAGGGGCCCTTTGAATGGACTGAAGAGGCCGACAAGGCATTCCAAGATCTCAAGAGATACCTGACCAGCCCACCGGTGATGGTGGCCCCATGCCCACAAGAGCCCTTGGTACTCTACCTCGCCGCCACTCCCTACTCAGCCAGCGCGGCCCTGGTGGCGGTTAGGGAGGAGCGTCGGACCAAGGCCGCGGCAACTGCCCGTGCCAAGGCAAAACAGGACCAAAAAGGACTCACAGAGATCACTACCATGATTGAGGAAGATCAGCCGCCGCAGGGGAACGCACCGGGAGCGGGAGAGGCCCTTCCCCCAGGCAACCAGCTTCTGGAGGCTCCGCCGCCTCAGGAGGCACCACAGTTTCGGGAGGACGCCACCAGAACCGACGCTCCAAGCCTCGTCGAGCACTCAGTGTACTTCGTCAGCACGGTGTTGCGGGATGCGAGGGCCCGGTACCCCCTGCCTCAGAAACTTCTCCTCGCGCTACTGGTGGCCTCACGCAAGCTGCGGCACTACTTTCAAGGTCACCCTATCAAGGTTGTCTCCGCATACCCCTTGGAAAGAGTGCTCCAGAGCCCTAACTCAGCAGGAAGGGTCGCCGAGTGGAACATTGAGCTGCAAGCATTTCAGCTCGAATTTAGCATGACCCAAGTCATCAAGGGGGGCGCCTTGGCAGATTTCGTGGCAGAGTGGACAGAGGCGCCGGGCCTAAAGGCTAATGAGGATCGATCCCTCTCCCCGGGAAGTGATGCGCTGGACGGTTGGGTCATGTACTTCGACAGGGCGTTCTCCAGGCACGGCACGGGGGCTGGTGCGGTACTTATATCTCCTACCCAAGACAAGCTCTACTATTCCGTGCAGCTCTGTTTCCAACACGGAGAAATGGTCTCCAACAATATAGCAGAATATGAAGGCCTGATAGCGGGCCTGAAGGCCGCGGCCGCCCTCGGAGTAAAGCGCCTTATCATCAAAGGGGATTCACAACTCCTCGTCAACTTCTCCAACAAAGTATACAAGCCAAGGGATGAGCACATGGAAGCCTACCTTGCGGAGGTCCGCGGGATGGAGAAGCAGTTCTGGGGGCTGGAGTTACAGCACGTGCCCCATGGCACCAATCAAGAGGCCGACGACATCGCCAAACGAGCGTCCAGGCGACTGCCTCAGGAGTCTGGCGTCTTTGAAGAGCGGCTCTTCAAGCCCTCGGCCATGCCATCACTATCAAGCGCGGTGCAGCCTCGGGAGGAGCTCCCCCAGCCGCCAGCCTCGGGAGCCCCGGTCTGCGGGCCGGCCTCGGGGGCGCGTTTGCTCTTGACAATGGAGCCTCAGGAGGAGTGCTGGGTCACGGAGCTCCGGAGCTATCTTACACAAGGGATCTTGCCAGAGAAGGAGGAGGAAGCAGAGTGCGTGGCGCGGCAGGCCACAGCATACTGCATCAGGGATGGGGAACTTTACCGGAAGCGACCAAATGATGTATCCCTATGCTGCATCTCCAGGGAGCAAGGGAAAGAGCTGCTGGCGGACATACACGGTGGAGACTGTGGGCACCACTCGTCATCGCGAACCCTCGTGGGCAAGGCATTCTGAAGCGGTTTCTATTGGCCTACCGCGCTCAATGACGCCGCCGAACTGGTAAAGGCCTGCGAAGCCTGTCAATTCCATGCAAAGCAGATCCATCAGCCGGCGGGAGGTCTGCAGACCATACCCCTCACATGGCCATTCATAGTCTGGGGGCTTGATATCCTGGGCCCGTTTCCCCGGGCGCCAGGGGGCTATCGCTACCTCTACATCGTCATGGACAAATTCACCAAGTGGGCCGAGGTGGAAGCCGTCCGCACCATCCCCGCGGGTTCAGCGGTCAAGTTCATCAAGGGCATCGTGAGCCGGTTCGGGGTGCCGAACCGCATCATCACTGACAACGGTTCGCAGTTCACCAGCAACCTCTTCAAAACATATTGTGCTAACCTTGGAACGCAGATATGCTACGCTTCAGTGGCGCACCCCCGAAGCAACGGCCAGGCCGAGCGGGCCAACGCGGAGGTCCTGAGGGGCCTCAAGACCAGAACATTCAAGAAGAAGCTGGAAGCTTGTGGCAGAGGCTGGTACGACGAGCTCCAATCCGTGTTGTGGTCCATTCGCACGACCGCAACCAAGCCGACTAGAGAGACCCCTTTCTTCTTGGTCTATGGAGCCGAAGCGGTCCTCCCTCACGAGGTCAGACGTCAGTCCGCACGGGTCCTGGCGTTCGACGAAGCACAGCAGGACGCCATGCAGGCGATGGACCTCGTGCTGGGGGAGGAGCGTCGCCGAGAAGCCGCGCTGCGAGCGGCAAGATATCAACAAGCACTGCGGTGATACCACTGCCGCAACATCCGCTCCAGAACTCTCGAGGTAGGGGACCTCGTGCTTAGGCGGGTTCTCTCCAGGGAGGGACTTCATAAGCTCTCTCCCATGTGGGAGGGCCCGTTCAAGGTTGTTCATGTTTCCAGGCCCGGCTCCGCGCGCTTGGAGACTCAGGAGGGGGTGCCAGTCCAGAATGCATGGAACATCCAGCACCTCCGGAGGTTTTACTCCTGAAAAGGCCCGGAGCCTGTGAAAAGGCGAATGCCTGTGAAGACCATCTTTTTGGAAAAGGCCCGGAGCCTGTGAAGAAGGCGAATGCCTGTGAAGACTATCTTTTTGGAAAAGGCCCGGAGCTTGTGAAGAAGGCGAATGCCTGTGAAGACCATCTTTTTGGAAAAGGCCCGGAGCCTGTGAAGAAGGCGAACGCCTGTGAAGCTATCGCGTTTTGGGAAAGGCCCGGAGCCTGTGAAGAGGGCCAATGCCCGTGAAGCTTGCTTCCCCGAAAAAGGCCCGGAGCCTGTGAAGAACGCCAACGCCTGTGAAGCTCGCCGCCCGTGACACTCTCACGTAATAATGAGTTGGGGCTGTACACGCCCCGGAGTCCCAGGAGCGCCGGCCTCAGGCCCTAGGGCTCCCTCCCACGCCTACTGGCAGCACTTAGCTCCGCGCTGGTGAGAAGACGTCGAAGACTAGACTAGGTGCCAGATGTGGCTTTTTCATTTGCTTTCTGCAGTTGGCTAGTTCATTCTCATTTGAAGTTTTATTGAAACTGTCGCTGTATTTTGACTTATGGCTCTTCGGTTTTTCGCCCTCTGGCCCCGATTTCTCTTGCGCGAGGTCTCGCGAGGGGACGGCCCTGGCGCCCTCGCGAGTGTTTTGATCCTTTCGGTCAAGACCTCACGACCCGGGTCCACTACAGGAGCATTCCTCTAGTCCGTGCCTCACGGGCACCGCGACACGAATACAGGACCTGGGTCGGTCGCCCCATGGCCAAGGCTGGGGATTACCTACACGCAGGCGTTCGGCAAGAAGGAACAATACCAGAATAACGGAAACATTATGATGATTGACAACGATAACACAAACACGCCCCCACGGGGCCCCCACATAGCTATCTTTTTGCGCAGGAAAAAGGGAGAGGGAGGAACAAATCAGGCAAAGCTCGCCAGGCGCCGGGCCCGAGCTGCCTCCGGAGCTCAAGCGGACTCCCTCTCGCGCTTCACCAGGGTGCAACGGCAGGCGGACCCGCTACCACCCTCCAAGCAGGCACGACGGCGTGGAGGCAGACTGCGGCCGCTGCTAGAAGAGTCGCTGCCCGAAGAGGAACCAGTGAAGCTTGAGGAATCCTGGGCGCCGCCAGCCACGCGCTCGCTGCCCTCTCCATCCTCGTCGGGGTTGGGTCCCCGACAGTGGCCGTCGTCTTCAGGGCAGCACCTAGCGCGGCGACCATCTTCCCCAAACACCCTCACATAGAGGGTGGCGTCGCCGTCGAACTTGAAGTGCAGGGTGCACCGGCGGCTCAGGCCACGCGCGCGGGCATACGTCTGCCAGCCGCGGGTCAGGGCCAGGCTCCCGGCCGCGAAGACCTCCAGTGAAGCCCACGAGGCCCGGTTGTAGCAGCCGTCTGCCTGGAGCCAGAGGCCGCCCGGGGCGCCAGCCGGGAGCTCACCTAGGAGGAAGCGAGGGAGCTGAAGCCGGGCGCTGGCCAGCTCCGCTGCCCACACAACAAACTCCGGCAGCACCTCCGCAGCGCGAGAGCGCGGCCTCGGGGGTCGCACGGCCGAACCACACCCCCCGGCCGCGGGCGGCCGCCCGTCGCCGCGCGGGAAGTCACCTCCGCGGTCACGGGGAACCGCCGTGGAGGCCACGGGGTGCTTCCGAGGGCGGCCGCGACCGCACATGGGCGGGGGAGAGGCAGGCTCGGCCTGGCGAGCTTTTCCCTTCTCTGCGGCCGAGGGCCTCCTTGGCGGGGCCATGAGGAAGAAGGAGAAGCAAGAGGGGATGAACCTGGAAGGGCACGTGGCGTGCCGTACTTAAAGCCAGAGGAGGCCAACCGTCGGCCTCTGTGACCGCAGGTAATCATGACTCGCTTTGCATGCAGGGACTTGTCAGTTCGTGCAGTTGCCGAGGCGTCGTGGGGGAGCAGAGACGCCCACGTCCAATCAACCGCCATGCGGTGCCCAAGGCTGCAGGCTGTTAGGGCCCGCGACGCTTCGCACTTGCCCTTTCGCATCTCTGCTCGGCCAAGTCCGGGCGCGCCTTGGGCCCGGGGGCTACAGTCGGCGTTCTGGGAACGGGGGTCCCCAGACTTGCCTGCCTGCGGCCTGCGGCGTGGCTCAAAGGGGGCCCAGCACGGCCCATCTTCATCAACACAAGCTCAAGACCCTCGCGAGGGGCCAAGCCTCGCGGGGCGGACTACAAGGAGCTTCCTCAAGCATGGCCTCATCAGGCTAGCTCACAAGGAGGCGGAGAGTTCAAGGCGGGGTACCTCGTGAGGTGCCCATGACACAAGCCATGACGACCAAGGGCGCCAGCCGGGCGCCAGCCGGGCGCCAGCCCGCGCAGTGTCCTTCTTTCCTCTTTGGTGCAAGGGGAGCAAGCGCAGGTGAGAGCATCAAGCAAAGGCATCCATTTCAGTGCAACAAGACCAAGACCAGTCCAACGGCAGGATGGAGGTCACCGTGGAGCCCAAGTCGGCGTCACCACCAGAGCCTTTGACAGGCGAGGACCAACTTTAGTCAGGATAAGTGTACTAGATGTTCCCCTTCAAAATGGCCAATTGTTGGCGTCCTTCTCGTACAATATTTGGGAAGAGGCCCAGGGCCTTTGCCTATAAATAGGACTAGCCACCCACAGGGTAGAGGCATTTGGATAGGAATCTGGAGATAAGATAGGCATCTAGAATCAACCCCTCCCAAGGGACAACACCACCACAAGAACAGACCCTCGCGAGGCTGTTCTTCCTTGTATTGTTCATCATAAGCCCAAGAGGCAATCCACCACGCCACACACTGGAGTAGGGTATTACACCACCATGGTGGCCTGAACCAGTATAAACCATGTGTCTCTTGTGTTGTTCTTCTCGTAGTTTAGATCCTAGCGATTCGGCGAGGAACAGGTAGGTAGAAGACGAAACCTCCGCGCACACCCCAGTGTTCGAACCTCAAGGGTTTGTCGGAACCCTAAATCCAACATTGGTGGTTCTGGAACTTGCGGCGGCTGGAATTGTGTTTCGTCGACTCTCCTATGGTATTTGGATTTTCGAGGTATTTATAGAGCAAAGAGGAGGTGCAGGAGGCGACCGAGGTGGGAACAACCCACCAGGGCACGCCTGGGGGCCCCAGGTGTCTTCTGGTCCAGAAAAAATGTCCAAAAAGTTTTGTTGCGTTTGGACACCGTTTGGTATTGATTTTCTGCGAAGTAAAAAACAAGCAAAAAACAACAACTGGCACTGGGCACTATATCAATAGGTTAGTCCCAAAAAATGATATAAAGTTTCTATAAAATGATTGTAAAACATCCAAGAATGATACTATAATAGCAGGGACCAATCAAAAATTATAGATACATTGGAGACGTATCAGCGGTGGAGACCACGTATCGCGGCACTACGACCCAAAGGGGCCACGTAGCGGCGACCTGTGAGTCGTTGCAGCCACGATGAGAACCACGGGGTGGTAGCGCTGTGGCCAGACGTGGCGACGCCGCGACAGCCCTTTGCTCGATCGATGGAGGGGCGCGCTTAACTCGGGGACGATCTTCACGGGACCTGCGGAGGCGCTTGCCACAGACAGGCTAGGTCGGTCGTGCGGCATAGATGGGGCATATCACTGCGGCAAGCGGGTGATCAAGCCGATCATGCGCGAGGTTGGGGACGCCACCCGGTGTAGGCGGGGTGGTGGCGGAGTCCGAGATGAAGCCGATGATGACGGATGGCGTGGGACGTCATGCGGATGAGCGCGTCAGCTCCGGCACCCGGGCTGCTAAAGCAGCGCCGATGCCCATGCAGCGAGGCCGAGAAACCAACATAGCAACAGCGTCCGAGCTGAGGCAGTCGACGAGCCTGAAGCAGTCGGCCCGACACAGCTAGGGACGAGGCCGGCGAGGCAGACCGCAGGGCGCCGTGCGGACATGGCGGGTGTGGATGGCGTGGATCAATTGGCGGGGCGGCTTGCATATGGCGACTATGATGGGCCGCCTCATGGCGCTAGGTAGTCTGGTCGGGGCGATGTAGTAGTCCCGATCGAAGCAGGGCGGAGACGGCCGACGCACGGACGACGGCTGGCCCTGACGGGCCGCCTCGGCGCACGTGGCCGTCGGGTCAGAGGAGAGGCCGGCTGGTCGCTCCGGGGTCGAAGTAGAGGTGCGTGGGGGTCGACGGCAGTGGCGGGCGATGCAAACTGATCAAGCATAGATCAGAAAACCAAAAAGAAAAACGTCAATCAAGGTGACCGGTAGGAGAGATAAAAACCCGGAGCAAGGGCTCGGGAAAAATACTCTCTAGGGCAGCCGGTCAACACGATCGATGGACGAACCCTAAGTACGAGTGATGCGTCCCCCGTCGGTGGTCATGGAGGCGACCGCCCCGGGGGCGGTGCGCAGGGCGGAAGCGACAGGCGACGGCTAGGGTTTGGATAGGTCAGGCTGATACCATGTTAGAAGGGAGGGAAAGTGGCGGAATATGATGGTTGTATTACTGAGCCTCGAGGGCGAGTATATATTGAGTACAAGACTTGGAGGGCAAGACACCTCCTAGAGATAAGATGGAAATAACTCTATCTAATCCCGGGCAATCTCTACTACCAAATATATCTCTAACAATCATCAATAAAGCTTGTGCCCCGTTGGAGTGGGTGCTTAGAGTAAGTGTGGAATGCACCTCCAAGTGGTGTCACTATTGATGATTACGTTAGTATTTCTTCATCTTGTTGGCTTTGGCCAAGTTGATAGGAAGAGTTTGAGCTCATACTTCCCTCAACGTCTATGTGTAGGATCGCGTCACCAATGAATATTTCAAGGGATATGTAGGCCGACCATCCACTCTTCATCATTGTTGGCGCTTTCTCCGGGGCAGTGAGAAGTGGAGGGTGAGGGACAAGGAAGCTCCCCCAAAGAGAGGTGCCTTCGTCAAATTGGAAGATGAGGATGATGATAGTGATGATACACCAAGAGGAGGTATAAACAAGGGCAAACTGTATGGAAGCAAGGAGAAAGCAAGAGTGAAGAGGACGACTGAGACAACCACTTTGAGAGATCAAATTAGTGAGATGGCGAAGATTAAAGAGACCATGTTATCCAAGCATTGGGATGCTAAAGTGGCCATGGACAAGAAGAAAGAGAAGCACAAGGAGGACAAGTGGGAGACAAGGTGTGCCTTCGAGGAGCGCAAGATCGCCCTAGGGGAGCAAAAGAGGAAGGATGAGAGGACCGCCGAGGAGTACCGATTCATGATGATGATTCCAAAGGGCATCAATGTAATGACAAGAGAATTTTGGAATTGAAAAGGATGGATATCATGTGCCGAAGAAAATATGGAGCTTCAAAACCTTATGGACGGCTGTGGTGTTGGTTTGGAGGCGGTTTTTCTTTCAGTGATGTTGGTGTTGTCTTTGGCATGGGTGGTGGAGGGATAGGCATGGGTGGTGGAGGGTTCGACAGTGGTGGTGGTGTTGGGTTTGGAGGTGGCGGGGGGATGAAGGGTTCGGCATTGAGGGTGGTGATGGCTTCAACAATGGTGGTGGAGGTGGGTTTGCAGGTCTTAGGCCTGAACCGCCCAGTGATGGTGGTGTGGTTGGTGCTTCAGCAAACCATGTGGATGGATGGTGGTGGTGGTGATGGTGGCTGATACGTCCATTTTGCATCATGCTTTTATATCGATATTTATTGCATTATGGGCTGTTATTTCATGTTATGCCACAATACTTGTGGCTATTCACTCTTATTTCACAAGGTTTACATAAAGAGGGAGAATGCCGGCAGCTGGGATTCTAGGCTGGAAAAGGAGCAAATATTGGAGACCTATTTTGCACAACTCCAAAAGTCCTGAAACTCCATGAAAGTCATTTTTGGAATTAATGATAATTATTGAGCGGAAGAAGTACCATAGGGGGCCCACACCCTGGCCATGAGGGTGGGGGCGCGCCCACCCTTACAGGGCGCGCCCCCTGCCTCGTGAGCCCCCTGGCAGCCCTCTGGTGCCCATCTTCTGCTATATGAAGTCTTTTACCCTGGAAAAAATCATAAGCAAGCTTATGGGACAAAACTCCACCGCCACGAGGAGGAACCTTGGCAGAACCAATCTAGGGCTCCGGCAGAGCTGTTCTGCCGGGGAAACTTCCCTCCGGGAGGGGGAAATCATCACCATCGTCATCACCAACGATCCTCTCATCGGGAGGGGGTCAATCTCCATCAACATCTTCACCAGCAACATCTCCTCTCAAACCATAGTTCATTTCTTGTATCCAATCTTTGTACCAAAACCTCAGATTGGTACGTGTGGGTTGCTAGTAGTGTTGATTACTCCTTGTAGTTGATGCTAGTTGGTTTATTCGGTGGAAGATCATATGTTCAGATCCTTAATGCATACTAATACCCCTCTGATTATGAACATGAATATGCTTTGTGAGTAGTTATGTTTGTTCTTGAGGACATGGGTGAAGTCTTGCTATTAGTAGTCATGTGAATTTGGTATTCGTTCGATATTTTGATGAGATGTATGTTGTCTCTCCTCTAGTGGTGTTATGTGAACATCGACTACATGACACTTCACCATTATTTGGGCCTAGAGTAAGGGATTGGGAAGTAATAAGTATATGATGGGTTGCTAGAGTGACAGAAGCTTAAACCCTAGTTTATAAGTTGCTTCGTAAGGGGTTGATTTGGATCCATATGTTTCATGCTATGGTTAGGTTTACCTTAATACTTCTTTTGTAGTTGCGGATGCTTGCAATAGGGGTTAATCATAAGTGGGATGCTTGTCCAAGAAAGGGCAGTACCCAAGCACCGGTCCACCCACATATCAAATTATCAAAGTAATGAACGCGAATCATATGAGCATGATGAAAACTAGCTTGACGATAATTCCCATGTGTCCTCGGGAGCGCTTTTCTCATTATAAGAACTTGTCCAGGCTTGTTCTTTGCTACAAAAAGGATTGGGTCACCTTGCAGCACCTTATTTACTTTCATTGCTTGTTAACCGTTACAAATTATCCTATCACAAAACTATATGTTACCTACAATTTCAGTGCTTGCAGAGAATACCTTACTGAAAACCACTTGAATTTCCTTCTGCGCCTTGTTGGGTTCGACACTCTTACTTATCGAAAGGACTACGATAGATCCCTACACTTGTGGGTCATCAAGACTCTTTTCTGGCGCCGTTGCCAGGGAGTGAAGTGCCTTTGGTGAGAGGAACTTGGTAAGGAAACATTTATATAGCATGCTGAAATTTACTGTCACTTGTTACTATGGAAACTAATCCTTTGAGGGGCTTGTTAGGGGTATCTTCACCCCGACCAGTAGAGCAAAGAGATGCTCCTCAACCTACTGAACCTACTGAAAATGTTTACTTTGAAATTCCTTCAGGTATGGTAGAGAAACTGCTAGCTAGTTAATCCCTTTGCAGGAGATGGAAGATTGCATCCCGATTTACACCTTATCTATGTGGATGAAGTTTGTGGATTATTTAAGCTTGCAGGTATGCCCGATGATGTTGTTAAGAAGAAGGTCTTCCCTTTATCTTTGAAGGGAGACGCATTGACATGGTATAGTCTATGTGATGATATGGGATCTTGGGACTATAAACGATTGAAATTGGAATTTCACAAGAAGTTTTATCCTATGCATCTTGTTCGTCGTGATCGCAATTATATATATATATTTTTTGGCCTCGCGAAGGAGAAAGTATCTCTCAAACTAGGGGGAGGCTTAAGTCAATGTTATATTCATGTCACAATCATGAGCTCTCAAGAGAAATGATCATTAAAAAAATTTAGGCTCGGCTTTCTCTCAACAATCGCACCATGCTTGATACTTCTTGTGCTGGCTCTTATATGATGAAGACTATTGAATTCAAGTGGGATTTATTGGAAAGAATTAAACGCAACTCTGAAGATTGGGATTCCGACGATGGTAAGGAGTTAGGTATGACACCTAATTTTGACTGTGTTAAATCTTTTATGGATACCGATGCTTTTCGTGGATATAGCACTAAATATGGAATTGACTCTGAGATAGTAGCTTCTTTCTGTGAATCATTTGCTACTCATGTTGATCTCCCTAAGGAGAAGTGGTTTAAATATATATAATCCTCCCACTGAAGTAAAAGTAGTTGCACCTGTTACAGTTGAAGAAAATATTATCACTTATAATGATTCTATTGTTCCTACTACTTATGTTGAGAAACCACCTTTCCCTGTTAGGATAAAGGATCATGCTAAAGCTTCAACTGTGGTTCGTAAGAGTAATACTAGAACATATACACCTTTGAGCAAATTAAAGTTCAACCTGGTATTGCTATGGTTAAAGATCTCTTGGCCTATAATATTGATGGGCATGTTATTTATTTCTGTGATGAAGCTGCTAATATTGCTAGACCCGATGCTAAGAAACACAGACCTGTTGTAGGCATGCCTATTATTTCTGTTAAAATAGGAGATCATTGTTATCATGGCTTATGTGATATGGGTGCTAGTGTGCTACGTCTTGAGCTTGCGTTGGTTTTCCTTGAAGAGGAAAAGGTGATGCAGCAATAGTAGCATAAGTATTTCCCTCAGTTTTTGAGAACCAATGTATCAATCCAGTAGGAGGCTCCTCAAAAGTCCCACACACCTACACAAACAAACAAGAACTCGCAACCAACGCAATAAAGGGGTTGTCAATCCCTTCATGGCCACTTGCAAAAGTGAGATCTGATAGAGATAATATGATAATATAAATATATTTGTGGTATATCTATGATATAGATTGGAAAAGTAAAGATGCAAATAAAAGTGGATTGAAAGCTTATATGATAAAAGATAGACCCGGGGGCCATAGGTTTCACTAGTGGCTTATCTCAAGATAGCATAAGTATTACGGTGGATGAAAGAATTACTGTCGAGAAATTGATAGAATAGCGAATAATTATGAGATTATCTAGGCATGATCATGTATATAGGCATCACGTCCGTGACAAGTAGATCGAAACGATTATGCATCTACTACTATTACTCTACACATCGACCGCTATCCAGCATGCATCTAGAGTATTAAGCTCATAAAGAACAGAGTAACGCATTAAGAAAGATGACATGATGTAGAGGGATAAACTCATGCAATATGATATAAACCCCACATTTTTATCCTCGAGGGAAACAATACAATACGTGCCTTGCTGCCCCTGCTGTCACTGGGAAAGGACACCGCAAGATTGAACCCAAAGCTAAGCACTTCTCCCATTGCAAGAAAGATCAATATAGTAGGCCAAACCAAACTGATAATTTGAAGAGACTTGCAAAGATAACTTAATCACACATAAAAGAATACAGAGGAGATTCAAATATTTCTCACAGATAAACTTGATCATAAACCCACAATTCATCGGATCTCCACAAACACGTCGCAAAAAGAGTTACATGGAATAGATCTCCAAGAAGATCGAGGAGAACTTTGTATTGAGATTCAAAGAGAGAGAAGAAGCATCTAGCTAATAACTATGGACCCGAAGGTCTGTGGTAAACTACTCACAACTCATCGGAAGGGATATGGTGTTGATGTAGAAGCCCTCCATGGTCGATTCCCCCTCCGGCAGAGCACCAGTGAAGGCTCCAAGATGGGATCTCGCAGATACAAAAGGTTACGGCGGTGGAAATAGTTTTTCGTGGTCGCTTCTGATGTTTTCAGGGTACGTGGGTATATATAGGAGGAAGAAGTAGGTCGGTGGACACTCGAGGGGCCCACGAGGGTGGGGGCACGCCGGGCACTGTTGTGGACTCCTTGCTTGTTTCTTGACTTCTACTCCAAGTCCTCTGGATCACGTTTGTTCCAAAAAGATCGCTCCCGAAGGTTTCATTCCGTTTGGACTCCGTTTGATATTCCTTTTCTTCGAAACACTGAAATAGGCAAAAAAAATAGCAATTCGAGTTGGGCCTCCGGTTAGTAGGTTAGTCCCAAAAATGATATAAAAGTGTAAATTAAAGCACATAAACATCCAAAACGGGTAATATAATAGCATGGAACAATCAAAAATTATAGATACGTTGGAGACGTATCATAGTGCCAGTGCAATACCTCATTCCTTATATGAAGAAATTATGCATGGCATTGCACCTGCTGAGATAGAAGATATTGATGTTACAATTAAGCTTGCCAATAGGGATACTATTTCACCAATTGTGATTGTTAGAGATGTTGAAGTATTGTGTGGGAAAGTTAAATACCCTGTCGATTTTCTTGTTCTTGGTTCCCCACAAGATGACTTTTGTCCCATTATATTTGATAGACCCTTCTTGAATATTGTTAATGCTAAGATTGATTGTGAAAAGGATGTTGTTACGATTGGCTTAGGAATTATGTCTCATGAGTTTAATTTTGCTAAATTTCATAGACAACCCCATGATAAAGAATTGCCTAGTAAGGATGAAATTATTGGTCTTGCTTCTATTGCCGTGCCTCCTACTGATCTGTTAGAACAATATTTGCTAGATCATGAAAATGATATGTTTATGAATGAAAGAAGGGAAATAGATGAAGTATTCTTTAAACAGGGACCTATTTTGAAACACAACTTGCCTGTTGAAATCCTAGGGGATCCTCCTCCACCCAAGGGTGATCCCATGTTTGAGCTTAAACCATTACCTGATACTCTTAAATATGCTTATCTTGATGAAAAGAAGATATATCCTGTTATTATTAGTGCTAACATTTCAGAGCAAGAAGAGGAAAGATTATTGAAAACTCTGAAGAAGCACCGTGCTGCTATTGGATATACTCTTGATGATCTTAAGGGCATTAGTCCCACTCTATGCCAACACAAAATAAATTTGGAAGAAGATGCCAAACCAGTTAGAGATCATCAATGATAGTTAAATCCTAAGATGAAAGAAGTGGTAAGAAAGGAAATATTAAAGCTCCTTGAGGCAGGTATAATTTATCCCATTGCTGACAGTCAGTGGGTAAGTCATGTCCATTGTGTCCCTAAGAAGGGAGGTATTAGTGTTGTTCCTAATGATAAAGATGAATTGATCCTACAAAGAATTATTACCGGTTATAGGATGGTAATTGATTTTTGTAAATTAAATAAGGCTACTAAAAAGATCATTACCCTTTACCTGTTATTGATCAAATGCTAGAAAGACTGTCCAAACATACACATTTCTGCTTTCTAGATGGTTATTCTGGTTTCTCTCAAATACATGTATCAGTGGATGATCAAGCAAAGACTACTTTTACTTGCCCGTTTGGTACTTTTGCTTATAGACGTATGCCTTTTGGTTTATGTAATGCACCTGCTACCTTTCAAAGATGCATGATGGCTATATTCTCTAACTTTTGTGAAAATATTTTTGAGGTATTCATGGATGATTTCTCTGTTTATGGATCCTCCTTTGATGATTGCTTGCGCAACCTTGAATGAGTTTTGTAGAGATGTGAAGATACTAGTCTGGTTTTGAATTGGGAGAAGTGTCACTTTATGGTTAATGAAGGCATTGTCTTGGGGCATAAAATTTCTGAAAGAGGTATTGAAGCTGATAAAGCTAAAGTTGATGCTATTGAAAATATGCCGTGTCCCAAGGACGTTAAAGGTATACGAAGTTTCCTTGGTCATGCCGGTTTTTATAGGAGGTTCATTAAGGAATTTTCTAAAATCTCTATGCCTCTGACTAATTTATTGCAAAAAGATATTCCTTTTGTCTTCGATGATGATTGTGTAGAAGCATTTGAAATACTTAAGAAAGCTTTGATTTCTGCGCCTATTGTTCAGCCACCTGATTGGAATTTACCCTTTCAAATTATGTGTGATGCTAGCGATTATGTTGTAGGTGCTGTCCTAGGACAAAGAGTTGATAAGAAACTAAATATTATTTAATATGCTAGTAAAACTCTAGACACTGCTCAGAGAAATTATGCTACCGCTGAAAAAGAATTCTTAGCAATTGTATTTGCTTGTGATAAGTTCAGACCTTATATTGTTGATTCTAAAGTAACTATTCACACTCATCATGCTGCTATTAAATATCTTATGGAAAAGAAAGATGCTACACCTAGACTTATTAGATGGGTTCTCCTACTTCAAGAATTTGATTTGCATATTATTGATAGAAAGGGAGCTGAGAACCCCGTTGCAGACAACTTGTCTAGGTTAGAGAATGTTCTTGATGACCCACTACCTATTGATGATAGTTTTCCTGATGAACAATTAGCTGTCAGAAATGCTTCTCGTACTGCTCCATGGTATGCTAATTATGCTAATTACATTGTTGCTAAATTCATACCACCTAGTTTCACATACCAGCAAAAGAAAAAGTTCTCTTATGATTTAAGACATTACTTCTGGGATGACCCACACCTTTATAAAGAAGGAGTAGATGGTGTTATTAGACGTTGTATACCTGAGCATGAACAGGAACAGATCCTACGCAAGTGTCACTCCGAGGCATATGGAGGACACCATGCTGGAGATAGAACTGCACATAAGGTATTGCAATCCGGTTTTTATTGGCCTACTATCTTCAAAGATGCCCGTAAGTTTGTCTTGTCTTGTGATGAATGTCAAAGAATTGGTAATATTAGTAGACGTCAAGAAATGCCTATGAATTATTCTCTTGTTATTGAACCGTTTGATGTTTGGGGCTTTGATTATATGGGACTATTTCCTACCTCTAATGGGTATATACATATTTTAGTTGTTGTTGATTACATTACTAAGTGGGTAGAAGCTATTCCAACTAGTAGTGCTGATCATAACACCTCTATTAAGATGCTTAAAGTAGTTATTTTTCCGAGGTTTGGAGTCCCTAGATATCTCATGACAGATGGTGGTTCACATTTTATTCATGGTGCTTTTCGTAAAATGCTTGCTAAGTATGATGTTAATCATATAATTGCATCTCCATATCACCCACAGTCTAGTCGTCAAGTAGAATTGAGTAACAAAGAGCTTAAATTAATTTTGCAAAGGACTGTTAATAGATCTAGAAAGAATTGGTCCAAGAAACTTGATGATGCATTATGGGCTTATACAACTCCATATAAGAATCCTATGGGTATGTCTCCATATAAAATGGTATATGGAAAAGCATGTCACTTACCTCTCGAACTAGAACATAAGGCATATTGGGCTATCAAAGAGCTCAATTATGATTTCAATCTTGCTTGTGAGAAGAGGTTATTTGATATTAGCTCACTTGATGAATGGAGAACTGAGGGAGTCCTGGATTAGGGGGTGTCCGGATGGCCGGACTATGACCTTTGGCCGAACTCCCAGACTATGAAGATACAAGATTGAAGACTTCATCCCGTGTCCGGATAGCACTTTCCTTGGCGTGGAAGGCAAGCTTGGCGATATGATATGAAGATCTCCTCCCATTGTAACCGACTCTGTGTAACCCTGTCCCTCTCCATTATCTATATAAACCAGAGAGTTTTTAGTCCGTAGGACGAAAAACAATCATACCATAGGCTAGCTTCTGGGGTTTAGCCTCTCTGATCTCGTGGTAGATCCACTCTTGTACTACCCATATCATCAATATTAATCAAGCAGGAGTAGGGTTTTACCTCCATCGAGAGGGCCCGAACCTGGGTAAAAACATCGTGTCCCTTGTCTCTTGTTACCATCCGCCTAGACGCACAGTTCGGGACCCCCTACCCAAGATCCGCCGGTTTTGACACCGACATTGGTGCTTTCATTGAGAGTTCCTCTGTGTCGTCACCCTTAGGCCCGATGGCTTCTTCTATCGTCAACCACGACACGGCCCAGGGTGAGACTTTTCTCCCCAGACAGATCTTTGTATTCGGCGGCTTCGCACTGTGGGCCAATTCGCTTGGCCATCTGGAGCAGATCGAAAGCTACGCCCCTGGCCATCAGGTCAGGTTTGGAAGCTTAAACTACACGGCCGACATCCACGGGGACTTGATCTTCGACGGAATCAAGCCACGGCCGAGCGCGCCGCACTGTCACGATGGGCATGATCTAGCTCTGCCGCCGGACAGCGCCCAGAGCGCCGCTTAGATGTCCGCTCCGACCATTAGTTCGGAGCCGACTGCACCAGTTAGGGACGGACGGTTGGACGCCGCCCCAAGAGCCGCAATCTCTATGGCGATAGAGCCGAATACCGGCTTAGTCCTTTGCGAGGCCAGTGACTCCAAGGTGCCGGACTCCTGTCCAGACTCCGAACCTTCCGCACCTCTTCCGATCGAACCCAATTGGGCTCCGATCATGGAGTTCACTGCCGCAGACGTCTTTCAGCACTCGCCCTTCGGCGATATCCTGAGTTCACTAAACTCTCTCTCTTTGTCAGGAGAGCCCTGGCCGGACTATGGTTAGCAGGGTTGGGATGCGGACGACGAAGAAATTCGAAACCCACCCACCACCCACTTTGTAGCCACTGTCGATGATCTAACCGACATGCTCGACTTCAACTCCGAAGACATCGATGGTATGGACGCCGATGAAGGAGACGACCAAGAACCAGCACCTATAGGGCACTAGAAAGCCACCTCGTCATATGACATATACATGGTGGACACCCCCAAAGCAGGGGATGGCGATGAAAAAACGGAGGACGACCCCTCCAAGAAGCAACCCAAGCGCTGACGTCAGCAGCGCCGCTCTAAATCCCGCCAAAGCAAAAATAGCGAGTCCGGCACTGGAGACATCAACACCCCAGATAGTGTCGAGGACAACCCCCTCCAGCAGGATTCAGCGCAGGAGGACGAAGGAGCCAGCCCTCATGAGAGAGCAGCAGACAGGGAGGTCGAGGACGACAATTATATGCCTCCCTCCGAAGACGAGGCAAGCCTCGACGATGACGAATTCATCGTGCCAGAGGATCCCGTCGAACAAGAAAAAACAGAAGCAGCTTAGAGCTGACCAAGACTTGCTAGCCGACAGATGGACTGAAGTCCTGGCGGCCGAAGAATATAAACTCCAACGCCCCTCCAAGAGTTACCCAAAGCGCGGGCTGCTACCCCAACTAGAGGAGGAAGAAACTAAACCTACATCACCAGCATACGATGCGCCCGATCGGCCACCCCGTGGCCACGACAGATAGGCCTTTTGGCCCTCAACCCAAGCCGCACCCCGGCGCCGCTCCAAGAATACCAGAGCATGGGGAAACGCAACAGACCTGCGAGACATATTGGAGGATAAGGCAAGGCAAACAAGATCGATCAATGGATCGTGTGGGCGCCCTACATCACGTGACGATAACCGTCACGCCGGATATGATAAATACGGCCTAGGCGAATACAACAGACAAAGCTCATCCGAGCTACATCGCGATATAGCCCAGTACAGGGGCTCCGCACACCCATTATGCTTCACAGACGAAGTAATGGATCATCAAATCCCCGAGGGTTTTAAACCCGTAAACATCGAATCATACGATGGCACAACAGATCCCGCGGTATGGATCGAGGATTATCTCCTTCATATCCACATGGCCCGTGGTGATGATCTACACGCCATCAAATACCTCCCGCTCAAGCTTAAAGGACCAGCTCGGCATCGGCTTAACAGCCTACCAGCAGAGTCAATTAGTTGCTGGAAGGATCTGGAATCCGCATTCCACGACAACTTCCAGGGCACTTATGTGCGACCACCAGACGCCGATGACCTAAGCCACATAATCCAGCAGCCAGAGGAATCGGCCAGACAATTCTGGACACGGTTCCTAACCAGGAAAAATCAAATAGTTGACTGTCCAGACGCCGAGGCCCTTGCAGCCTTCAGACACAACATCCGAGACGAATGGCTTGCCCGGCACCTAGGACAGGAAAAGCCGAAATCTATGGCAGCCCTCACGACACTCATGACCCACTTTTGCGCGGGAGAAGACAACTGGCTAGCTCGTAGCAATAACATAACCAAGAGCCCTGCAATTCAGATACCAAGGACAACAATGGCAGGTCACGTCGCAACAAGCACAAGCGCTGCATTAACAGCGACAATACTGAGGATACGGCAGTTAATGCCGGATTCAAAGGCTCTAAACCCGGTCAGCGGAAGAAGCCATTCAAAAGAAACCCTCCGGGCCCATCCAGTTTAGACCGGATACTCGATCGCTCGTGCTAGATACACGGCACCCCCGAACAACCAGCCAACCACACCAACAGGGATTGTTGGGTGTTCAAGCAGGCAGGCAAGTTAAGTGCCGAAACCAGAGACAAGGGGCTATGTAGGGATGACGAGGAGGAGCCCCGGCCGCCGAACAACAGAGGACAGAAGGGCTTCCCCCGCAAGTGCGGACAGTGAACATGATATATGCAACCCATATCCCCAAAAGGGAGCGAAAGCATGCTCTCAAGGACGTCTATGCGCTGGAGCCAGTCGCCCCAAAGTTCAACCCATGGTCCTCCTGCCCGATCATTTTTAATCGAAGGGACCACCCCACTAGCATTCGTCACGTCGGATTTGCCGCATTGGGCCTAGACCCAATCATTGACGGATTTCACCTCACTAGAGTCCTCATGGACGGCGGCAGCAGCCTGAACCTGCTTTATCAAGATACAGTGCGAAAAATGGGTATAGATCCGTCAAGGATTAAACCCACAAAGACAACCTTTAAAGGCGTCATACCAGGTGTAGAAGCCAGCTGTACAGGCTCGGTTACACTTGAAGTGGTCTTCAGATCCCCGGATAATTTCCGAAGTGAAGAGTTAATCTTCGACATAGTCCCATTCCGCAGTGGCTATCACGCCCTGCTCGGACGAACCGCATTCACAAAATTCAATGCGGTGCCACACTACACATATATCAAGCTCAAGATGCCAGGTCCTCGTGGAGTCACTACGGTAAATGGAAACACCGAACGCTCTCTCCGAACGGAGGAGCACACAGCGGCCCTGGCGGCGGAAGTACAGAGCAGCCTCTCAAGGCAACTCTCCAATCCGGGTGTTAGACGTCCGGACAACGTCAAGCGCGCCCGAAGTAACCTACAACAAAGCTGGTTGGCACGTTCCGAGCAAGCATAGCAGTGCGGCCCCAACCCCAGCCCTCGCCCGATGGTGATATTGGTACCACGCGTACATAATTACGCTTTGGAAATACCATGGGCATAAGGGGAGGGGCACAACTACGGCACGCCTAGAATGCGGCTCAACCGCACTAAGGGGCTCCCTATTCTGTCGTTTCCTTTTTTATATACTTTTAGGACCCAACTATTCGGAAGGCATGTCCGGCAATACACTCGCCGAACACACAATGCAACAGCCAGGGAGAGAACAAGCCACGTCAAATGTCCAGGTGGTCTCTATAACGAGCTAAATACCTGTTTTACTTAAAGTCATGCAGCTTGCCCCTGGAGGGGGACATGTCAAATAATCCTATCTCTTGCTTATCGCACTATTTGTATCGTTCTGCTTTCATAGCATCCCTTTTTAATAAACAATACATAGCTCTTATCTATTATTGTATTCATCTATTTTTATACAAATATGTTCAGTCATGACATTATGCAACCGTACACTTAGGTACGGCCAATACACCAGGGGCTTAAGCACCCCATAACATGGTGTGAGAATACCGAACACTTTCATGAGTGCGGCACCCCGAACTTATAGCACTATATGCATCGGCTCCGAATCATGTCTTGGGTCAATAGTTGGGTTTGCCGGGCTCCCATGTTTTGGTACCTTACGTTCCGCAATGTTGGCTAAGGTAGCGCTGGGAGAACTACTGCAATTGTGCCCCAGTTGAGCTGGGTTAACACCTCAGTAGAGAAAGCTAAAACTGACTGTCATGATAGTGCGAGAGACCGGTCGTTGTTCGCGAGGTTTTTCGAGTCCCTAAAGACTTATGCCGCTTAGAGCGAGGAGCCAGATTTATCTGGCCTAGGCGTGGATAGCGCCCCGAACTCGGTCTTCCAAATACTAGGGGCTTCGCCGAAATTTAAAATTATAGAATTCTATGGCTAAGTGAGAGTGATAAAGCATTATAAGTCCGATGGCCTTAATCGTTGTGCTGAGCGCCTCCCTAGATGGACCCAAGAATGGGAACAAGAGCGCCCAGGTTTATCCCAAACACCCCAGCACTTGTGGCATGGGGGTAGAAGCCGACGACTTGCATCTCTCATATTTAATAAACGGCCGCACAGAAGGTAATATTTTAAATTAACAAGCGTTGCTTAGCGCATATGAACAAAGTTTTCAGCGTACAGGATAACAGATGCGAGTCTACTCAAAAATTACATCTTTGGAGCATTCACCCGCTATAAGGAGGGCACCCTTCAGGACGCCCTTATAATACATCTCGGGCATGCGATACTCCTTGCCCGGCGGTGGCGCGTCCGTCAATAGCTTCTCAGCGTCCAGCTTGCCCCAGTGCACTTTAGCACGGGCAAGGGCCCGACGGGCACCTTCAATACAGACAGAGCACTTGATGACTTCAATCCATGGACAAGCATCCACCAGCCGTCGCACCAGACCGAAGTAACTCCCACTCATGGCTTCTCTAGGCCACAGCCGAACTATGAGGCCCTTCATGGCCTGTTCGGCCACCTTGTGGAGCTCGACCAGCTGCTTCAGCTGGTCGCTCAGGGGCACCGAATGGCCGGCCTCAGCATATTGAGACCAGAACACCTTTTCTGTCGAGCTCCCCTCCTCGGCTCGGTAGAATGTGGCAACATCAGACACACTACGGGGCAGATCGGCGAATGCTCCTAGAGAGCTCCGGATTCGGGTAAGTAATAGATAATTCACTTTCATATGCTTGCTTTGCATAAAGAATTCCTTACCCGCCACTGTTTTCTTTATCGCCTCGATCTCCTGGAGGGCCTTCTGGGCTTCGGCCGTAGTGGTTTTGGCACTCTCAAGAGCCAAGGCGAGCTCGGACTCTCGAGTCTTCGAGTCACGCTCCAAACTCTCATGTTTTTCCATGAGAGCCTGGAGCTCTTGCCGCACCTCCGCCACCCGCGCCTCCTGCTTCTCTCGCTCGGTGCGCTCCAAGGCCGCACTGTTTTCGGCCTTGGACACCGCTTCCTTCAGGGTCGCCACCTCGGTCGTGGCCCCTGCAACATTCGCGTTGGTCCTATCATCTTTTGCAACCAGGTATTTCTATATGCATTTACATACGGTATTACATACCATCCTTGTCCTCGAGCTGCTTCTTGGCATGGCCGAGCTTGTTCTCGGACCGCTCGAGACTCTCCTTCAATGCATTGACCTCCGCGGTCAGTGCGGTAGAGGTCAGCAGCGTAGCCTGCATTCCCATATTGACATATTTATGTTAGACTCCTGCATAATATCTTTTTAGATCCTCAGCTCGGCTTTTCTTTCCGAACACCAAACTGAGCATCAGGGGCTACTGTCTATGCGGTAACATTTTTATATGTTTTGAATACATACCTCAAAGCCTGTTAACAGGCTTGTACAGGCTTCTGTCAGCCCGCTCTTGGCGGACTGAACCCTTTGGATCACCACACTCATAACAGTGTGGTGTTCCTCGTTGATGGAGGCGCTGTTAAGCGCCTCCAGCAAATCGTCCGGTGCCTCCGGTTGGACGGAGGTCGCCGGCGTCATAGGCGTGCCCTTCTTGTGAAGGCGCCGCCTACCGGTCTCTGGAACCGTTGATGGTTCCGGAGCAGTGTCCGGCCCAGGGCCGGACTTAGATCCCTCTGGGGCTTTACCCCCTTTGGGCCTGGAGTCCGGGAGGTCGCCTTGCGGCGCCTCCAGGACCACCTCCTCCTGGTTTAGTCCCTTTTGGGACTCCACCTTGGCGTCGTCCGCAGGGAGCGGGGAGGAAGCCGTCGGAAGTGAAGCACTATTCACATCCGACGAATCCAGGGAGCCGCTTGACGAATCGCCGAGCTGAGCCTTGGGCGGACTGCACGATTGAATTCGGCGTCAGAAAATACCAAATAATAGAGGAGCTCCATAAGTTATTCTGGTATCCGGACACTTATGATTTTGCCAGGGGCTTGACACTGGATGGCCATTCCTCCCCGCCGTCTTCGACATCGGAGGCATAGTCCGGTAGAAGGGTCTTCCCCTTCTTGGACCCTCCGGCCTCCCCAGTTGGGGTGGCCTTCCTTTTATTTCCTTCCCCCGCTGGAGGGGAAGAGGCTTCTTCTTCTTCCTCCTCCTCGTCCTCAGAGGCGGAGGGTGCTTCGGGGTTGTCAGGTGATGAATCCGACACCACCAGGCGCCGGGAACTCTTTCGAGTCCCCGTGGCCTTCTTCTTGGCCTTCTTCTCTGGCACCACGTGGGGTGCCGGAACCAGTAGCCCCGTCAATCGGTCCGCTGGGTCTTCGGGCAAAGGAGCCGGACAGTTGATCTGTCCGGCCTTCTTCTGCCAGTCCTGTTAAAGGGATGGGGGTTTAGATCCTGCATATAGTCAGACTATGAAAAAACAAGAGTCCCGTAAAGGGTAGAATAGCTTACCTCGCTGGCCTGACACCGCGAGCTGAATCCGCGATCTTCGGTAGCGGATGCGGGGGCCTCGGCGCCCTTAAAAACCACCTTCCAGGCATCTTCGCACGTAGTGTCGAAGAGCTTGCTCAAGGTTTGGTGTTGTGCCGGATCAAACTCCCACAATTTGAAGGCCCGTTGTTGGCATGGGAGGATCCGGCGGATAAGCATGACCTGGACTACGTTGACGAGCTTGAGATTCTTGTTCACCAGCTTTTGGACGCAGGTTTGAAGTCCGGTCAGCTCTTCCGAATCTCCCCACGTTAGGCCCGTCTCTTTCCAGGAAGTGAGCCGTGTGGGGAAGCCAGATCGGAATTCGGGGGCCGCCGCCCATTTGGGGTCGCGCGGCTTGGTGATGTAGAACCACCCCGATTGCCACCCCTTTATTGTCTCCACAAAGGAGCCCTCGAGCCATAGGACGTTGGCCATCCGGCCCACCATGGCACCTCCACACTCCGCTTGGTGGCCGCCCACTACCTTCGGCTTGACATTAAAAGTCTTCAGCCATAAGCCGAAGTGGGACTGGATGCAGAGGAAGGCCTCGCACACGACGATAAACACCGAGATGTTGAGGATGAAGTTCGGGGCCAGATCGTGGAAGTCCATGCCATAGTAGAACATGAGCCCCCGGACGAACGGGTGAAGAGGAAAGCCCAGTCCACAGAGGAAATGGGGGAGAAATACAACCCTCTCATGGGGCCTAGGGGTGGGGATGAGTTGCCCCTCATCTGGAAACCGGTGCGCGATGTCGTCAGGCAAGTATCCGGCCTTCCTCAACTTTTTGATTTGCCCCTCCGTGATGGAGGAGGCCATCCATCTACCTCCCGCTCCGGACATGATTGGAGAAGGTTGAGGTGGGAAGTGCGGACTTGGGCGTTGGACCTCGAGTGCGCAGGGATGGATAAGCAAAGGAGGAAGAAGGCGTAAATGGAAAGGGTGGATCCTTATCCCCTTATATGGGCACCCGAAACTACAAGCCCCCGCCAGCCTAATAAAACTAGCTTATCTCCCAAGGGCCGTGGTTAATGGCGCGGTTGGGTTACCCACACTCGTATTGATGAGAATCCCGGAATAAGGGGACACGATCTCTTCTTTGACAAGACGTGCCAAGGAAACCGCCTCGCTAAACGCGCTGAGGTGGAACAGTAAAACCGCCTTAGATTTGTGCAGATATTATTCTCTCTACGGTGGTATGTGGAAGTTATTTTTGCAGAGCCGGACACTATCCTTGTGTTCAACATCTTATATGAAGTATTCGGAGGAGGAACCCGCCTTGCAATGTCAAAGACAATTTGCGCGCTGGACTCGTCGTCATTGAAGCCTGGTTCAGGGGCTACTGAGGGAGTCCTGGATTAGGGGGTGTCCGGATGGCCGGACTATGACCTTTGGCCGGACTCCCGGACTATGAAGATACAAGATTGAAGACTTCGTCCCGTGTCCGGATAGGACTTTCCTTGGCGTGGAAGGCAAGCTTGGTGATATGATATGAAGATCTCCTCCCATTGTAACCGACTCTGTGTAACCCTAGCCCTCTCCAGTGTCTATATAAACCGAAGAGTTTTTAGTCCGTAGGACGAAAAACAATCATACCATAGGCTAGCTTCTAGGGTTTAGCCTCTCTGATCTCGTGGTAGATCCACTCTTGTACTACCCATATCGTCAATATTAATCAAGCAGGAGTAGGGTTTTACCTCCATCGAGAGGACCCGAACCTGGGTAAAAACATCGTGTCCCTTGTCTCCTGTTACCATCCGCCTAGACGCACAGTTCGGGACCCCCTACCCGAGATCCGCCAGTTTTGACACCGACAAGAACCCAGGCCTATAATAATGCCAAGTTGTTTAAAGAAAAAGTTAAAAGATGGCATGACAAAAGGATACAATAGTGTGAGTTTAACGTAGGTGATTATGTGTTGCTATTAAACTCTCACTTAAGATTTTTTGCAGGAAAACTTCCTCTAAATGGGAAGGCCCTTAGGTTATCGAGGAGGTCTATCGTTCCGGTGCCATAAAAATCAACAACTTCGAAGGCACAAAACCGAAGGTGGTGAACGGTCAAAGAATCAAACATTATATCTCAGGTAATCCTATAAATGTTGAAACTAATATTATTGAAACCATAACCCCGGAGGAATACATAAGGGACACTTTCCAGAACGTTTCAGACTCCGAAAAGGAATAGGTATGAGGTACGGTAAGTAAACCGACTCCAAAACAGTTCTAATAGCAATTTTTCTCTGTTTTGGAATATTTAATAAAATAAGTAGTCCGGGAAGGACACGAGGCGTCCACGAGGGTGGAGGGCGCGCCCTACCCTACTGGGCGCGCCCCCTGCCTCGTGGGCACATCATGCACTCTGCGGACTCCATTTTCTTGCACGATACTTCTTTTGGTCGGTAAAAATTCATTATATAATCTCTCAAAGGTTTTGACCATCGTATCATGCAAAAATCTTCTGTCTTTGTTTCGAGCTATTTTTCTGGCAGATCCAGAGCATCATGACGGCACCCTCCTCAAACAATGAAGACAAGGATGCTTGGCTATTAAAATAGAGCTGAAGAGAGAAGAACCTGAGGAGATCAACAAGGATGAAGGGATCAAGAAGGCCATGGAGAATCAAGCTCCGGTGGCAGAAGAAGAAAACATCCCTCAACCTCTTCCTAACCTCTTTACCCCAACTGAGGTTGAAGCTTTCAAGATGATTGAGTTGGCTCGCATACAAAACAAGTATCTCATACAAGAAAATATTTTGTTGAAGGATCATATCGTCGCACTCAAGGGCATTATCCGCAAATTGGAAGAGCTTCTACACTCGATGTGCGACTATCCATCATCATCACCACCTTCTTCACCACCTCCGAGGACGTAATCACATGGGTATGGGCACTACCCTTGGCAACTGCCAAGCTTGGGGGAGTTGCCCCGGTATCGTATCACCATCACACTCCTATCTTTACCGTTTTTCTTAGTTCGATCCTTTTGGTAATATCTTGATCTAGTAGGATAAATTTTTGGTATGAATTAGTTTTGAGTTTTGCTTTGTGATCCCTCTATGTAATCGAGTCCGTGAGCTATATATATAATAAAGATTAGTGTTGAGTCAAGGGCTTTGCTATCTTGCTATGATCTTGAGTGCCTAAAAGAGTAAAAAGAAATAAAAGAGATCATATTGATCTTATGGCTAGTAATGACTTCACATATAGAGAGTATGAGGCTTAAAATTTGTTGAGAGTTGGCAAACATAGTTTTGGTCATCGTTGCAATTAATAGGAAGTAATAAAGAAAGAGAGGTTTTCACATATAAATATACTATCTTGGACATCTTTTATGATTGTGAGCACTCATTAAAGTATGACATGCTAAAGAGTTGATGTTGGACAAGGAAGACAACGTAATGGGTTATGTTGTCTCACATCTCAGTTAAAGTATATTGTCATGGATCGTCCAACATGTTGAGCTTGCCTTTCCCCCTCATGCTAGCCAAATTCCTTGCTCCAAGTAGAGATACTACTTGTGCTTCCAAATATCCTTAAACCCATTTTTGCCATGAGAATCCACCATACCTACCTATGGATTGAGTAAGATCCTTCAAGTAAGTTGTCATGTTGCATGCAATAAAAATTGCTCTCTAAATATGTATGACTTATTAGTGAGGAGAAAATAAGCTTTATACGATCGTGTGATATGGAAATAATAAAAGCGATGGACTGCATAATAAAGGTTCATATCACAAGTGGCAATATAAAGTGACGTTCTTTTGCATTAAGATTTCATGCATCCAACCATAAAAGCACATGACAACCTCTGCTTCCCTCTGTGAAGAGCCTATCTTGTACTTTATGTCTTTTACTTTATGCAAGAGTCAAAGTGATATTGACCTTTCCCCTTTTTTCATTTTATCCTTTGGCAAGCACCTCGTGTTGGAAAGATCCTGATATATATATATATATATATATATATATATATATATATATATATATATATATATATATATATATCCAATTGGATGTAAGTTAGCATGAACTATTATTGTTGACATTACCGTTGAGGTAAAAGGTTGGGAGGCAACACAAAAAGCCCATATCTTTCTCTATGTCCGATTAAAACTCCAGAACCATAAGTATTGCGTGAGTGTTAGCAATTGTGGAATACTAAATGATATTTGAGTATGTGGACTTGCTGAAAAGCTCTATTATTGACTCTTTCCAATATTATGATAAATTGCAATTGCTTCAATGATTGAGATTGTCGTTTGTTAGTTCTCAATAAAGTTTCTGAATCATACTTGACATTGTGAATAGATTGTTACTTGAGCATAAGAAATCATATGACAAAATATATATATGTTGATGTTAAAAGAATGATCATGATGCCCTCATGTCCATATTTTATTTTTATCGACACCTCTATCTCTAAACATGTGGACACATTTTTCAATATCGGCTTCCGCTTGAGGACAAGCGAGGTCTAAGCTTGGGGGAGTTGATATGTCCATTTTGCAACATACTTTTATATCGATATTTATTACATTATGGGTTGTTATTTCACGTTATGTCACAATACTTATGGCTATTCTCTCTTATTTCACAAGGTTTACATAAAGAGGGAGAATGCCGGTAGCTGGGATTCTGGGCTGGAAAAGGAGCAAATATTGGAGACCTATTCTGCACAGCTCCAAAAGTCCTGAAACTCCACGAAAGCCATTTTTGGAATTAATGATAATAATTGAGCAGAAGAAGTACCAGAGGGGGCCCACACCCTGGCCACGAGGGTGGGGGGCACGCCCACCCTTACAGGGCGCGCTCCCTGCCTCGTGGGCCCCCTGGCAGCCCTCAGTGCCCATCTTCTGCTATATGAAGTCTTTTACCCTGGAAAAAATCATAAGCAAGCTTACAGGACGAAACTCCGCCGCCACGAGGCGGAACCTTGGCGGAACAAATCTAGCGCTTCGGCGGAGCTGTTCTGTCGGAGAAACTTCCCTCTGGGAGGGGGAATTCATCACCATCGTCATCACCAATGATCCTCTCATCGGGAGGGGGTCAATCTCCATCAACATCTTCACCAGCACCATCTCCTCTCAAACCCTAGTTCATCTCTTGTATCCAATCTTTGTACCAAAACTTCAGATTGGTACGTGTGGGTTGCTAGTAGTGTTGATTACTCCTTGTAGTTGATGCTAGTTGGTTTATTCGGTGGAAGATCATATGTTCAGATCCTTAATGCATATTAATACCCCTCTAATTATGAACATGAATATGCTTTGTGAGTAGTTACGTTTGTTCCTGAGGACATGGGTGAAGTCTTGCTATTAGTAGTCATGTGAATTTGGTATTCGTTCGATATTTTGATGAGATGTATGTTGTCTCTCCTCTAGTGGTGTTATGTGAATGTAGACTACATGACACTTCACCATTATTTGGGCCTAGAGGAAGGCATTGGGAAGTAATAAGTAGATGATGGGTTGCTAGGTGACAGAAGCTTAAACCCTAGTTTATAAGTTGCTTCGTAAGGGGCTGATTTGGATCCATATGTTTCATGCTATGGTTAGGTTTACCTTAATACTTCTTTCGTAGTTGCGGATGCTTGCAATATGGGTTAATCATAAGTGGGATGCTTGTCCAAGAAAGGGCAGTACCCAAGCACCGGTCCACCCACATATCAAATTATCAAAGTAACGAACGCGAATCATATGAGCGTGATGAAAACTAGCTTTACGATAATTCCCATGTGTCCTCGGGAGCGCTTTTCTCATTATAAGAACTTGTCCAGGCTTGTCCTTTGCTACAAAAAGGATTGGGCCACCTTGCTGCACCTTATTTACTTTTATTGCTTGTTACCCGTTACAAATTATCCTATCACAAAACTATCTGTTACCTACAATTTCAGTGCTTGCAGAGAATACCTTACTGAAAACCGCTTGTCATTTCCTTCTGTTCCTCGTTGGGTTCGACACTCTTACTTATCAAAAGGACTACGATAGATCCCCTACACTTGTGGGTCATTAGTGGCGATGCTCATTCTCCGGTCCAAGTTCATGAAGATGGTGGTCCTCACTCTTCGGTTAATGTGGATGATGGTGATGGAGGTGTTAGGGGCAATGGTGGTGGCGACGTTCTTCGCAACAATGAGGATGTTGCTTGATTTCTCTATGCCATTTGACCATCTTTTGTTTTCTTTCATCGCACATTTGTGAGGCTAAACTTGCTACCTCATATGTTGCGGCCCAGCATGCGGGGAGAAACGGACAAGCGTCCGTCTTTTGTTCGCCGTCGACCCATTTCTGTCCCAAATTTGGGCTGCGTTTGCGTCAAAACAGACATCACATGGACGGATGGGACGGTCGTCCTTGTCCACCCCTGTCCTGACTGTTGGGGACACAACGCTTCGATTTCCCCCTAGTCGATGTCAAAACTGGCGGATCTCGGGTAGGGGGTCCTGAACTATGCGTCTAAGGCTAATGGTAACAGGAGACGGGGGATACAATGTTTACCCAGGTTCGGGCCCTCTGGATGGAGGTAATACCCTACTTCCTGCTTGATTGATCTTGACGATATGAGTATTACAAGAGTTGATCTACCACGAGATCGGAGAGGCTAAACCCTAGAAGCTAGCCTATGGTATGATTGTTGTTCTTGTCCTGTGGACTAAACCCTCCGGTTCATATAGACACAGGAGGGGGTTAGGGTTACACAGAGTCGGTTACAGAGAAGGGAATCTACACATCCGAATTGCCAAGCTTGCCTTCCACGCCAAGGAGAGTCCCACCCGGACATGGGACGAAGTCTTCAATCTTGTATCTTCATAGTCTAACAGTCCGGCATTCGCATATAGTCCGGCTGTCCGAGGACCCCCTAATCCAGGACTCCCTCAGTAGCCCCTGAACCAGGCTTCAATGACGATGAGTCCGGCACGCAGATTGTCTTCGGCATTGCAAGGCGAGTTCCTTCTCCGAATACTCCAAGGTAGATTTTGAACACATGAATCGTGTCTGACTCTGCAAAACAAATTCCACATACCACCGTAGAGAGCACAATATTCCACAAATCTAATTTGCTGACAATTTTTCATAGTGTGACATCACGCCGCGGCCCCGGTTTTTATGTGAACCATTTTTCCCTACCTATTGTTGCACATCTTGCGAGGTGCTTTTATTGGCACGTCTTGTTGAAGCAGAGATTGTGTTCCCCTTATCATGGGATCCTCGTCAATACGGGTGTGGGTAACCCAACCGTGCCGTCAGTATGACTCTCGGTTTTAGGCAAGTTCCAAACGGCCACGAGGAGGACGCTTGATATTCACCCTCTTTATAAAGGGGTCAAGACCTATCATTTTCTTTACATGCCCGATACGTCCCTTCCCCTACCTCGAGTTCCAACACCCAAGGTTCAGCTTAAGCACTCCGGACCTTCAACCATGTCCGGATCCAACCTTCAAGGCCAGTGGATGGCCTCTTCTGTCACAGAGGAGGACATTAAGAAGCTTATGGAGGCCAGGTATCTGACCGCTGAAATCCCTCATAGGTTACCTGCTCAAGGGCAGGTTATTCCCACTCCCGAACCCAACGAGAGTGTTGTATTTGTTTCCCACTTCCTTCGAGGGCTAGGCTTTAGTCTTGATCCCTTTGTTAGGGGGCTCATGTTCTATTACAGGCTAGATTTCCATGACATGGCCCCAGATTCCTTCCTTCACATCTCATCGTTTATCATCGTGTGTGAGGCCTTTCTCCGCATTACCCCACACTTCGGCTTATGGTTCAAGACCTTCAATGTAAAGCCGGAGATGATCGATGGACGACACGTGGAGTGAGGAGGCGCTATAATAAGCAAAGGCGTCGACACCCTATGGCCGAAGGGTTCCTTCCCGGTGGTGTCTGACCTATGGCAACGGGAGTGGTTTTACATCACAGCTCCCTGAGGTACAAAGCGGGCAGCCACCCCAGCCTTTCGCTCTGCCCCTCCGCCTCAAATGGCATCATGGGTCAACAAAGGGCTGGACTGGGGGCCAACTAATGACATGCTGACACTGCAAAGCTGCATCTGAGATCTCCTCAAGAGGGATATCGGTCTCGTCAAAGTAATTCAAGTATTGTTAGTCCGTCGGGTCCTGCCATGCCAACGTCGATCTCTCCGGATGTGGGAGTTCAACCCAGAAGGACCGGGAACCATTCAACACTTCTTCGGCATGACGCCCAAAGGAATGTATCAATTATTCTTCGGATCACGAATAAACTGTTCGGACACCACCGAGGATGCCGGTCTCAACTGCAACCGTCCAGATACCCAAGTAAGTAACTTTCGTGGCCGAACATGATGTCGTTATATTTGTCACAACATCATCCTGAAAATTTATCCTAGGCCAGGAATGGATAAGAAAGGCGGAGAGGATCAGGTGTTCGGCCCCTCTTCCCGAAGGCTCGCCGGATCCTGTACTAACCAGGATGCTGGCTCGCGCACCATATCAAGTGCCATCAGGAGAAGACGAGGGGAGGCATAGGGAAGCCAAAAGCGGGCTTCATACATTACCCACCCAAACCGGGGGAATTAGTGCCTCCGCGAAGGAGGATGATCGGGGAGGCGAATCTAGAATCCCCTCTCCCCACGTGAGGAAAAGGACCACCCCTGAAGACTTGGAAACAGAGGTTTCCAAAAGAGGGAAGAAAACTTCGCCAGGGGGTCCTGCCCCAGAGGGCGTCCTTACCGCACAACACCCACAAGGGGACCAGTCGTCAACCGAGCTGTAAGTGGACAAAGCTACATTAGTAAATACGCCCTACTCTTTTCTGAGAATAACAACCTCGACCTATGTTTGTAGTCCGGCTCATAACCCTTCTCAACAATGCTCGTCCTTGGGGGATCTTCTTCCGGAGATGATGGAGAGTGAAACGCCTCATCTTGCTTCCCCGCCTCCTGAGGCGGACGACCCTAAGGTGTCGTCACAGAGGATTTCTCATTATCCACAAAGGCCAGAAGGTAACTCTTTGGTCGCCCGAAGCCCGGAGTTCTCGGCTCCTAAGGAGACCGACAGAAAAAGCTCGGGAGTGTCCGGCATACATCGGAACACATTGAAGGGTCTTCTGGAGCAAGCGACTATCTCAGAGGCATATCGTACCTTAATGGGTACGGTGGTTGAGAGTATTTCATCCGCAAAAAGCGAGTTAAATGAAGCCTTTACGAGCCTACTAAGAGGCTTTGAGGTACGCAAAGTAATATGTATATTTTTGACTGTACCGCATATGTAAGGTGTGCTTTGTATAGATAGTAGCCCTGAGACTCTGGTTGCCGTCCAGAGGCGGCGAGCAGAGGATCATAATCTCAGGTAATGATAGTGCTGCTTTCGTGCGCAGGCAGCTACAGATCCAGTGGCTGACCGAACTGCTGAATTTGCCGAATTGAAGCGGCAACTTGACGTGGCGGATGCAGACATTACGCTTGTTAACAAGCTGCTTGACGAGGCACATGGTATGTATATTCTGGTGGTCAGCAATATTAAGAAGAGCATGATGCTAGTATTTATAGAATACTTTGACTGCAGATGGAGCTGTCGCCATGGAGACCCTTCGGGCAGAACTTGCCCGAGCCAAGGAGCAAGACAGGAGAAGTGATGCAGCCGCCCTGAAGGCAACCGAAGAATTAAAAGCCGAACAGGCTGCACATCGCCGAAGTGAGGATAATATAGCCAGCATGGCTATTGAGCTAAGAAATGCCGCCAGCCGATATGAGCTTCTTGAAAGGGAAAACCAAGCGAAAACGGCTGACCTGGAGAAGGCCTTGCAAGCAGCAAAGGAAACTCGCTCTGAAATCAGAGCGGCGCGGGAGGAGCTTCGGCAAGCTGGTGATATCGCAGCTGGGAAGCCCTTTTTATTGCGAACGAAGTTCGGTGATCCGAAATATGCCCCTCTTGATCAATTGTGGAGTTCGGCGGACGCATACTTGGATTTAACAAAGAGTGCTGCTGATGCGATGGAGTATTTCAAGGATCGGGAAGATCATGAGGTGGAAAGATTGTTCTGGTCGCAGTTCAGTGCTCCAAAGCGTCCGCTGTTGTTGAATGAGCAAATGGCCGAGTGGGCCAAGCTCCATAGGTTGTCCGGACTTGCCATGAAGGCTGTCATGGATCATCTATGGCCGAAGGAACCGAGCCCAAGTAGTTATTTTGGTTTGGTGCAACGATTTCTTCGTGTTGTGCCACATATCGATGCTGTCAAGAGGTCAGTGTGCATAGAGGGTGCGCGGATGGCTCTTGCCCGTGTCAAGACATATTGGGTGAAGATGGAGACCACCAAAATTGCAACCAGGGGTCCACCTGGGGGTCAGTACTCGCCCGAGCACTATTTTGAAGAAGTCCTAGAAGATGCCCGTTCATTAGAGGCTCAATGGTCCAAGAATACCATGTTCCAGTGACATGTGCCTTGATTGTAAAAACAATGCTATTTTGATTATAAAGGCTATATTTATACTTTTTCCCGTAAAGTATTGTAGTGCCTCTTGTGCGGCCGTTTATGTACGTATGTATATAACCTGAAAGTTTGCAGTCGTCGGCTTCAGCCCCCACGCATATAATGTGGGGGTGTTCGTAAAAGTGTGTATTCACACTTGATCCAACGTCTTGGTCTGTTAAGGAGGTGATAGTGCGGCGAACAAGGCAATCGGACTATATAGCTTTAACACTTTCACTTAGCCATAGGAATTTGACGGTGGGGCTACTATATAGCCCCTGGTATGTCTGCGTTCATCCGAACACAGGGCGCGTACATACGTGACCGGGAAACCGGTCCTTCATTAATGTGGAGGAATCACGAAGATTCCGCTGAGTCATCGAGTGGTTGACCAGTCTCTCGCCTTATCATGACAGTCAGTTTTCAGCTTTCTCTACTGAGGTGCTCATCCGGATGAACCAGGGCACAATCGCAGTAGTTCTCCCGGTGCCACCTTAGCTGATAGAGCAGAACGTAAGGTAGAAAAACACAGGAGCCGGGCAAACCCAACTATTGACCAAAGACATGATTTGGAGCTGATGCATATAAGGCCAAACTCGTGATGCCGAACACTCTCGAAGGTATTCGGACTTTACAACATATGCTGGGCTGAGTAACGCCCTCGATAATTAGCCCTAAATTTCCAGGTACATGCATTATTCTGGCGTGACAAAAAGCTTGTCAACAACGCCAGTGTCCCTCTCGGTTTTTTTAAGTGCCCGGAGGGTATGAGGCAACAAGAGACGATAAAAAAGGTTTACACAGGGGCTTAATCTAAAAAGAAACCTTTGAACGGGGCCCTGTTGCACGTCTGCGCCTTCGTCTCTGTTGTGTCATATCCTGGAAGGATGTAGCACGGTGATTATCTATAAAAAAGAAAACCCCAGGTGAAAGAATCTGGTGTGATCGTGCAAAAAGTTGGTTATTCTTAATGAACCATGAAAATTAAATCTATTGTGTATTAGTAGGGTCGAGCCGAACTATGGACCCTTTTACATGCAGGTAACCCCTAGCACCACATATGGGGTATATCCATCGACCAAGCTCAGGTTTATCTGGGCTGCTACAACTAGTGGTGCGATGGACACATCTAGCCGTGCCTGTGGTTTCGACGACCGATCATTCATTTGGGCTGGAGAGGCCGTTTAGTGGTTCGTCTTCTAGAGCCGCCACATATTATTCCGCATGTAAAGAACACTCTGTCTTTCCGCTGATTGTGATGACGCCACATGGACTGGGCATCTTAAGTTTAAGATAAGCATAGTGCGGTACTGCATTGAAACGAGCGAAGGCCGTTCTTCCGAGTAGTGCGTGATTGCCGCTTCGGAATGGAGCAATGTCGAAGATTAGTTCTTTGCTTCGGAAGTTGTCGGGAGAACCGAATACGACCTCTAATGTTAGAGAGCCCGTATAGCGGGCCTCTACACCTGGTATTACTCCTTTAAGGTAGCACTGCTTTGGATAATTCTTGATGAGTCTATCCCCACTTTGTGGACAGTGTCCTGATATATCAGATTAAGGCTACTGCCGCTGTCCAATAGGACTCGAGTGAGATGGTATCTGTTAATTATTGGGTCGAGCACCAAGGCAGCTGAACCTCCGTGTCGAATACTAGTTGGATGATCCCTGCGATCGAAAGTGATCGGGCTGGCCGACCATGGGTTGAATTTGGGGGCGACGGGCTCTATAGCCTATACGTCTCGGAGTGCGCGTTGGCGCGTCCTCTTTAGTATATGGGTGACGTAGATCATGTTCACTGATTTGACCTCTAGTCGAAATTTTTTCTGTCCCCCAGTGTTCAGCTGGCGAAGTTCGTCATCGTCTTCGCTTGGCAGCTCCCTCCCCTTGTGTTCGGCGTTTAGTTTGCCCGCCTACTTGAAGACCCAGCATTCTCTGTTGGTGTGATTCGCAAGTTTCTCGGGGTGCCGTGAATCTGACATGATCTATCCAGAATTTTGTTTAGGCTGGATGGTCCATCTCTGTTGCCTTTAAATGGCTTTTTCCGTTGACCGGGTTGAGAGCCCCTGAATCCGGCGTTTACCGTCGTGTTCTCTAGGCTGTCTTCATTATTTTGACGCTTGTTTTTATTGCGTCATGGCTTCCCATTGTCGTCCCTGACTTCGGATGTGCCTGGGTCGCTGGTGCCGCTGCGGGCCAACCAACTATCCTCGCCCGCGCAAAAGTGGGTCATGAGGCTTGTTAGGGTTGCCACTGTCCTCGGTTTTTCCCGACCGAGGTGTCTGGCGAGCCATTCGTCCCGGACACTGTGTTTGAAAGCCGCTAAGGCTTCAGCGTCCGGGCAGTTGACGATTTGGTTCTTCTTAGTGAGAAACCTGTTCCAAAGCTTTCGGGCTGACTCTACGGGTTGTTGGATTATGTGACTTAAATCATCTGCGTCTGGAGGTCAGACATAGGTCCCTTGAAAATTGGCCCTGAAAGCATCCTTAAGTTCTTCCCAACTTCCGACTGAGTTTTCGAGGAGGCTTTTAAACCAGTGCCTAGCTAGTCCTTTCAACTTCAGGGGCAGGTATTTGATGGCGTGGAGATTGTCTCCGCGAGCCATATGGATGTGAAGAATAAAATCCTCAATCCAGACCGCAGGGTCTGTTGTTCTGTCGTATGCCTCGATGTTCACGGGTTTGAACCCCTCTGGGAATTCATGATCCAGTACCTCATCGGTGAAGCACATCGGGTGCATGGCGCCCCTGTATCTGGATATGTCGTGGCGTAGGTCCGACGGCTGTAGTGTTCGGTGTTGATTCCGAGCTGGTATTCAATCAGTATAGTGGTTTTGGTGGCCATGATCCTGTGTAGGAGCATGCTTCCTAGATCCATAGATGGACCTAGCCATGCCGGCTCTTTTGTCCAGGTGCTCACGTAGATCGTGTGCTGATTTGTGTGCGGCATCATGAGCCACTCTGTCTCGGCCACGGGATGGTCGGTCCGGCAGACCGGCCTATTGTTTTTTGGCGGGATGGGCTTTATAGCCTCGTCATCAAATTTGGGCAGTAGCTTGAGCTTTGGGTAGCTCTTTGTGTGGCGACCGCCATCGTGTTTTTCGTCAGTGTCAAGCACTTTGTTCCATCTGCGGTTGAGCGTATCCTGCGTGGCTTTAAGCCTTTGCTTCTGCTTCTTCAAGCTCCTTGCGGTGGCGATAAGCCTTTTGTGGAGTGCTACGTCTTGAGCTTGTGTTGGTTTTCCTTGAAGAGGAAAGGGTGATGCCGCAATAGCAGCGTAAGTATTTCCCTCAGTTTTTGAGAACCAAGGTATCAATCCAGTAGGAGGCTCCTCAAAAGTCCCACGCACCTACACAAACAAACAAAGAACTCGCAACCAACGCAATAAAGGGGTTGTCAATCCCTTCACGACCACTTGTGAAAGTGAGATTAGATAGAGATATTATGATAAGATAAATATATTTTTCGTATTTTATAATATAGATTGGAAAAGTAAAGATGCAAATAAAAGTAGATTGAAAGCTTATATGATAAAAGATAGACCCCAGGGCCATAGGTTTCACTAGTGGCTTCTCTCAAGATAGCATAAGTATTACGATGGGTGAACAAATTATTGTCGAGCAATTGATAGAAAAGCGAATAATTATGAGATTAGGCATGATCATGTATATAGGCATCACGTCCGCAACAAGTAGACCGACTCCTGCCTGCATCTACTACTATTACTCCACACATCGACCGCTATCCAGCATGCATCTAGAGTATTAAGTTCATAAGAATAGAGTAACGCATTAAGAAAGATGACATGATGTAGAGGGATAAACTCATGCAATATGATATAAACCCCATCTTTTTATCCTCGATGGCAACAATACAATACCTGCCTTGCAACCCCTATTGTCACTGGGTAAGGACACCGCAAGATTGAACCCAAGGCTAAGCACTTCCCCCATTGCAAGAAAGATCAATCTAGTAGGCCAAACCAAACTGATAATTCGAAGAGACTTGCAAAGATAACTCAATCATACATAAAAGAATTCAGAGAAGATTCAAATATTTCTCATAGATAAACTTGATCATAAACCCACAATTCATCGGATCTCGACAAACACACCACAAAAAGAGTTACATCAAATAGATCTCCACAAGAGAGGGGGAGAACATGGTATTGCACTACAAAAAAAGACGCATTCGTGACATTTTGGGCCGAACGAAAAAAATTATGTCATACATATGACACTTCTATGACGATAATTGTGACAAAACCCGGTATCATCATAGATGTGGTGGGCTCCTACTTCTATGACAAAAAATCATGCCAGAAAATGGGCTTTTCATCCTGGGCGGGCAAAAGACGCAGCTGCATGACATTCTTTGGGCCGTCCATGACGGAAAAAACCATGGTAGAAGCAAGGGGGAGGAAAATTTCGGGGAGTTGCCGGTTACGGTGGGAGGTCGGGGGCGGAGCGATGCGCGTTTCTCTCGTACGTACGCGCGTGTGTGAGAGGCGTTGGCTCTAACTGAACCCGAGCGAGGCATTAGGCTCTAACTGAACCCGACTGATTGCACTGCAGGCTACGCGTTACTGAACCCGAGCGATCGATCGATGGCTGTTAACTGAACCAGATGGAGCGATTCCTTCGCTACTGCTGCTAACTGAAGCCGATCGATGCTGCCTCTAGGATGAACAGTGAGTGTTGCGGGGTGTTTGGATGAACAGTGAGCGGTGGTGTTGCCTCTGGATGAACAGGAACCCATGGTGTGGAGGGCTGGATGAACAGTAGACGGTGGAGGGGTGGCCGTGGAGGGGTGGTTGAACAGGACCCCGTGGTGTGGAGGGCTGGATGAACAGTAGACGGTGGAGGGGTGCCCGTGGAGGGGTGGTTGAACAGTAGCCGGTGGAGTAGCGCGCGGTGGAGGCTGGATGAACAGGAGCCCGTGGAGGCTAGAGGAGGTCGACGGTAGCCCGTGGAGGCTGGAGGAGGTCGACGGTGGAGATGAACAGTATCCCATGGAGTCCTGTTTTGTGG
>NC_041391.1:555722804-555780037 GCF_002162155.2 Triticum dicoccoides | reverse complement strand
CCATAGCACTCCAACACAAGTCCGTTTCGTCCGTTTTGCGGTATGCCACACCCCTCCCGATCAACAGGACCCCCGTTTCGACCGTAGGAGGTCCGTTTCCTCCGTTTTGCGGTACGACAGGCCCCTCCCGATCAACAGGACCCCGTTTCGAATGTGGCCGGTCGAACACAAGGTTGTTTCCTCCGTTGTGCGGTACGCCAGGCCTCGTTTCCATCGCCTGTTCCATCCAAGCCCTCCCGATGAACACGACCACGCATTCCGTTCTGACCCAGTCGGTTGGCTCCCCATGAACACGACGACGACGTTGTTTCTCCGTTCCGACCCAGCCATGTACGTATGCGCGATAGGTGTTAGAGACCCTGCCCGTATGTACGTACGTGGTCGTATTTTCTTTCTTGCACCCTCGCCGTTGTACGTACGTGTACATGCTACGTGTGCGCCTCTACTACAACACATGCGCGCCTCTACATCCACCAGTATATATGTACATACACGTTCACGACCAGAATGACAACGGTACGTACGCTTCGACCAGGTGGGTCCCGACTGTCACGCACTTCCTTGCCTGCAAAGATGTAGCTGGTGGGTCCCAGCAGTCAGGGGGGCGAATCGGTTTTTTTTTCGGACGCACTTCCTTGCGTGCGAAGATGTAGCTCATGGGTCCCAGCAGTCAGGGGGGCGAATCATTTTTTTTTGCCCGGACGCACTTCCTTGCGTGCGAAGATGTAGCTAGTGGGTCCCAGCAGTCAGGGGGGCGAATCATTTTTTTGCCCGGACGCACTTCCTTGCGTGCGAAGGTGCAGCTAGTGGGTCCCAGTAGTCAGGGGGGAAACTTTTTTTCGCGAAATACTGTGGCCCGTCCGGTGGGTCCCTGCTGTCAGGTGGAGGAATAATTATTTTCCGCGTAATAAGGAGGCACTTCCTTGCTGCGGCCGTGGACCCAGCTGTCAGCCTCTCCACATACAGTCCACGTCTGATGGAAGTCGTTCCTTGACCATGTTGACCACGCCGCGCCGAGAGCACCAGGGCGGTGGACGACGGCGAGGCCTAGGAAGGGGATGACGGGGAGCCGGGGAAGACGCGACAGTGGAAGCCCGCGCGAAGAGGAGTACGAGGGTTCACTGGTTCGGCTGCGGTGTGAGGCTGCCGTCGCCGTAGGGCCTGGCCAGCGGTGGGAATAGTAGGGGGCGGTGAGGCCTCCGCGGCAGCACATCCGTCCAAGGGAAGCAGGAGCATGCGGCATGACCGGTGCTTCTTTGGGCGGCTGAAGCAAGAACACCAGAGGTTGAAGAAGCACTACGGCCGTTGGATGGACATCGTACGGTCACTGGAGCTAGAATCGTTTATATTGACTAAGTTGACAAAGCCCTTCGTCTCCGTCAACTTAGTAGGCCCACAAGTCAGTCTCCCACCAAGGTGGGTCCCAGCTAGCAGGGGGGTATTCATTTTTTGTGCGTAATGAGGCACTTCCGGTGGGTCCTAGCTGACAGCAGGGGGAACGTTTTTTCACGAAATACGGTGACCCATCGGGTGTGTCCCAGCAGTCAAAGGCAAACGTTTTTTTCGCGAAATACTGGTGGCCCGTCCGGTGGGTCCCTGCTGTCAGGTGGAGGAATAATTATTTTCCGCATAATAAGGAGGCACTTCCTTGCGGCTGCCATGGACCCAGCTTTCAGCCTCTTCACGTACAGTATTCTTCCGATGGAATTTGGTCATTGACCACATTAACCACGCCGTGCCGAGAGCACCACGGCAGTGGACGACGGCGAGCCTAGGAAGGGGATGACGCGGAGCCAGGGAAGACGCGGCAGTGGATGCCCACGCGGAGAGGAGTACGAGGGTTCACTGGTTCGGCTGCGCTGCCGTCGCCGCAGAATAACAGGGGGTGTGGGTGAGTGGAGTGGAGGGATGGCCTGGCCAGCGGTGGGAGTAGTATGAAGGCGGTGAGGCCTCTACTGCAGCACAGCCGGCCACGGGAGGCAGGAGCAGGCAGCACGACCGGCGCTACTTTGGGCGGCTGGAGCAAGAAGACCAGAGGTTGAAGAAGCACTACGGTCGTTGGATGGACATCGTATGGTCACTAGAGCTAGAATCGTTTATATTGACTCAGTTGACAAAGCCCTCCGTCCCCGTCAACTTAGTAGGCCCACAAGTCAGCTTCCCACCAAGGTGAGTCCCAGCTAGCAAGGGGAGTTCATTTTTTTGCGCGTAATAAAGAGGCACTTCCGGTGGGTCCGAGCTGACAGCGAGGGGAACGTTTTTTCGCGAAATACGGTGGCCCATCCGGTGGGTACCAGAAGTCAGGGGGGAAATGTTTTTTCGCGAAATAAGGTGGCCCGTCCGGCGGGTCCCTGCTGTCAGGTGGAGGAATAATTATTTTGCGCGTAATAAGGAGGCACTTCCTTACGGCCGCCGTGGACCCAGTTGTCAGCCTCTCCACGTACAGTACTCTTCGATGGAAGTCGGTCGTTGACCATGTTGACCACGCCGCGCCGAGAGCACCAGGGCAGTGGACGACGGTGACGCCTAGGAAGGGGACGATGCGGAGCCGGGGAAGACGCAACAGTGGAAGCCCGCGTGGAGAGGAGTACGAGGGTTCACTGGTTCGGCTGCGGTGTGAGGCTGTTGTCGCCGCAGAATAACACGGGGTGTGGGTGAGTGGAGGGATGGCCTGGCCAGCGACGGGAGTAGTATGGGGGCAGTGAGGCCTCCGCGGCAGCACAGCCGGCCACGGGAGGCAGGAGCAGGCGGCACGACCGGTGCTGCTTTGGGCGGCTGGACCAAGAAGACCAGACGTTGAAGAAGCACTACGGCCGTTGGATGGACATCGTACGGTCACTGAAGCTAGAATCATTTATATTGACTAAGTTGACAAAGCCCTTTGTACGCTCCAACTTAGTAGGCCCACAGGTCAGCCTCTGAAACGATGTGCCCCAGATGTCAGGGGGAGGAATCATTTTTTGGGCGGCCGAAGCTAAGAATATCCGAGATTAAAGAAGAAGCACGACATCTGTTGGATAGACATCCAACGGCCACTGCTGCTAGAACCATGTGTTGACTATAATAAGTTGACAAAGCCTTGCATACGCGTCAACTCATTTTTTTAGGGGACGCGTCACTTAGTAGGCCCACAAGTGTGTGGCAGAGAACTTATAGCCCATTTGCGTTTTGTAAGAATGTACAGCCCATTTTTGAATTCTAATGGAATTTACAACAGCCCATTTACAGTTTGTTAAAAGTACAACCCATTTTCTAGCTAGTACAACGATTAATAATTTCAACCAACCGTTGAAGACAGAATTCAATAAAATTTCCCACATTTTGATGGGATCCGAAATATTTTTATCCCAAAATTTCTATTCAGATTAAATATAAATTTGTATTACGTAAAAATCCAACGAAACATTGCGCGTGCAACAATGAAAATTTAAGATTTTCAAAATCCATAAATAATATTTTATAAACTAATTTCGTGTTTGGTGCATTTTTTATAGTTACTGCCCAGTTCTTACAATTACATCCCATTTATTATTTTTAAAGGCCATTTTCCTGTTAAGCCTAATGCATCCCTCCTAGGAAAGATTTGCAGCACAGCGGGGCAGAGAATAACAAGTTGACCTTGCCTGGGTATTCCTCAAAAAGACGTATAGCTGGGCTAGCCATTTTCATCTTGAAAAAAGTAGTATATGGGTTGGATATCTGGCCTGGGCTAGACGGGCCATAGCCCGCCCTGCTAATACCCTGCTCTCCTCTGAACAACAACGAAATCATCGCCAAGAAAAACTCTGCAGTGCTCACGCCTCAAAAACACAAATACTGCTCGAGCTGCTTAGTCCCAGCTGTCGGCCGAACCTTGTGCAATTCTCTCGTTTATATTGACTACATAGGTTGACAATGGTGTGGGACTGTGATGTTAGGAAACCAGGAGAAAGCAAAAAAAATATAGTTGTACATAATAAGGAGGCACTTGCGTACGTACGGCTATGGCCCTAGTTGGTCCCTAGTGTCATCCAGTCAAAATAAAGTCATCTCCTGAATCCTCATGTTTGTTGACCATGTTAACAATGCTCGGCACCACGGCGAGCACAACAACTCGAAGGACAACAGAGAGGGCCTTGCGGGCCCTACGGAGGTCTGATACAGCACCCACTGCACATTCAAGAAGCCAGGATCATCGGACACCTATGAGCACCTTCGAGAAACTGAGACAGCATGAAACGGTAAGGCCGCGCTTGGGAGCTCTGGTTTATTTCAAACCTGTATTAACATACAAGTGTAATTTACTCATCACCGGAAGGCCCTAGGTCTGTAAGTAAAGCCGGCGGGTTACGCGCGTAATTTGAGAAACCAGTGTATATTTTACGAGCATTGCTATATGGACGACATTACCAGATGATACATGCACGATGTACGTATCATGCCATCCATGGGCAAGGCTGAAACAACAGCTAACGGCCGGATTAGCAATCGACCGAGTGTCTTCAGCGTTTTTATCGTGTGTGAAGTACTTCCGATATTTTACTAGTCAAAATCGACCAACCAAGCGCCTTTGCCCGAGACCATCTGCTTTAATTTACAAGCGTCAGTTTTACAAGCGGTTTTGGTTGGAAAACGACGATCTAATCATGGCCTAATATCATGAGTTGGTCGGAAGATCATATGGTTTCACGTCTAACCTACCCGACATGTTGTATAGGCTATGAATGAAACATCAGACGATGAACTTCTTACGCACGGAAACAACAGAAGAGGATGATCTTCTTAACAAGCAAATCACTGGCATTAGATCGACATGCAAAACAACACGAAGCATTATTCTCAGGAGGCACGGTGAACAGCTCGTGATGCCGCATGCCACAACATTCCAAGCTCAATTTCGCAATCAAACACAAGTCCTGGCATTACATAGACAATATTCAGAACAAACTCTTAACACAGGAATATCTCAGTAGAGTAACTATTTACTTCTAAACTGAACACAGGAATAGGAAAAAACACTCGACGCTGCTCATAGCAAGGGCATCCCACTCAAAAATATCAAATGCATGTCTTCTGGCTAACATCAATGACCAAATTTTGACAAGGTTTTCCAATTCCAATATATTAAACTAACGTCTTCTTGCTAACATCAATGAGCAAATTTTGACAAGGTTTTCCAATTCCAATATATTAAACTAACGTCTTCTTGCTAACATCAATGATTAAACTTTGACAACCTTTTCCCATTCAAAATATGTAATGCCTATGATCGTGTCCTGTCTTAGCTTCTTGTACTTGTTTGGGCACTTTTTGCCCAGGGCACTCCACGTGTTGTTAAATTGCCAATGGTCTCTGCAGACTAGTCATGTCACCGGTGTCTAATAATACTCTGTAAAGCTTCTTGGTCATTCCTTCTGTAATGTACCACATCTAGTGACTGCTTCTTTCTGCAAAGTGGAACGACCAACTCGACCCAGTAACGCAGCAATTTGCCTTGGACACATTGGCTCCTTTTGTGCAGTTCAACTAAAATCGAAGTCGGAATAAAACCGAGCTTTAATTTTGATATCCCTATAAGCAACAATAGGTATAAGGGAAACAATTACTGAGAAATAACGGTTGATGACTTGTCTTAATGGGAAACAAAGCAGGAGAGGAGCAATTCTCCATCAGTGTGATTCATTCATATTGACTGAGACATTATCTTAACAATGCCTTGGTTCAACATGTATAAAGAACGACAAAGCAGAAAAGTACCATTCCTAAAACAATGCAACTGATTCATTTTTAAAGAGACATTATCTTAACAATACCTTGGTTAAACATGTAGAAAGAACTACAAAGCAGGATAGTACCATTCCTAACAAGTGTTGCAGTTTTGAACTAAGATTCAGTAGTTAATTAATTCTGAGAGTGGCATTGCTTAATTTTACCAGCGGCATTAGATTAACAAAAAGCATAAACAGTTCCAGGGGAGAGTGGGCGCAACAACAATATGTGCTTCCATCTACTTATAAAGGGGGTGATGCAGAGTTTGTTGTAACAAAGCAACAAGCATCATGTCTGGGTTGGTCCCATTTTTGTTCACTACTTAATGGGAAAAGACAGCAATACAATAGCTTCAATTCAACATTTATTTAAAACAGTACCAATACAAGTAGCACAACATCTCAAAGCACACTGCACAATCATGTGGATGAAGGCCTGTTGACCTTTCATGAGAACACCAGGATAAAATACGAATCTGCTAACATGAATAGGAAACCCAATCTCATTTTGTGCAGTTGCACTGAAATCAAGCAAAGTGTTTCACGTAGCGAAGCAAAATGTCGCAATAGCAACAAGTTGAATAGATATCATGTGGTAGAGACCAAGATTTGAAACAACTCGACAGGAACAATGGAAACAAATCTCGATCTCCTTTTGTGCAGTTCCACCAAAATTAAGCAAAGTCACCGGTGTGACATTGAAGTTGAACTGCACAAAACACTCTTAAAACATAAGTGTTTCGAGTAGCGAAGTAAAATGTCGCAATAGCAACAAGTTGAATCGATACCCCTGTTTTAACAGAGGCAAAAAAGGAAACAATTACTTAGTGATAAAGGAGGATGAAACAAACAGTGACAGAAAGAAGCATCTAACTTATCTTGGATGGAAAACAAAGTAGGGTAGTAGCATTTCTAAAACGGTAGCATTGATTCATATTAACAGAGACACTCTCTTGAAACAACATTCGTTAAAAATGTAATTTACTTATAACAGTGGCATTGCTTCAATTTTCCGGCGGCATTCTTAGATTAACAACAGCAAAATAGCTCTATGGGACATGCTAGCACCATGTGCGTCCACACGTATAAATGGGTGATGCAGAGTATGTAGCCAAGCAGCATATCTGTGTTGGTCCCATATTTGTTCTCTTTGAACTTTTTTCCTATGTGAGGGCAGCAAATCTAGTCCTGCACAAACTACCCGACCCCCCCCCCCAATTTCTTTCCCTTTTCAACAAAGAGATCGGTTCCTTACACATGTGTGTACTGGGTTACCCCCTTTTTCCCTTTTCGACCAACAAAGCGGCTGGATAGCCAGTCTATACTACTCTTCCTCCCTCCTTTCCTCATTGAACCACGTCCTAGATTCATGCTCCACCCCACCGCACCTTTCTTTCCTCTTTGAACCAAGACCTAGATTCGACTACAGATCGAAAAAGATCCACATGCAGCTAGAGCAACAACGGTTTCAAAGAAACTTATACCTTAGGGTCATCGGGATGTGGCAAGGCGTGCGGCGGGAGGCCGGATCTGCCCACACTACGTACGGCAGCGAGGAAGAAGGGGTCGATGGCCCTCCCGCACAGGCGCTGGGTGAAAGAGAATAGCGCAGCCGGCAATGGATTGCCTCCCTCGCCGAAGGCGATAGAGTTAACGCTGCACCTCCTCCCCTTCCCGGTGTGACGGGATACGGATGCCTCCTTCACCAGCTATGAGGGGGGAGAGAGACAAGAGGCCAACACAATCTTGTTTAGATCTAGTGAAGAGAGGGTGAGACTGTGAATATAGCAAACCCTAGCAAATGAACACTGAGCCTCCAGCGTGTAACATATATGTATTGCGGCGAGCGTGTGGAGAGTGCAAACCCTAGCGAACAAGCACTGAGGCTCCCGCTTATATATATACTAATGTAGTACGGACTGAGCTCCGGTGCCTTCACTCCATCTGCTTTTGGTTGTATGATAGGTGAGCCAGCCACATTTTGGGCCCACCTGTCATAAACCCAAAGGCAGGTGCACTAAGTCAATGAAGTTGCGTCCATATAGTACTCTCGTGTGTATACGACTAATATATAGTGGAGTGGTTTTCTTATTCTCTCCATAACAATCGTTTTAAATTGTGTAAGTACGAAACGAAACTCTTTATTTAATGTACAGAGGGAGTACTACTTCCGATGAACTAACGATCCACGCCCACGCGTCCTAGTCGCACTTCCTGTCCTTCACATGTGGTACACTACCCTCCCTTAAGTGAACAACCACACATGCGCCAAATTATCAGAAACGTGTGTGAGTGTGTACAAATAAATAATTTTAATTTCAATTGTCGGAAAGGTTTGAGAGTATTACAAAGTTTGACTTCAGTCAAATCTAATATGTGGAGTAAATAAAAATGGAGGGCTACTACGTCCATCCGGGTTTTTAGTCCACACCATTTTTTAAATCAAAGTTAATAGCTGGACAAATAAAATTACAGGGGAGCTGGAGACAAAGTTGTGAGAAGTCTTAGAAATCAATACAAAACTTATGCTCTTAGTACCAACGTCGATCCTTCTTCGAGGAAACATTTGGTTCATAGCCAATTGTGTGATAAAATTGCACCAACGTGAAAGACGACTGCGTCTCCAACGCAACCAAGGTAAACTGACGAAGGATATCATCTTTGTGTGTAACAAGCAAAGAGCATTGATGGAAGACAGCTTGTTTTTCATTGAAAATCGATCAGCTTCACCAGCCGACGCAACCATGAGGCGCGACCATGAGCATCGATAGTTTGTGGTCTATTTTTTTCCTAGTTTTCTTTGTTTCTTGTTGCTACATTATATACTTGTGTGAGCTTAGATGTGATATCCTAACATCTAGATGTGAATTGGACAAACTGATTTTCTAACATACCAAGAAAGAAAACTCGATCAAAAACACGCCCCCGCTTCCAGGTCGCGAGAGTCGTCGCGCACACACACATAGACATAGACATGCATATCCGTGTTTACGTAAAATTCCATTTCCATCTCCATCTCCAATCATATTTGTCCAACTGGCACATTATTCACGTTGTTAATTATATACGTAGCAATATTAACGTACACCATCTCTTGTTTGCGCACGTCCGGACCGCTGCCACGGCCGGTCCTGACCAACCTGAACCCTCTTCATCACCCGCGCGTGCTTCCCGCCCAAAACGGTCAGTGCCGCATTCATGCCCGACCAGAGCGGACGCGACCTCTCACTGGCACCAACATTGAAGCGGCGCGCCGGCCGAGAGAGCGTCGCCCATGCCGCTTCCGGGTGCACGCGGCTGCTCCGCATTCAAAGGTCGCAATAGCCGGCTACAACATGCATGTAAAAAGTTTTTGGGACACGAACACGACAGACGTGATTTACTGTGTGATTTGACTTCTCCTTAGTGGCCCCTCCACGTACTCCCCCTACGTGTATGCAACAATCACACGTACACATGGACGCAAAAACGCATACAACGCCCTAATGCATGCATGTCCGAGCACACGACGGAACACACACGGTCACGCTAAGTGCTCAACCTACACGTGCATGCACACACATACTCAGTCAGGGTGAGCTAATGACCGTATAAACACCGGAAAATATATATATTGAGCACAATGAGCGTATTATGAAGTCCACTGACCGTATTTTTACAAATATACAGTGACAGACAGTGTATTTATCTCATTTGAAATTAATCCATATTAACCGGAGAGGAGGCAGTATGGACTAGCATTACTTGCGCGCGGTGGCTCGCAGGACAAGGAGAAACTTTTGACTAACGCAAGCTCTCCCTCTCTCAGGCGGTGGACGTGCAACAGTTAATTCGGTGTCAGATTGCCAGAAGCATACACTATACTACTAGTGCTACTATTGTTCGACTTCCCGAATAGGCGAACAACCAAGCGCAAAGTTTACTAATATAGTCTATAAAGGTACGTACTATACTAGTACTAGGAACCGGATGGAAGAGCGTCTGCACTCTTATTATAATTTTAAAATGTGATAAAGAAATCTTCAACACATTTGGTTATCTTCGAGGGCTCTCACATGTGATAATGGAAGTTGATTGCATGGAACACTTGCCACAATTCTCGCTTAATTATGGCTCATATCCTGTTACAAATAGTAGCGCTCGGTAATATTTCCTCTTTTTTTGTTATTCAGCATGTAAACAGGTCAGCAAACCTTGCGGCGCATCTTTGTGCGAATCGTGCTTGCTGCACTTTGAATGTGTCCGAGAGCTGGCTTGATTAAACACCTCGCTTCCTACTTCTTTTTTTGCGGGGCACCTCGCTTCATAGTGACCAGTGTCTTGGCTGATCGTCCTAAGAATGCTTATATATGAATAAAGCTCTCTCATTTACCCACAAAAAGGATTGAGTCATATTAACCGGAAAGGAGGGAGTATGGACTAGCACTACTTTTTGGTGTGTCCCGTCAACTCGCGGAACGAGGAGAAGCTTGCAAGACAAGGTGAAGCTCGCTTACGCCTTTTGACTAATGCAACCTACCCTCGGTGGACATGCATCAGTCCATTCGGTGTCGGATTGTCAGAGGCATACACTATAGTACCCAACATGCGGAGTACCATCATTGTTCGACTTCACGAAGAGGCGAAGAGCCAAGCGCAGTAGTACGAGTAGTACTACTACTAGAACTGCATGGTGGAGCGTTTGTACTCTTATTTCTTTTTATCTCTGATAAAGTACACGTTTATTCCGGAGAAGGGCAGAAAATGGCAGCCCAACATCAAATGATATCGATCAACCAACCATGCTCGAATATATCTTGGCCTCCATGCGAACCCGTCTGTGTGTTCTCACTCCTCGTCTCTCTCAAGGAATGGCGGGTTGGCTCTTTGCCATTAATTGAGATCGGTTTGCTCACACTCCTGTCCCACATGTCAGTGATATGCCAAGAGGAGGTGCGTTTACCGACTGGCCATACGCATACTTGGTTTTTAACCTTCACACTATTCCTCCCTCCGTCACAGTTTACAGGGCGCGCTTCATTATGATGCATTTCTCTCAATGCATTTCCACCACCAGAGAGACTTTAGACGCGTTTGGTTTAATGCTCAATTAATTAGGGCGTGGTAACCGCAATCAAGTCCACAATTTTCTCTCCATGTAACTACGGAATGGAGTAAGTGCATGCATGTGTGTACCCGGGGTGGAAGCACTGCATGCATGTGTGTACGCATTATTCCCTCTACTAGTAATAGACGCCGTGCTATAACTACCAATGCTATTTTTCAGGCTGATCGCTAGTCGCCTTGGTCCCACAGATCTTTTTTCTTTTTTCTGAAGCGCATTGTATAAATAGTGACGGATGGAGTAGTATGAGCGGATTCAAAGAAGAGCATATTGATGGTTGCTTCTTCAGAGCAACTTACAGTGGGAAAGGTGGGGCTTACGATTTGACTGCTCATTACTCACTATTAATGCGGCGCAACGACTGGGCTGAGTCTCCCATGCGGTTGTGCACTACCCCCTCTATTCTTAAATATACTCCGGAGTATATTTGTCTTTCTAGAGATTTCAACGAGTGACTACTCAAATATTTGTCTTTTTAGAGATTTCAAATGGACTGGCACATACGGATGTATATACATATTTTAGAGTGTAGATTCTCTCATTTTGCTCCATATGTAGTCACTTGTTGAAATCTCTAGAAAGACGAATAGAATATTTAGGAATGGAGGGAGTACACATACGAAGCAAAATGAGTGAATCTACACTCTAAAATATGCCCGTTTGAAATTTATAAAAGACACATATTTAGGAACGAAGGAGTATAATTTTGTGCATGGCACATGGACCCGGATGATGAAGAGGCTTCTGGCAATGCTATCAAGCTTCCATCATTTGTTTACATAATTGACGTACTATACAAATAATTTTCCAGCGAGACATGAAAATGTACAATGGTGTGAGCTTTCAGCTTATGTTTCGCGTGTCTTGCCATCGATGCTCTTTCCGAAACAATAAAAAACTAACTTCCTTGCTAATGCATGTCAATTATTAGCAGATCGGAGCTAATAATTACATCACAACTGAAGACAGAGTTGTGAGAAGGTGTTAAATTAAAATTGATCCATGCTTTCATTGGCAGCAACGTCCCCCCAGCTCTGTCTAAATCAACAAGGCATGTTGCGAAAAAAGTAGTTGTCTGGAGCATGCAACATTCCGATCATTTTGTGCAGTTCCACTAAAATAGAGCTGAGCATCCTTGTTCCAAAGATATTAAGTGTGATTACAATAATAGAGGACTGCTGATGAAACAATAAACACATAAATAGAAGCCCGTCACCTTTGTAGTCTCTTTTAAGACTAACTAGTTGGAGAAGATTAGGCTCGGAGTTGGATGCGGAGGATAGAGCAAAACCAATCCCCCTTTGTGCAGTCGCACTGAAATGTAGAGACGTTGCCCATGTGACATTTTAGTACAACTGCACAAAACACTCTTAAGAAAAAAGTGATTTGTGCAGTTCACCAAAAGGGCGCAATAGCAACGAGGTGAAATGGATAGCCCTGTTTGCAAAAAAGAGGTAGAAAGGAAATAAATTACTAGACAATAATAGTTGATGACACATGCGACGACAAAAAAGAAGCATATTCCTTGCCCTAAGGGAAGATAACAACACGGTTGTGTTTGTCTAAAACGGTGTGAGGACGAGAATGCAATATGGAAAGTACGCTGGACAAGCTACGTTTTGGGCAAAGAACTATGGAAGATCCACATGCAGCGACGTGGGAAGACAGGCAGTGGAGCAAGGCCAGAGGGGATACCTGGGGGTCGTCGGGATGTAACTAGGTGAGCGGCGGTGGGCGAAATCTGCGAGCAGGTGGCGTAGGCCCTGCCGCGTCGGAGCTTGGTCAAAGAGAACGGCTAGTACCGCAGATCGGGACGTGCTGCCTCGGCGCCGTCGAACGGAGAAACGATGCACTTCCTCCCTTTCCCCCGGTGGACGGGGTGCAGCCGGATCAGTGACCAACGGTGAGAGAGAGAGAGGCCACCGCACTCCCTTTCCCTGCGGACAGGATGTGGCCGGATCGGTGACCAACAGTGAGAGAGAGAGAGGCCACCGCAGCCTTGTGTGAGATACTCTGAAGAGCGACAAACCAGGCACGCAAGGCTCCATTGTACATAGTGAGTGGACTACCTTTTTCTCCATAAAAATAATTTTATATTCTGTGTACATGCCATTAAGCGCTATAACTTTATTTAAAAATAATGCGGCTACGCGTCAAGTCGAACTTTGTTTCGTGCAGGCGTGGTACACGACCTCCCTAGGTAAACAACCGCTACAGGCGTTCAACTTAGCACGTGGGCTGCCATTTCGTAAAGAAATGAGCTCCACCGTGTACCCGCGCGGGTGTGGCTGGGCACGAAGCGTGAGTACGTGCATGGTGCACCTATTCTCTTCTTGTATATGTACACCACCTATGTGGGGTTGTGTGAGAGAGATACAAACCTAGAGAGATATAGTGTGTGGGTTCTTGAGAGTTTTTTTTTTGGGGGGGGGGATTCAATCAAAAAATGTAACATATGCAATGTGTGTGAAATAGAGTCCTGGATATAACATATATATAGAGGGGCAATCCACGAGAAGAGAGTGGAGGTATCACCGGCTTGAGGTGTCCATAGAATCGAAAAGAGGGATGATGTGTGTGTGTGTGTGCGCGCGCGCGATCGATAAAGAGTGCCATCAAATTTGGGTGTGCCCATGTCAAAGATATACAGTGGCTGGCCTACTGGAACGTGACAGGGGACATGTGTAGTTTGTCTCTGTGCCATGGTTACCTACCTGCAGCGCTCGACTATCGGTGTGTGGTGGGGGAAGAGGGAGGCCCAATTAACTATAGAGGTACAATGGCTGGTATATGTGTGGAGGAGGAGAGAGGCCTACCTCATGTATTAAGGAGATCGATCTGCCTCATGTATTAAGGGAGATCGATCGGCATCCATGCATATGTGCATGAGAGGAATAAGGTTGGGAGAGAAACAGAGCTAGAGTGTTGGAGGGGGTGGTAGTGGAGTTGCTTCTAACAAATGGTGGGATAGGCTTGCTAGACAAACGGAGGGCACGCCCGCAATATCAATAAGAGAGGAGATGGCTGCTTGTTGTTTGTGCACGTGCGCGTGAGAGACGGGTCAGGAGGCATGCACGAATGATGAGGGGGGACGATGTGGCTATGGTAAGCAGACATAACTACATAGGAAGATCAATCGCCCTTTGTTAGAGAAAGGAGAGACATAACTTGTGAGGTACGTCGATCGATGGGGGGGTAGTTAAAGTCGATCCAGGTATATGTTGGGAGATCGATTGGTATACATGCATGTGTGTGTTAGAAGAAAACGAGGCACAAGGAGAAGGATAGAGATAGAGGGATGCATGTAGGAGGTGGTACGAGAGGCATACTATATCGAGCGGGGAGGAGTGTGCGAGTACGAGAATGATGAAAAGAGTGGTGGGAGTGAGGCATGGACGGTGACAAGAGAAGAGGGGAAGCTTGTGTTTGTGCTAGGCACACCTGGCTAGAGAGGCATATCGATTGATGTGTGCCGTAAAGAAGGAGCTGGGGGCCTACACACACCGTGGCTGAACGACCTAAAGTGAAAAGACGAATTTGCGTGATGGAGCTAGAGAATGCTAAGGGAGGGTGAGAGGGATGCGGGCGTGTGCATGCACAAGAGAAAGTTAGCGCTAGCTACAAAGATAAGAGGGTTGTGTGGGTGTAAAAGACGAATAGAGATCATATATACTTCATTATAAAAAGCGAATTCGGATATTTGAAGAATTTATCATAGTGTTTTAAACCGACGTATGTGTGAATATATCTAACGGTGATACACATGGTGTGTTTATGAACATGTTATACTACATTTAATATATTTTATCTCTACTCTTATAAAAACGGAGTTGTTGATGATGGTGTGCCTGCCATCTTGCATTATAGGCCGTTCGATTTATATCTGGCGGATAGCAAGGAAACTATGATGGTTGAAGTTGGCAACAATCATGATTGTAGATTCTTATTGAAATAGAGAAACGAATTCAAATTTAGTTCGAATTGCAGCGGTAGTATAGACATTTGGAATGCACTAAAATATTGGTATGAGTAGGTTACATGCATTATACAGCAAATCAAAAAAAAAATCGGACATAACATGGATTCATACTCCCTCCTTCCATCTATATAGGGCGTAATGAGATTTTTAAGACCGCCTTTGACTATTGACAAGATTAATAGTACATGACATGCACAATGTGAAATTATATCATTGAAAGAACCTTTCACAGACGAAGTTAACGGTGTGCTTTGTGTAAGTTGCATGTCATATATCATTGCTCTAATATTTGGTCAAAGTTAGCATCAAAAAACGCATTAGGACCTATATAGATGGAAGGAGGGAGTAGCTTTGAATAGGATTTGTATAGTAAAACGGGCCAAGACTCTCTCTTTATGTGGTGTGAATAGTTTTATTTTTTCGTTCTCTTTTTGGTTGAGGGAAGTGTGAATTGATTTGGTATGTACAAGTACAATATTACTATGCAGTCAAAAAAATAAAGTACAATATTACTACACGTTAGGCTTGTCCCTAAAATTCAACCCGCGTCTTGTTATATCCCAAAAATTCAGACATCGTGCTCCCAAAACTGGCGCCTTCACAACTCGCGCCTTGCTATCCCGAAATTACAACGCGCGCGAAAACTCCCTCCAGCTGCCAAATCCCGACACGCGAAATCCCCCTTCTAACCCTGAGCCGAAAGGGCCGCTAGTTCAAACCGGTGGGGGGTACTTTTGTAACACACCCTACATTTTGGACAAGCGCGTCCCTAAGTCATGCTTCACCCCCTCCCATCGCCCCCTTTTCGCCATTCGAAATCCCAGGCCGCCATAACCTCTCCGCTCCAGCCGCGAAACCCCACCCTCCTTCGTCCGCCACGTCACCGCTGCCCAACCGGAGCCTCTTCCCCGATGACGTCGTCCACCGCAACAGCTCAACGTCCCTCGTCCACCTCCCTGGATGAGGATCCATCGTCCATCTCACCATCCCACCGGTTCAGCCACCCCGTCCTCCACCTCCAAGGAGCTGCTCCGACGATCGCCTCGTCTATCGCGGCTGCTCCATCCCCACAGCGCTGCCTTAACCTGCTCCACCGGAACCACAACATCCTCACCGACTCCTCGGACGAAGTCGAGGCCTACTCGGCGCCACCAAAGAGGTTGTACACTCATCGCATCACACCTTCTCCTTAACTCGACCTCCCGGCACCGACGGTGCTCCATCCCGCATCGCCATGGAGCGGCTACCTTGAAGCTGGCGCCGCGGGTGACATCTCCACGGCGGCTCTCCCCCAGTGTGAGGCCTCTTCGGCGGCGGTGGCCATATCAGCCGGATCTGCTGCTGCTGCTCTGGCTCTCGCTCGCTCACTCGCGCTGCTGCTGCTGCTCCGGCTCTTGCTCGCTCGCTCGCTCGCCCAGCTACTGCTGCTGCTCTCCCCCTCGCTCGTGCTGCTGCTCTGCTCCGATTAAGCCACACTTCAGTCGACTGAATCGACTTTTGGGTCAGTCGATTTTCAGGGATTGGGGGGGGGCTCACCGGAGTTAAGGAAGAACCACCCGCAGCGGGGATGGGGGCTCACCGGAGAGGTACCCCACTATCTATCTTAGGGTTCAGGGTGGGGGCGGGGGGCTAGAGGGCTGGCCGGGGCGGCGGTGGCGAGTTGTTTCGGGGCGGCGAGGCGGCGCTGGGGCCGGCAGTTCGGCCGGTGGTGGCAGGCGGCTCAGGGGTGTGCAGGTTGAAGATGAACTGCATGCCCTCCCTAAACTACATGTCAAGTGTCTCTCTGCTACCATTGCGTTCAGTTTCGATAGTAGCATTCAGATTCCATAGTTAATTTCATTTCGACAGTTAAGTTCAGAGTCATCAGTTTTTACCTCATCTGTTGTAGTCAGGTGGTTTTTGGTGATGTTAATGTTACATCCATTTTTCATCATCTATTGGAGATGCTATTAGAATCCCACTTGAGATTGACGATGTCTGTCTTGTGCTGCTTCGGCCTTGACGTCTTACGGCTCACCGGAGCTGCTCCAACGACAGAACGATCCATCACAACAGAGCAGTGCCCTGGACGCCATCTACAGATTCCTCAGATCTTCCTCCACACCTCCAACAGCCACCTCTGCCTCAACTGCTTCAGTGACCAACCCAATGATGCTGAGGTCGACACGGCTACGGCAAAGAGGTTGTACACTTGTTGCGTCAGTTATTACTATACATTCACGTCGATCCATTAGGGCTATTTTGGTTCAAGGGAAAAACGTCGATCCACTGGTTGTTACCATCACTCTAAATTTCTGCATGCTCTCCTTACATAATCTCACCATATTTTTTTCGTATGCATGTCAGATATTGTACACAGTCATGCTGAACATGTAGAGAAAAAGAGAAGAGTTATGCGCGGCAATACAATGTCATGCAGACATCACTCCATGGTGGGTTCAATGGCAAACCCTCCCTACCCCTCTCCAGATTGTAATCCAGAGGAAGATATCTATTCTGAGGCGTATTCAGATGCCGATGATCACTCCTATTTACCCCCCAAGGTGTTTGCTCTACCTTGGCATGATGATGTTAGTCATATCATGCATATGTTGCCTTGCAGTGCCTACTTTTGACATCATATATGTCATCTGCTTAGTTTAGACATGTTCTGTAATGCCACCTATTTAGTTTCTATATCATATATGGGAATTATGCAGTCTCATGTCTTTTAGCCAGCCATAATATATGTGAAATGTGCAATGCCATCCGGTTTAACCAGGCATCATATATTTGAATGATATCTTGCCCATCCTTTTCTTCATTACATTTCTGTTTGTCGACAATGTTTGTACATTAAACTACTCTTCCTGTGAATCAGCCATTTGGGTGGGAGATGGAAAAATCTGGAGTGAAAACAAGGCCTTCAGAGCAGACAATGCTACCTATCGAAGCAGATCTCTTGTTGGGTCCCGATAGCTCCTCAGAGATGGATTCAGAGACAGATGACCAGTCCTATTCCCCCACTGAGGTGTATGCTCTAACTTGGCACGGTTATACTGCTCATATCATGCATACGGTGTCTTGCATTGCATAGTTTAGACATCATATACACAATATTCAACAACATGTTCTTAGTTCCGACATCATATCGAATGCCCTCTGTTTAGCATATAAATCACATATGTGAATTAAATGATGCGATCCTAATTACTTAGATAACATGTAGGTGAATTATGTCATGCGATCATGTTTAGTTATTCATCATATCTTTGAATTATGTTATGCTATGCAATCCAGTTTAGATAGACATCATATATGTGAAGTTATGCCATGCTATCCGTTTTAGTTAAACAATATACATGTCAACTATTTCATGCCCTCTTTTTTCCACACTATCTATTGCATATGTCTCTCATACAATGTCTGTACATTCAACTATGTTTCCTGTTTATCAGCCATTTGAATTGGAGCGGGTGATGCCAGTATATAGCGGAATAAAAACACGGTATTCAAATAAAATAGTGCTACCTCTTGGTGGAGATAGCACCCCGGTTGTACATGCACAAGAACTAGCCCTACCATGCATAACCCAAACTCTCGCAGATTGTACCCCTACTGCGATGGACAGAGAACCAGCTTCACCCAATCTAACCCCAACCCCAGCCGATAGTAACCCAGTTCTTGTTGACAGAGCACCATCTCCACCACAGAGCTCCCAAACAACAGCAGTTAGTAAGGCAGCTCTAGTGCCCAAAGGGCTAGTACTATCAGTGAACCCCAACTCCACTAGTTAGTACGCCTATTCATGTGGAGGAAGCATAACCAGCCAGTCGTAGTTTAGCATCTATCGCATTTGATGTTGTTAAATCATATGTGCGTATCTTCCCATCTTGGAAATATTATACTGAAGATGAAGGAAAATGCCAGTTGCAGGTGTTTGTCCAGGAGTTATGTGTAAGTAATGTTATTCATGACAATTACTTTGCTTCGTCCCATACATCCTACCTCCATGATGGTTATAATACAGCAAATTTTCCCATTTTTCTCTATAGAGAAGGACCGATTGGGAAACTCGGGATGAGGTAACCTGTGCTATCTTCAAGAATGCTTGGTGGCAGTATCGGAATTACCTGAAGAAAACGTACTTCACCGGCAAAGAAACTCATCAAATTCCCTTACGTTCTCCTGAGACACATTTACTGGACGATGACTGGGAACGCCTTGTTCTGTACTGGTCCCGAACCAAGAATGTGGTAAGGTCTATGAGCTCATTTTCTATTTTTAAGTATTTTATTCTTGCATCTTATTGTACTCTGTTCATGTAGAACAAATGCCTAAACCTGAAGAACAACTGTTCTAATTTAAGATTCCATTGCTATCATAGTTCAAAAAGTGCTAGGCGTTAATTGTGCGTTTTGCCACCGCCTTGCGCTTTACTGACCAAAGTGCATGCTTATGCGAAGTTATGCACAGATTATGCGTAGTTATGCGCAATGCGTTTTGCCAACGCCTAGAGCCTAGGTGCGCTTAAGCGCTCGCTTAGGCGTGCCTTTTTAAACTATGATTGCTTTGCTCTTGTATCACTGTATTTACTGATACGAACTTATTTTTAAATTGAAGGATCCAATCGAAACTCCAATGGCACAGCAGGTATGTTCACGCACGTTTCTTTAACAGGTTTGCTCTTATCAATAGCTCTGTTAATTTCAATTTCAATTGTGTATACAGTTGACTTTCATATCATGCACATTACTAGCATCACAATAGAGCTGTTGTTGTACATGTAGACCCGTGGTACCCATCTGAAATCTTGTTGTGCCGTGTAGTTTCCCACGCTTTGTATTCTTTCACTGCTCCTTTGTCTTGAACTGATATGATTTGAACCGTGTCTCTATTTAGATTTGGCAAGACAATGCAGTGACCATAGGACATAGATATATGTTTGTTTGATGCTTTTATTATGTACTAGTACTTGGCAATAGAAGACTTGGTAGTTTAATCCTGTCCACCTTACTAATGAACTGGTTCACCGAAATGAGTTTCATATACTAGTACATGCTAAAACTTGTTATGTGTCTGCTTGTTTCTTCTTTTAGAATGCTGACAGAATATTGGGGAAGAGTGCCTTATTAAGCAATGGTAAAGGAAGTAATGTAGATAAGGTTCAGGATAGTGACACATCCTTGTTGGTCTCCAACAAAGCTGATAAAACAGCTAAGGAAGACTATCTTGAAGACAGCGAGACAACCCCAAAGTCCTGTCTTGGTTTAGTGTTCGAGTTACTGGCCACTACCGCATGCACAAGCTATTCAAACTCACCGTCTGAATCAGTTCAGTTTCTTGAGTCTCAACTACAAGCTGAAAGACATCGATCAGCTGTGCTGCGACAAGAAGCGGAAGGACTGCGGAAGTCCCTAGAGCATTCAGATGCATACTTTCTGGTGCAACAGCAAGTGTTGGAGGATTTTAGTGCCAAACAGGACAAAGCTAATCAGTTTGCTAAGCTTATTGCCAGCATGGTGGATACCCAGGATAACATTTCTTGACCTCTTCTGAAGTTGTTTCAGTTATGCTCTTGTTTTGCTGCCGCATTTATTTGCACTGGTGGCCAATTTTGACGGCCAAGTGTATGTAATATGCTGCTTTGTTCCCTATATTTGCACTAGTGGCAAACTTTGATGCCCAGTGGATGTAATATGTGTAATAGCGGTAATAGGCTAGCCTTAATTGCTTGCTTATTTATTTCCTTATTGTCTTGTTTAGTTGTTTGCTTGTAGTCACTGCAGTTCTTTTTCTGTGTTTTTCTAGTGGCCACAATAGCCTATTTTTGGTAACTAGGCCAAAATAATCATGGCAACACACGGACTGTTGTAACCATGGGCCTCCTGCAGGCCTTATGATCCATGGGCCTTCGTTCGGCCGTAGGACCATTGGCCTTCTATACGGGCCGTAGGATCCATAGGCCTTCTATACGGGCCTTAGGGATCAATGGGCCTTCTACGGGCCGTAGGGTCCATGGGCCTTCTACAGGCCGTACCATCCATGGGCCTCATACGGGCCGTAGGATCCATGGGCCTTCTACGGGGCGTATCATCATTTCGCCAATCATGGGCCGTACTATTCGTGGACCATAACGGGCCGTTAATAGGCCGTATTTGATAACTCTATGAAAACAGCCCAACGGGTTTTTTGAAATGAAAACGGCCCAACGTATTAACGGTCTGCAAACGGGCCGACTGTAACGACGGGCTGAATTTGGCCCACAAGCAGAAAATGACAGTAATGGGTCGTATGTAACCGAATGCTGCAAATGAGCCCAAGAATCAATGGGCCCTGAGAAGGCCGAAAGATAACTTGGGCTGGAAACGGCCCAATGGAATAACGGGCCGTTAATGGGTATAAAGTGATACACTGTTCATTACGGGACAGATTCACAACGGATCGTTAATGGGCCAAGAGTTACAAAGGTCCTCATATGGGCCGAAAGAAGTCATGGGCCACACATGGGACGGAAGTTAAAACGGGCTGAATCATATTGGACGGCCCAGATGACGCTACTGGGCCTAATCCAGATAGGGCGTAACGGGCCCTCGGTTAGCGGGCTATAAATGGGCTATATGTGAACATGTCATTAACAGGCTTTCCGTGGGCTGGCCCGCCACCTTTTGACCAAGCCAAACGGGCCGGCCTTTTCACAGGAATGGGCCTCTGTTGGGCCATGCCACGTGTCGACGTATCATAGGCACCTTCTGTCCAATGAGTGGATCACATCTGTCCCAACGGTGAGCCGACACGTGTTTCCTCCAGCCAATGATGATTTTACACGTGGAAAATCCCCATCGGCCGGGGCTGTTAATGGGTTATCGGATCCAAAACCCGACATGATAGCTTAACGGCATTCCGTTACGGTGGATGCCACGTGTCGGTCACCCTTGACGAAAACAGTTCTGTGACGCGCGATTTATCGTCATGGAAGTGGACACTTCCGTGATGATAATTTTGGTAATGCCATGGAACACTTCTACGACAGCACAGGTATGACTATCTTGATTCTGTCATAAATTTGTCATGGATGTACATGCATGACAAAAAACGCGACCTACTGTGACAAACACGTATCATCACGGAAGTGTATTGTTTTGTAGTGTTGAGATCAAAAAAGAGAGAAGAAGCCATCTAGCTAATAATTATGGACCCGAAGGTCTGTGGTAAACTACTCACAACTCATCGGAGGGGCTATGGTGTTTATGTAGAAGCCCTCTGTGGTCGATTCCCCCTCCGGTGAAGCGCCGGTGAAGGCTCCAAGATGGGATCTCGCGGATATAGTAGGTTACGGTGGTGGAAATTGTTTTTCGTTGTCTCCCTGGATGTTTTCGGGGTACGTGGGTATATATAGGAGGAAGAAGTACGTCGGTGGCCGCCCGAGGGGCCCACGAGACAGGGGGCGCGCCCTACAAGGGTGGGCGCACCCTCCACCCTCGTGGCTACCTCGGCTGCTTCTTGGCTTGCACTCCAAGTCCTCTGGATCACGTTTGTTCCAAAAATCACGCTCCCGAAGGTTTCATTCTGTTTGGACTCCGTTTGATATTCCTTTTCTTCGAAATACTGAAATAGGCAAAAAAACAGCAATACGGGATGGGCCTCCGGTTAGTAGGTTAGTCCCAAAAATGATATAAATGTGTAAAATAAAGCCCATAAACATCCAAAACGGGTAATATAATAGCATGGAACAATCAAAAATTATAGATACGTTGGATACGTATCAAGCATCCCCAAGCTTAATTCCTGCTCGTCCTCGAGTAGGTAAATGATAAAAACAGAATTTTTGATGTGGAATGCTACCTAGCATAATTCTCAATGTAATTTTCTTTATTGTGGCATGAATGTTCAGATCCAAATGATTAAAAATAAAAGTTCATATTGACATAAGAAATAGTAATACTTCAAGCATACTAATAAAAGCAATCATGTCTTCTCAAAATAACATGGCTAAAGAAAGTTCCTCCCTACAAAATCATATAGTTAGGCTATGCTTCATTTTCATCACACAAAAATGTTCCCAAATTCTACACCCCCGATGACAAGCCAAGCAATTGTTTCGTACTTAAATAATCTCAAACTTTTTCAACTTTCACGCAATACATGAGCGTGAGCCATGGATATAGCACTATGGGTGGAATAGAATATGATGATCAGGATTGTGTGGAGAAGACAAAAAAAGAAAGTCTCACATTGACGAGGATAATCAACGGGCTATGCAAATGCCCATTAATTGATGTCAACATGAGGAATAGGGATTGCCATGCAACAGATGCACTAGAGCTATAAATGTATGAAAGCCCAACAAAAGAAAACTAAGTGGGTGTGCATCCAACTTGCTTGCTCACGAAGACCTAGGGCATTTTGAGGAAGCCCATCGTAGGAATATACAAGCCAAGTTTTATAATGAAAAATTCCCACTAGTATATTAAAGTGACAACATATGAGACTCTCTATATGAAGAACATGGTGCTACTTTGAAGCACAAGTGTGGAAAAAGAGATAGTAACATTGCCCCTTTTTTTGGGGGGGCCTCCCTTTTTTGGCCTTTTTTGCCTTTCTTTTTTTTCTTTTTGGACTTTCTTTTTTCTTTTTCTTTTTGGGGAAAATGCTCTAATAATGATGATCATCACACTTTTATTGATTTACAACTCCTGAATTTCAACTCAAAACTAGAACAAAATATGACTCTATATGAATGCCTCTGGCGGTGTACCGGGGTGGGCAATGAATCAAGAGTGACATGTATGAAAAATTATGCAGGGTGGCCTTGCCACAAATACGATGTCAACTACATGATCATGCAATGACAATATGACAAAAGTAATGCGTGTCATGATGATAAACGGAACGGTGGAAAGTTGCATGGCAATATATCTCGGAATGGCTATGGAAATGCCATAATAGGTAGGTATGGTGGCTGTTTTGAGGAAGATATAAGGAGGTTTATGTGTGATAGAGTGTATCATGTCACGGGGTTTGGATGCACCGGCGAAGTTTGAACCAACTCTCAAGGTGAGAAAGGGCAATGCACGGTACCGAAGAGGCTAGCAATGATGGAAAGGTAAAAGTGCGTATAATCCATGGACTCAACATTAGTCAAAATAACTCATATACTTATTGCAAAAATTCAGAAGTCATCAAAAACCAAGCACTACGCGCAGGGGCGGATCTGGGCCCCAGGGCCCAGGCCCGGGGCGTGGCTTTTTTTTTAGTTATTACCTATCCATATTTTTTGAATGGGCCCGGGGCATGGCCCAACACACAGGCAAGGCCCAGGCCAGCCTCTCCATCTTGCCGGTGTAGCAGCCCGAGCCGGACGACCAGACCTAACCACGTGACACGAGTTCCAGACCTCCAGGGAGCCGAGGCTGCCGCTGCCGCCCGCCGGTGACACCCCTGCAGTCCCCTGCTCGGCTGCTCCCCTCCCCTGACTCTGGCGCTCCCATCCAGTCCCCTGCAGGCTGCAGCCCTGCTTGCCTGATCGGCTGCGCTGCTCGCCTGGCTCGCCTGCTCTGCTTCTCCAGCCGGGCGCGGGGCGCCGCCGCGCCGGCTCTGCTCCGGCCCTGCTCCATCCTCCAGTCCTGCCGGCCTCTCCCGCCTCCCGATCTCCCCCGCGCAACTGCTGCCCCAACTGCAGCCGAGGTAATTTCAAGTTTTCTTCAAACAACAAGTGCATCTCCAATAAATCCCAATATTGATGGTCTGATGCTAATGAATGGATATGGTACTGAATACTAGTAATGGCTGTTGTTGTAATGTGGATGTGCTAATGTGTCTATGCTAATCAGTCCTGATGCTAATGAATCATGAATGGTTGTTGCTGCTGTGTGGATGTGCTACTGTAGTACAATTTTTGATATGCTAATGTGTGGATGTGCTACTGCAGTACTGCTAATAGTTGTTGCTGCTGTCAAAAAATCAATTACATTTTAATTGAATTTGAAAGTGAATGTTGTTGCTGCTATTGATTTCAATTTGATTTTATTTTGTAGAAATAAAAGATGAATAGATTTTATTCATCGGTGACCGCAACGGAAGTGTCTACACCCACAACTAATCAAGGGGCTGCCTGAGAGGGCTGAAGTACTACTAATGATTTGGTACTCTTTTTTTATAATGTATTGTTTGTAGTTTTTATCACGTACAGGAAGACACTGTTTAGTTGTATCTTTATAAGCATTGAGTTTAAATTCTAAATTTTTCGTGCAATTGAGCCATATTTGAGGTAGCTATAGCCTGATGGACGTTAAGTTTTTCTCTCGCGCTGAAAAAAAATATTTTGTTCCCGGGGCTTGCTCCAATCCTGGCTCCGTCACTGACTACTCACATGCTCCTAGAGGGATAGATTGGTAGGAAAAGACCATCGCTCATCCCCGACCGCCACTCATAAGGATGCACAATCCAAGGACACTTCATGTTTCAAATTTGTAACACAACTTTAACCATACGTGCATGCTACAGGACTTGCTAACTTCAACACAAGTATTCTTCAAATTCATAATCACCCAACTAGCATGACTTTAATATCACTACCTGCATATCTCAAAATAATTATCAAGTATCAAATTGATCATAGCATCCAATTCACTTCCTATGATAGTTTTTATTATACCCAACTTGGATGCCTACCATTCTAGGACCAATTTTATAACCATAGCAAATACCGTGCTGTTCTAAGAGACTCTCAAAATAATATAAGTGAAGCATGAGAGACTAGCAATTTCTACAAAATTAAGCCGCCGACATGCTCTAAAAGATATAAGTGAAGCACTAGAGCAAAAACTATCTAACTCAAAAGATATAAGTGAAGCACATAGAATATTCTAATAAATTTCAATCAAGTGGGCTTGTTCCAAAAGGTGTGTATAGCAAGGATGATTGTGGTAAACTAAAAAGCAAATACTAATATCATACACGACGCTCCAAGCAAAACACATATCATGTGGCGAATAAAAATATAGCTCCAAGTAAAGTTGCTAATGAACGAAGACGAAAGAGGGGATGCCTTCTGGGGGCATCCCCAAGCTTAGGCTTTTGGCTAATCTTGAATATCTTGGGGTGCCATGGGCATCCCCAAGCTTAGGCTTTTGCCACTCCTTATTCCATAGTCCATCAAATCTTTACCCAAAACTTGAAAAACTTCACAACACAAAACTCAACAGGAAATCTCATAAGCTCCGTTAGTGAAAGAAAGAAAAACCATCACATAAGCTACTGTAATGAACTCATTCTTTATTTATATTGCTGTTAAACCTATTGTATTCCAAGTTCTCTATGGTTCATACAACTTAATATTATCCATAGATGCATCAAAATAAGCTAACAACGCATGAAAAGCATAATCTGTCAAAAACAGAACAGTTTGTAGGAATCTGTAACTAACGCAAACTTTTGGAACTCTAAAAATCCTACCAAACTAGGAAGTACTGGAAAATTTGTCTATTGATCTACAGCAAAAAGAATCAATGCAAAAGCACGTTTCTCTGATTTAACAAAACTAATTTTGTGCGCGCAAAGTTTCTGTTTTTCAGCAGAATCAAATTAACTATCACCGTAGGTTATCCTATAGGTTCCACTTGGCACAAACACTAATTAAAACATAAAAACACATCTAAACAGAAGGTAGATGCAAAATTTATTACTAAACAAAAACAAAAAACACAAATAAAATTGGGTTGCCTCCCAACTAGCGCTATCGTTTAACGCTTCTAGCTAGGCATAAAAGCGAAGATAGATCTAAGTAGTGCCATCTTCGGCACTCGAGTCCTCAATAGCGCACTTATAATTTTTAGGGGTTTCTCCCTTTTTAGCAATGATTAAACCTTTAGGCAAGAAATCAATAAATTCATTTGTAGCAAAAGGTTCCTTAATGATAGAGAGACAATTGGGATGAACACTTATTGATTTGAGATCCGCATTCCTCTTACTAGAAGATTCACCCTTATTTTTAGGAACATAGATAAATTTGGCAGTTTTTGTAGGAGGATTAGGAGTGTTTTTCATGGAAGAAAACGCCGACCCTAAGTTGGTAATGATATCCTCAATTTTACCGATTCTTGCAGAATCTAGATCTATTTTTTCATTAACTATAGGTTCTTTCTCTTTAAGATTTTTCAAAGGAACTCCAACCCTAGATCCGTATTGGATGATGTGATTATGAATCTTTTTATCCAAACTTTCAATCAACTCAACAGTGGCAATTTTATTTTCAATAATCTCAAGCTGTTGCATCACATGTTCTAAAGTTAAAACGGTTCCATTAACCAAAAGAGGTGGTGGGCCAAACAAATCTAACATAGCATTATAAGCATCAAACGTATGGCTACTCAAGAAATCCCCTCCGGTAACAGTATCAAGAATGCATCTATTCCAAGGAGTAATGCCTACATAAGAATTGCGAAGAAAAACAGAAGTAGAAAGCTTCCTAGTAGATTTATTTTGAGCATTGCAAATTCTATGCCAAGCATCTTTTACATTTTTGCCCTCCCTTTGCTTAAAATTAAGAATTTCATGTTCGGGAGTGATAACAAGGATAGGAGGACTAGCCATTAAGATAAGGTGAACGATCTAACACATGAGCAAACAGAAAAAGGCAAGCGAAAAAGAGAGGAGAAGATAGGGAAAGAGAGGGTGAATAAAACAGCAAGGGTGAAGTGGGGGAGAGGAAAACGAGAGGCAAATGGCAAATAATGCAAATGCGAGGGAGATGAGTTTGTGATGGGTACTTGGTATGTCTTGACTTGAGCGAAGACCTCCCCGACAACGGCGCCAGAAATCCTTCTTACTACGTCTTGAGCTTGCGTTGGTTTTCCTTGAGAAGGAAAGGGTGATGCAGCAATAGTAGCGTAAGTATTTCCCTCAGTTTTTGAGAACCAAGGTATCAATCCAGTAGGAGGCTCCTCAAAAGTCCCACGCACCTACACAAACAAACAAAGAACTCGCAACCAACGCAATAAAGGGGTTGTCAATCCCTTCAAGGCCACTTGCGAAAGTGAGATCTGATAGCGATAGTATGATAAGATAAATATATTTTTGGTATTTTATAATATAGATTGGAAAAATAAAGATGCAAATAAAAGTAGATTGAAAGCTTATATGATAAAAGAAATACCCGGGGCCATAGGTTTCACTAGTGGCTTCTCTCAAGATAACATAAGTATTACGGTGGGTGAACAAATTACTGTTGAGCAATTGATAGAAAAGCGAATAATTATGAGATTATCTAGGCATGATCATGTATATAGGCATCACGTCCGCGACAAGTAGACCGACTCCTCCCTGCATCCACTACTATTACTCCACACATCGACCGCTATCCAGCATGCATCTAGAGTATTAAGTTCATAAGAACAGAGTAACACATTAAGAAAGATGACATGATGTAGAGGGATAAACTCATGCAATATGATATAAACCCCATCTTTTTATCCTCGATGGCAACAATGCAATACGTGCCTTGCAACCCCTATTGTCACTGGGTAAGGACACCGCAAGATTGAACCCAAAGCTAAGCGTTTCTCCCATTGCAAGAAAGATCAATCTAGTAGGCTAAACCAAACTGATAATTTGAAGAGGCTTGCAAAGATAACTCAATCATACATAAAAGAATTTAGAGGAGATTCAAATATTTCTCATAGATAAACTTGATCATAAACCCACACTTCATCGGATCTCGACAAACACACCGCAAAAAGAGTTACATCAAATAGATCTCCACAAGAGAGGGGGAGAACATGGTATTGAGATCCAAAAAGAGAGAAGAAGCCATCTAGCTAATAACTATGGACCCGAAGGTCTGTGGTAAACTACTCACAACTCATTGGAGGGGCTATGGTGTTGATGTAGAAGCCCTTCGTGGTCGATTCCCCCTCCGGCGGAGCGTCGACATAGGCTCCAAGATGGGATCTCGCGGATACAGAAGGTTACGGTGGTGGAAATTGTTTTTCGTTGGCTCCCTGGATGTTTTCGGGGTACGTGGGTATATATAGGAGGAAGAAGTACGATGGTGGCCGCCCGAGGGGCCCACGAGACAGGGGCGCGCCTTACAGGGGTGGGCGCGCCCTCCACCCTCGTGGCCGCCTTGGCTGCTTCTTGGCTTGCACTCCAAGTCCTCTGGATCGCGTTTGTTCCAAAAATCACGCTCCCGAAGGTTTCATTCTGTTTGGACTCTATTTGATATTCCTTTTTTTCGAAATACTGAAATAGGCAAAAAAACAGCAATATGGGTTGGGCCTCCGGTTAGTAGGTTAGTCCCAAAAAATGATATAAATGTGTAAAATAAAGCCCATAAACGTCCAAAACGGGTAATATAATAGCATGGAACAATCAAAAATTATAGATACATTGGAGACGTGCAATGGAGGTTCTCGTGTTCCAAGTGCCATTCCGGGATGATGAATGCATCATCGTCCAGATTGTTCTCCTCTCCGGGGACAGGTTTATTAGCTTTATCTTCGGCATCACTGTGATCGAACAGCGCCCCCGGACTATGTTCGTCGTCCCCTGGCTCATCTTGCTCCATCGCTGGGTCCATGGGGTCGTCGTTAGTTTTTGGGTCAACCGGGGTATTATTCTTCCTTGTGCCGTTATCGCTGTTTTTGCTGTGGCGGGATTTAGAGCGGCCCCACAGACGTCGGCGCTTTGGTTGCTTCTCAAGAGGATTATCCTCTGTTGATTCCTTCCGTTCCTCGCCATTGTTTTCTTTGGGTGTGTCCACCATGTATATATCATATGATGAGGTGGCTGTCCAGCGCCCTATGGGCGGTGGTTCCTGTTCTTCTCCGGCATCGTCATTCATACCGTCGATGTCTTCGGAGTCAAAATCAAGCATGTCGGTTGAGTCGTCGACAGTGGCTATTAAGTGAGTGGTGGGTGGGTAACGAATTTCTTCACCGTCCGCTTCCCACTCAAGCCGGACATAGTTCGGCCAAGAGTCTCCTGACAGGGAGAGGGATTTCAACGAATTTAGCACGACACCCAAGGGCGAGTGCTGGAAGATGTCTGCAGAGGTGAACTCAATGATCGTTTCCCAATCAGGTTCGACAGGCATGGATGTGCGCTATTCGGAGCCTATGGTCGGAGACGAGTCTGAGGGTACGATGACGCGGGCCTCATAGGAGGCGAAGTCTGTGTTCGTCTCTACCGCCGATGAGTGTGCGGCCTCCGTGGCGGGGTCCATCCACCCGTCCTCGGACGGCACGATCTACTCCGGATCTAAGGCCAGGGCAGCTGCAGGTGCGTTCTCTTGAACACCGTCCGATGGCAGATCTAAGTCATGCTCATCATGACTGTACGGCGCACCTGACATGGGCTCTAATCCGTCGAAGATCAAGTCTCCGCGGATGTTAGCTGTGTAATTCATGCTTCCAAACCTGACCTGATGGCCAGGTGCGTAGCTATCAATCTGCTCCAGATGGCCAAGTGAGTTGGCCCGCAATGCGAAGCCACCGAATACGAAGATCTGTCCAGGGAGGAAGACCTCACCCTGGATCGCATCACAGCGGATGATTGAAGGAGCCATCAAGCCTTACCATGACGACACAGTGGAACTCTCAATGAAAGCACCAATGTCGGTGTCAAAATTGGCGGATCTCGGGTAGGGGGTCCCGAACTGTGCGTCTAAGGCTAATGGTAACAGGAGGCAGGGGACACAATGTTTACCCAGGTTCGGTCCCTCTCGATGGAGGTAATACCCTACTTCCTGCTTGATTGATATTAATGATATGAGTATTACAAGAGTTGATCTACCATGAGATCATAGAGGGTAAACCCTAGAAGCTAGCCTATGGTATGATTGTTGTTCTTGTCCTGCGGACTAAACCCTCCGGTTTATATAGACACCGGAGGGGGTTAGGGTTACACAGAGTCGGTTACAGAGAAGGGAATCTACACATCCGAATTGCCAAGCTTGCCTTCCACGCCAAGGAGAGACCCACCCGGACACGGGACGAAGTCTTCAATCTTGTATCTTCATAGTCCAACAGTCCGGCATTCGCATATAGTCCGGCTGTCCGAGGACCCCCTAATCCAGGGCTCCCACACCCCCTCATTCCCCAAAACCTCCTGGTCCTCCCCCTCCCCTCCTTCCTCCATGGCCGATGTGTTGGGGAACGTAGCAGAAATTCAAAAAATTTCCTACGTGTCACCAAGATCTATCTATGGAGAAACCAACAGCGAGGGGAAGGAGAGTGCATCTACATACCCTTGTAGATCGCTAAGCGGAAGAGTTCAAGAGAACGGGGTTGAAGGAGTCGTACTCGTCGTGATCCAAATCACCAGAGATCCTAGTGCCGAACGGACGGCACCTCCGCGTTCAACACACGTACAGCCCGGTGACGTCTCCCACGCCTTGATCCAGCAAGGAGAGAGGGAGAGGTTGAGGAAGACTCCGCCCAGCAGCAACACAACGGCGTGGTGGTGATGGAGGAGCATGGCAATCCTGCAGGGCTTCTTCAAGCACCGCGGGAGAGGAGAAGGGAGAGAGGTAGCGCTGCGCCAAGAGGGAGAGAAACTCATGTGTTAAGCAGCCCCTAGACCTCAACTATATATAGGGGAAGGGGAGGGGGCTGCGCCCCCTCTAGGGTTCCCTCACCAGGGGTGGTGGCAGCCCCCAGATCCCATTTGGGTGGCGGCCAGAGGGGGAGAGAGGGGAGGCGCACATGGGGTGGGCCTTAGGGCCCATCTGCCCTAGGGTTTGCCCCCTCCCACTCTTCCCTGCGCCTTGGGCCTTGGTGGGGGGCGCACCAGCCCAACTGGACCTGGTCCCCTCCCACACTTGGCCCATGCAGCCTTCTGGGGCTGGTGGCCCCACCTGGTGGACCCCCGGGACCCTCCCGGTGGTCCCGGTACATTACTGATATAACCCGAAACTTTTCCGGTGATCAAAGCAGGACTTCCCATATATAAATCTTTACCTCCGGACCATTCCGGAACTCCTCGTGACGTCCGGGATCTCATCCGGGACTCCAAAACACATTCGGTAACCACATACAAACTTCCTTTATAACCCTAGCGTCATCAAACATTAAGTGTGTAGACCCTACGGGTTCGGGAACCATGCAGACATGACCGAGACGTTCTCCGATCAATAACCAACAGCGGGATCTGGATACCCATGTTGGCTCCCACATGTTCCACGATGATCTCATCGGATGAACCATGATGTCAAGGACTCAATCGATCCCGTATACAATTCCCTTTGTCTCGCGGTATTGTACTTGCCCGAGATTCGATTGTCGGTATCCCGATACCTTGTTCAATCTCGTTACCGGCAAGTCTCTTTACTCGTTCCGTAACACATCATCCCGTGATCAACCCCTTGGTCACATTGTGCACATTATGATGATGTCCTACCGAGTGGGCCTAGAGATACCTCTTTGTTTACACGGAGTGACAAATCCCAGTGTCGATTCGTGCCAACCCAACAGACACTTTCGGAGATACCTGTAGTGCACCTTTATAGCCACCCAGTTACGTTCTGACGTTTGGTACACCCAAAGCATTCCTACGGTATCCGGGAGTTGCACAATCTCATGGTCTAAGGAAATGATACTTGACATTAGAAAAGCTTTAGCATACGAACTACACGATCTATGTGCTAGGCTTAGGATTGGGTCTTGTCCATCACATCATTCTCCTAATGATGTGATCCCGATATCAACAACATCCAATGTCCATGGTCAGGAAACCGTGACCATCTATTGATCAACGAGCTAGTCAACTAGAGGCTTACTAGGGACATGGTGTTGTCTATGTACCCATACATGTATCTGAGTTTCCTATCAATACAATTATAGCATGGATAATAAACGATTATCATGAACAAGGAAATATAATAATAACTAATTTATTATTAACTCTAGGGCATATTTCCAACAGTCTCCCACTTGCACTAGAGTCAATAATCTAGTTCACATCGTCATGTGATTAACACTCACACGTCACATCGCCATGTGACCAACATCCAAAGAGTTTACTAGTGTCATTAAACTAGTTCACATCATCATGTGATTAAGACTCAATTAGTTCTGGGGTTTGATCATGTTTTGCTTGTGAGAGAGGTTTTAGTCAAAGGGTCTACAACTTTCAGATCCGTATGTACTTCGCAAATCTCTAGGTCATTTTGTAATTGCTGCTTCCATGCTCCACTTGGAGCTATTCCAAATGGTTGCTCCACTATACGTATCCGGTTTTCTACTCAGAGTCACTCGGATAGGTGTTAAAGCTTGCATCGACGTAACCTTTTACGCCGAACTCTTTATTACCTCCATAATCGAGAAACATGTCCTTATTATTCCAAGGACAATTTTGACCGCTGTCCAATGATCCATTCCTGGATCATTCTTGTACCCCTTGACTGACTCATGGCAAGGCACACTTCCGGTGCGGTACATAGCATAGCATACTATAGAGCCTACGTCTAAAGCATAGGGGACGACCTTCATCCTTTCTCTCTCTTCTGTCGTGGTCGAGCTTTAACTCTTAACTTCATACCTTACAACTCAGGCAAGAACTCCTTCTTTGACTGATCCATCTTGAACACCTTCAAGATCATGTCAAGGTATGTTCTCATTTGAAAGTACCATTAAGCGGTTTTGATCTATCCTCATGGATCTTGATGCTCAATGTTCAAGTAGCTTAATCCAGGTTTTCCCTTGAAAAACACTTTTCAAATAACCCTATATGCCTTCTAGAAATTCTACATCATTTCTAATCAACAATATGTTTACAACATATACTCATCAAAAATTCTATAGTGCTCCCACTCACTTCTTTGGAAATACAAGTTTCTCATAAACTTTGTATAAACCCAAAATCTTTGATCATCTTATCAAAGTGCATATTCCAACTCCGAGATGCTTACTCTAGTCCATGGAAGGATCGCTGGAGCTAGCATACCTTTTAGCATCCTTAGGATCGACAAAACCTTTCTGATTATATCACATACAACCTTTCCTTACGAAATCTGGTAAGGAAACTCGTTTTGACATCCATCTGCCAGATTTCATAAATGCAGCTAATGCTAACATGATTCTGATGGACTTAAGCATTGCTACGGATGAGAAAATCTCATCGTAGTCAACTCCTTGAACTTGTGAAAAAACTCTTCGCCACAAGTCGAGCTTCATAGACGGTGACATTACCGTCCACGTCCGTCTTCTTCTTAAAGATCCATTTATCTCAATGGCTTGCTGATCATTGGGCAAGCCCACCAAAGTCCATGCTTTGTTCTGATACATGGATCCTATCTCGGATTTCATGGCTTCTAACCATTTGTCGGAATTTGGGCCCACCATCGCTTCTCCATAGCTTGTAGGTTTATTGTTGTCTAGCAACATGACCTTGAAGACAGGATTACTGTACCACTCTGAAGTAGTACGCATCCTTGTCACCCTACGAGGTACGGTAGTGACTTGATGAAAGGACAACGATGTCGCCTAGAGGGGCGGTGAATAGGCGTTTTAAAATCTTATACGGATTTGGCTATATCCTAATGCAGAAATAAACTAAGAGGATACTTTTCAAGCACAAATCCTAAATATACCAGGCTAACTAAGTGCACCAACAACTTTGGATAAACAAGATGAGAACAACGAGGATATGAGTAAGCACAAGTAAGTTACACAAACTTACTCAATGTATATCACAAGATATATAAATGAATAATACACACAACCACAAGTAAGCAATACAGGCTTACACAAGTTATGTCACAAGATATGGAAATGAATGTTACAAGCTAGCAATTCACACTAAGCACACGATAGAACAATAGTAGCAAGTATGAATTGCGGACTATAAAGTGTTGGCCTAGATAATCTCTACGATATGGTAACCAACACAATATAATGAGGACAACAAGATATAGTGAATGCAAGGTCAAGAGACCAAAGTAAACCACAAGTAGTGGCTAGGGATAGAATTAACCGAAGACACGGAGACGAGGATGTATCCCGATGTTCACTTCCTTGGAGGGAAGCTAGTCACCGTTAGAGAGGTGGATGTTACCACGAAGGCACACCAACGCCACGAAGGCTCACCCTATTCTCCTTGAGATATCACCACGAAGGCGATTCTCAACCACTAGTGGTAGACCTTGAGGCGGCCTCCAAACCTTCACAAAATTTCCGGGGGACAAATCACAAGTTGATTCCTCACCGGAGCACTCCTACCGCCTAGGAGTCTCCAACCTCCAGGAGTAACAAGATCAAGGGGGAAATGCTCAAGACTTGCTCAAATCACGAATTGCTTTGGTCACAAGAGGGAGAGGGAGAGGATCTATCTTTTGATTGGAACAACTCTCAAGAACACTCACTAATCTCTCCGGGATCTAAGATTTGGTGTAGGAGAAGTGAGAGGGAGCCACTTGTGTTCTTCGGACGATTTGGGATGAAGTGCTCAACCCTCCCCCGGAGTGGGAGAGGGATATTTATACCCCCAAAGAAAATAGAGCCATTTCCCGCAGTTGTTGACCTGCCCGGATGATCTGGACGCATACCCGGATGATCCAGGCAATGCCCGAATGATCCGGGAAGGTCAATATACAATGTGGTGAAGTAGATACCCGGATGTCCGGGGACATAGCCGGATGATCCGGGCAATTCCCGGATGATCCGGGTGGGTAGCCGGATGATCCGGCTAGCGGAATAAGCTTCTATGATGAATTTTACGAATAACCCGGATGATCCGGGCAGGAACCCGAATGATCCGGGCAAAGCCCGGATGATATGGGAGAGGACCCGGATGATCCGGCCAAACCAAACTGCTGCAGCCTAGAAACTGAAACAGGCACAACTTTTACATCCGGACTCCGATTTTGATGATCTTGGGCTCGTTTTGAAGCTATGAAAAAAACCCAGGTCCTCACATAGAGAACCACCCAAGATGAACCAAAATGGAGGATGCAAAATATGCAAAGGTTTTATCATGTATTTGGGTAACCTATTTGGCTTTGGATTTTCTTTGGTATATAGGATATGAGTGGAATTTTGTAGAGAAGATGTTGACTTGAGCAAATCTATCACGAACCCCTTTGATCCCCTCTTAATAGTGCGGGATCCCTATAACTCAAGAATCATAAAAGGTCTACACTACATAGCTATCAAGAATCCATTCTTGAGTGTATGTGTTCCTTCGGTGTTCATCACTCCACAACACTAACGTCGAAGGAACTAATACCTTTGACTCGAGCCTTTCACTTGAGCTTGAAGTTGAAGTTTCTTCTTGGATCAAGTTGAATGGCAAGACATTGGTGAAGTCTTCAAGTATCTCCCCCATACACAATGTGGGAAGCTTTGCTTTGTATTTATCTTCATGTGTCCATCATGTGATCATCCACAAGCTTCAAGCATGTAATCCTTCAGGATAGTTATCTTGAACTTGCCCTTGTCAACCATGATCATCAACACTTGATGTCATCCTCTCATAGACACTTGAAATCTCTCTCTCGATGCGAGCCCATGAGAATCTCCTCTCAAGAACATAGACAACACATAGTATGGGTTAGTACACGAAGGGCAATTGACAAATTCTTACCATACCACAAGATCTCACGTGGCACATGATTTGCGCTTGTGTGTTGACCATCTTTGAATTCAATCTTCGATCTTCATCTTGGTCAACCTTAATCTTTGCTCCATGATTAATCTTGATGCACAACTACATGTATATGGCATTCATTCCGAATCCATTCAATATCCTTCTTGCATCACCCATGGAACAAACCTTCCTATATAACTTGATGTCATTGTTTCTTCATAGGAATTGTCATTCATTATCAAATCTCAATGCATATATAGATGTTGATGGATTTCATCCACCAATTCATCCAATATTCTTCATGCATTGCAAATGGAACTTTCCTTCAAATGTATATCTCAGTGCAAGCATTAGTCCATTAGGATTGTCATTTAATTACCAAAACCACACATGGGGACTAGATGTACTTTCAATCTCCCCCATTTTGGTAATTGATGACAATCTCAACAAGAGGGTTTATATAATGAATTTTTCAACAAGCATGAAATTTATCCAAAGATAAATTGTATACTTGGGATGGTTGTAGTATCATCAATACACTACACAAGCATTTGATGATAGTACACCCATAGTATATAGAGCAAACTCCCCCATAATATATGAATTTGTGAATGAACTTTGAATGTCATTGCATATATTGGTTGACATAAACTAGGAGAACATTTCTCTATATACAAGACTTATCCATGCAATAAGAATATATAAAAAGGGTAGATATGCATGAGTGACAACAAGAACTAGAAAAGATATTTATCTTAAACCCTCTAAACTTCTCCCCCATTGGCAACAAATGCCAAAATGGAAGACAAAACATCTAGCAGACCAATATAGTATGAGTTCCTCCTTGATGTGTGCATATAACAAAATGTGAGTGAAAACAAATGCACATATTCAATGATGAACAATTAAAGGAGCTCGAAATCTATAGAATGCAATCAGATACGAAGATATGAACTTTTTCATGTATAAAAATTTCTAAGTGGCCTATAATAATAATGATATGTATCCACAAAGAAACTCGTATACACAAAAAGAAAGGTTGCAATTGACAAGAACATGATATCCACAAGTGAATCCACTATTATACAACTTGAGCCTAGTCATAATAGCAACGCACATGGCACAAAGCACATGGCACAAATTGATCTCATTTGCATAACACAAAGTGAAGCAAGCAATCAAAAGATCCGATGAGCCAAAAGGATAAATGAATACTACGATTTGGGAAGAGGAGTGTTCTAAGGAAAATAGAGAAGCTCCCCATGATTTGTGCACTATTTAGAATTTTTGTATTTGGATACAAGTGCACAAAATAGGATCGTCACTCCCCCAAAATCAATAGGAACACAAAACAATTGCAAGCAAGCATAGATAAGAAAAGAAGCCTAGCATTTGCAACAAACATATGGTTGAGCAACATATAAATGAGGCAACCTAAGAATAGGCACAACCAAAATGATATGTGTGAGTCACGTCAAAGCACTTGAGAAGACCAGTATAAGGATGAGAATTAAGCATCAACATAGTCTTGAGTAAATGAGATACAAGGTGCAAGACATGTCCTTCCCACACACACGAAATTAAGAAGGTCACACACACATCAAGCAAATGGATTCACAAGCTCACTAGTAGCAAATTAAAAATCAAAGCTTGTGACAACCCATGATGAAGATAGGAAATAATAGGCTTGTCAAGACAAGCACGAGGACAACAATCTTCACCAAACATGAGTGCACTAAGATGCAAAGAGGTAAGACACGCACTCATACAACAAATGCTTCCACGGAGCCACCAAAGATATAAAAGAGAATGAAACGGTGGACATGAAAGAATAGGGATATCAACTAGGGATGTAACTTGGCTCACGTGTATAAGATTCTAGGTAGATGACAATCATGATGATATACATCCACAAAGAAGGATGTACACATGAAATAGTTACAAAAGGAAAGAATAAGATATCCAAACGGGAGACAGAAAATATAACAATGAGATATTTGCTTGAAAGTATAGCACATGGCTTAATGTAATCTTATCGTATATTAATGAACTCTAAACACACAATCATCAAAGACATCACAACTAGCAACAAGAGATCATTGTTGCGATTCTTTGAGAAAGGAAACAAGTATGACAAGAACGAGTCAAGAAATTCATGCCATGATGAAACCTACACAAGGTTGAATGCAAGAAGTGTATGCATGAAGTAGATACTTGTTACCGTGATAGCATTCGAATGATGTAGTAGGTAATGGTTCGAGCTTGGCTCTAATTTCCTCATAGTGCCACCACTTTCATGAATAAGCCAAGCACCCAATGCTTCTCAAATGTACCTAAAACAATTTAAGTACAATATGGTCCCCAAACTTATTGGGTCCAAAGCAGTTAGCATAACTACAAAACATAGGGTATCATCACTTAAATATGTGCATATCGATATGAATTTGAATATCATGCACATCTTAGCTATTAAGAATTTGATGGATTTACCATATATATATATTGGATCAAATAAAGCAAACAAGGCATGCGAATTTACACATAGTAAATACACATGCACAAGCCTCCCAAAATCCAGGGAGATACAAATTGGACAAATGAACACATAACCGTTAATACTTCCAATAACATCACTAGTCATTCATGTTGTCCAAAATGGCTCAAAGTGACAAATCAACATATGATAGCACACAAAGTTCAACATATGAACCAAGGAAAAACAATGAGCATATAAGATATGCATTGCACACATACTCATGGGAATATCTCACTCAAGTAGATATAGGACACTATAAACAATGAGATAACAAACTACCATAACTCCATACAAACTAATAAGATGAACTCGAACAAAATGGTGTTTCAATTTGACATTTGGTGTAGAAACCAAATAAGTACATGATCATCTATACTAACACAAGCATAACATGAGAGTTTAGAAATAAACACAATGCTTGGATAGTAACATTCCAATTAGATAGATCATCATGCAAAGCAACAATTAGAATGGATCTATTCAAATGATTTTCCAAATACGATTTTTTTTAAGATAACCATGGGCAAAACCACACAAGAATACCATACTCAAACAAAGCATTGCATGCCACAGAGATATAAGATAATCTCAAATATAAATTCTAAGTGGCAAACTGGCAAACCTCTATTGTTAATGTTCACACGAGAAGTGATATGTACAAAGTATATCACTCCCCCATAATGTGATAATCCATGTATTATCCATAAGAGGCAAATGAAACCCAACTAAGGATAATTAATGGATGAGGATTTGAGTTTCAAATGAACTTTACATACCACATAGTAACTAGATAATATTGCACTAACAATACTAGGTGGTATCCTACATATATACATATTTAAGGTTTGTGATATGCGTAAATCATAGCACTCCCCCATAATGTGATGATCCATTAATATCTCAAAAACACCAATGAAGATTCAACTAATGAAGCAATAAAGGCTTGAAACCACACACGCACAAATATATGAAGTGCATTGTGACCTACACATGCTAGATAACACAAATCAAGCATACTAGGAAGCACAACTCTAAAAGCACATGCTAGGTACAAAACCTAAACATGCAAGGGACACAGTAACTTTCAATGTAAACAATGCAAGTACAAGTTACCGCAAAGAGGAGCATTGGATTGATAGATATGATGATAATCCACTTGACTTGGCATTAACCATAACATATGGTGAAAATAGTTTTTCTTCATGAAGTAGCCAAGTCTCTAATGCCCTCTACACACCTATTGATCAAGTTTGTGCTTGATGGTCCCCAACCAAGTTGGGTCCTAAGAAGTTAGTAACAATAGGCTTGGCAACCCAAATGGTCTTGTCCACTTTCAAACTTCTCTGGGAACCCACAAACTTGGCAAACACATTGCCAACAATATCCTTCTTTAGCGAATAATGATTATTGACTATAGGAGGCTTAGATATGTTACCGTTGGAACAAGATGAAGCTATGTGTCCCTTCTTACGGCAAATATAGCAACATGTGCTCCCCTTTCTCTTCTTCTTTACCTTTTCAACTTGGAGAGCATTATCTTGGTTAGGCATGGGAAGAGGCCTTTCATTATCTTGATATTGAACTTGAGGCCACTTCCCTTGATGCTTCACACTTGAAGCCTTCTTCTTCAATGGACAAGATCTCACATGGTGTCCAACATTCTTGCACTTGAAGCAAATAATGTTGGCCGAATTCTTGACTTGATCTCGTCCCTTCTTCTTGTTCTTGGACTTCTTCTTGTTGGAGATGAAATCAAGTCCAATTTTGTCTTGAGGGTCCTTTTGCACACTCAAGATATTATCACAATATTTTTCCAAGTCTTTCTTCAAACTGGTGACTTGGGCCTTGAGCTCTTTATTTTCCTCTACAAGGTTAGTATTAACAAAAGAACTAGAGGAAGTAGAAACTCCATTGTTAGAGCAACAAGGCATGGTGAGCAATTCATCACAAGATGTACCAATATCATGTAGAGAGGAATTGCAAGGACTAGCACATGGCAATAAGGCATTTCGAGTAGAAGATGTGCTAATATCCACATGAGACTCGCACGATTTTACCTTGGTCCACATAGCCTCATGAGCTAACTTTAGCCCATCATGAGAGATTATAAGATCCTCATGAGTGCCCAAGAGCTTTTCATAACTTCCTTCCAATTTCCCATAGTTGCTAGTTAGCAAATCAAGTTGAGTCCTTAGGTCAACATTTTCTTTTAATATCGATGCTTCACACAAGATAGAGTTAGTAGCACAAGCATCATTATCAATATGAGAGGAGCATGTAGAAGCTAGGGACTCCGCATGAGTAGCTTGAAGTTCCTCATGAGACTTAGAGAGTTTGATGAGCTCTCCTTTGACCTTCTTGTAGTCAAGGTCAAGGGGCTCAAAATCCTCTTTAAGTTTACAATGCGTAACTTCAATCTCTTCTTTTAAATACCTCAAGTCACTAAGACATTGATGAGACATAGTAAGTTCATGTTCAAGTTGTTCACTTTTTGCTTGCTCGTAAAGAAATAAGTCATTACGTTTTTGAAAGCAAGCAAGAACATCTTGGAACCTTTTATAAGTGTTATTTTTAGCTCTACGAAGAGTTTTCCCAATCTCATAGAGATTTTGGGTCAAGACTTCATCATCTTCCTCATTACAACTATCATCATTGTCATTAAGAGAAGATGATACCTCGTCATTACCTCTTGCCATGAGGCACATGTTAACGCAAGGGGTTGATGATGATTCTTTTGGAGAAGAGGGTTCTTCATCAACCAAGCATGCCTCATTTTTCTTGATTTCCTCTACATGGTTAGTTTCACAAATAGAACTAGAGGGAATCACGATATTTCTATCATGGCAACATGGGAGATCAAGCATATCATCACAAATGAGCTTAACACCATCATTAAAGGATATTTCTTCACTCACCATGTCATTACCTTGTGGTATGCCACATGTTGGTGAAGTGAAAGATGTTGGGGTATGCAAGTAATCGGAGGTGGAAGCAATAGAGAGCTCTTCATGATTTAAAAATGTGGAGAACTCCTCCATTAACTCCCCAAGAATAATATTGTCTTCATGAAGATTGGACCCACCATATATATCTTCAATTTTGGTCCAAGCATCATGAGCCAACAAACAAGACGAGATTGACTTGAACACCTCGAAGGTTATAGCTTGGTGAATGAAACTTAAAGCTTCACAATCAAGATGCATATCATCAAGTGATGGAGATTGTCCATCCTTTAGATTTGAATTCCCTACAACCACAATCCGCAAAGCATTTGGACCCATGGCCCGAAAGTGACAAAGCATGCGTAATCTCCACATAATGTAATTTGTGCCATTAAAACAAAATGTGTCATCGTGCACTAGTTCACTAGTCAACATCGTTACTCTCTAGGCGGTTAAGCCTAATAAGGAGAGACCTAGCTCTGATACCAATTGAAAGGACCACGATGTCGCCTAGAGGGGGGTGAATAGGCGTTTTAAAATCTTATACGGATTTGGCTATATCCTAATGCGGAAATAAACTAAGAGGATACTTTTCAAGCACAAATCCTAAATATACCAGGCTAACTAAGTGCACCAACAACTTAGGATAAACAAGATGAGAACAACGAGGATATGAGTAAGCACAAGTAAGTTACACAAACTTACTCAACGTATATCACAAGATATATAAATGAATAATACACACAACCACAAGTAAGCAATACAGGCTTACACAAGTTATGTCACAAGATATGGAAATGAATGTTACAAGCTAGCAATTCACACTAAGCACACGATAGAACAATAGTAGCAAGTATGAATTGCGGACTATAAAGTGTTGGCCTAGATAATCTCTACGATATGGTAACCAACACAATATAATGAGGACAACAAGATATAGTGAATGCAAGGTCAAGAGACCAAAGTAAACCACAAGTAGTGACTAGGGTTAGAATTAACCGAAGACACGGAGACGAGGATGTATCCCGATGTTCACTTCCTTGGAGGGAAGCTAGTCACCGTTAGAGAGGTGGATGTTACCATGAAGGCACACCAATGCCACGAAGGCTCACCCTATTCTCCTTGAGATATCACCACGAAGGCGATTCTCGACCACTAGTGGTAGACCTTGAGGCGGCCTCCAAACCTTCACAAACTTTCCGGGGGACAAATCACAAGTTGATTCCTCACCGGAGCACTCCTACCGCCTAGGAGTCTCCAACCTCCAAGAGTAACAAGATCAAGGGGGAAATGCTCAAGACTTGCTCAAATCACGAATTGCTTTGGTCACAAGAGGGAGAGGGAGAGGATCTATCTTTTGATTGGAACAACTCTCAAGAACACTCACTAATCTCTCCGGGATCTAAGATTTGGTGTAGGAGAAGTGAGAGGGAGCCACTTGTGTTCTTGGGACGATTTGGGATGAAGTGCTCAACCCTCCCCCGGAGTGGGAGAGGGATATTTATACCCCCAAAGAAAATAGAGCCGTTTCCCGCAGTTGTTGACCTGCCCGGATGATCTGGACGCATACCCGGATGATCCGGGCAATGCCCGGATGATCCGGGAAGGTCAATATACAATGTGGTGAAGTAGATACCCGGATGTCCGGGGACATAGCCGGATGATCCGGGCAATTCACGGATGATCCGGGTGGGTAGCTGGATGATCCGGCTAGCGGAATAAGCTTCTGTGATGAATTTTACGAATAACCCGGATGATCCGGGCAGGAACCCAGATGATCCGGGCAAAGCCCGGATGATATGGGAGAGGACCCGGATGATCCGGCTAAACCAAACTGCTGCAGCCTAGAAACTGAAACAGGCACAACTTTTACATCCGGACTCCGATTTTGATGATCTTGGGCTCGTTTTGAAGCTATGAAAAAACCCAGGTCCTCACATAGAGAACCACCCGAGATGAACCAAAATGGAGGATGCAAAATATGCAAAGGTTTTATCATGTATTTGGGTAACCTATTTGGCTTTGGATTTTCTTTGGTATATAGGATATGAGTGGAATTGTGTAGAGAAGATGTTGACTTGAGCAAATCTATCACGAACCCCTTTGATCCCCTCTTAATAGTGCGGGATCCCTATAACTCAAGAATCATAAAAGGTCTACACTACATAGCTATCAAGAATCCATTCTTAAGTGTATGTGTTCCTTCGGTGTTCATCACTCCACAACACTAACGTCGAAGGAACTAATACCTTTGACTCGAGCCTTTCACTTGAGCTTGAAGTTGAAGTTTCTTCTTGGATCAAGTTGAATGGCAAGACATTGGTGAAGTCTTCAAGTATCTCCCCCATACACAATGTGGGAAGCTTTGCTTTGTATTTATCTTCATGTGTCCATCATGTGATCATCCACAAGCTTCAAGCATGTAATCCTTCGGGATAGTTATCTTGAACTTGCCCTTGTCAACCATGATCATCAACACTTGATGTCATCCTCTCATAGACACTTGAAATCTCTCTCTCGATGCGAGCCCATGAGAATCTCCTCTCAAGAACATAGGCAACACATAGTATGGGTTAGTACACAAAGCGCAATTGACAAATTCTTACCATACCACAAGATCTCACGTGGCACATGATTTGCGCTTGTGTGTTGACCATCTTTGAATTCAATCTTCGATCTTCATCTTGGTCAACCTTAATCTTTGCTCCATGATTAATCTTGATGCACAACTACATGTATATGGCATTCATTCCGAATCCATTCAATATCCTTCTTGCATCACCCATGGAACAAACCTTCCTATATAACTTGATGTCATTGTTTCTTCATAGGAATTGTCATTCATTATCAAATCTCAATGCATATATAGATGTTGATGGATTTCATCCACCAATTCATCCAATATTCTTCATGCATTGCAAATGGAACTTTCCTTCAAATGTATATCTCAGTGCAAGCATTAGTCCATTAGGATTGTCATTTAATTACCAAAACCACACATGGGGACTACATGTACTTTCACTTGATCCGAAGTTTCATGATCACTATCATAAGCTTCTACTTCAATTGGTGTAGGTGCCACAGGAACAACTTCCTGTGCCCTGCTACACATTTGTTGAAGTGACGGTTCAATAACCTCATCAAGTCTCCACCATCCTCCCACTCAACTTTCCGAGACAAACTTTTCATCGAGAAAGGACCCGATTCAAGAAACAATCCCTTATTGCTTTCAAATATGAATTAGGAGGTACACCCAACTGTTTTGGGTGTTCTATGAAGATGCATTTTATCCACTTTGGGTTCGAGCTTATCAACCTGAAACTTTTTCACATAAGCGTCGCAGCCCCAAACTCTTAAGAAACGACAACTTAGGTTTCTCCAAACCATAGTTCAAACGGTGTCGTCTCAACGGAATTACGTGGTGCCCTATTAAAGTGAGTGCGGTTGTCTCTAATGCCTAACCCATGAACGATAGTGGTAGTTCGATAAGAGACATCATGCTACGCACCATATCCAATAGGGTGCAACTATGATGTTCGGACACACCATCACACTATGGTGTTCCAGGCGGCATTAATTGTGAAACAATTTCCACAATGTCTTAATTGCGTGCCAAAGCTCGTAACTCAGATACTCATCTCTATGATCATATCATAGACATTTTATCCTTTTGTCACGATGATCTTTAACTTCACTCTGAAATTACTTGAACCATTCAATAATTCAGTTTCATCAAGTAAATATACTCAACATCTACTCGAATCATCTGTGAAGTAAGAACATAACGATATTCACCACATGCCTCAGCACTCATTAGACTGCGTACATCAAAATGTGTTACTTTCAACAAGTTGCTATCTTGTTCCATCTTACTCAAACCGAGGCTTTTCAGTCAGTTTGCCCATGTGGTATGATTTGCATATCTCAAGTGATTCAAAATCAAGTGCGTCCAAACGATCCATCTGCATGGAGTTTCTTCATGCGTATACACCAATAGACATGGTTCGCATGTCTCAAACTTTTCAAAAATGAGTGAGTCCAAAGATCCATCAACATGGAGCTTCTTCATGCGTTTTATACCAATATGACTTACATGGGAGTGCCACAAGTAAGTGGTACTATCATTACTATCTTATATCTTTTTGGCATGAAAATGTGTATTACTACGATCGAGATTCAATAAACCATTCCTTTTAGGTGCAAGACCATTGAAGGTATTATTCAAATAAATAGAGTAACCATTATTCTCCTTAAATGAATAACCGTATTGCAATAGACATGTCTATGCTCAACGCAAACACCAAATGACAATTATTCAGGTTTAATACTAATCTTGATGGTAGAGGGAGCGTGCGATGTTTGATCACATCAAACTTGGAAACACTTCCAACACATATCGTCAGCTCACCTTCAGCTAGTCTCCGTTTATTCCGTAGCCTTTTATTTCGAGTTACTAACACTTAGCAACCAAACCGGTATCTAATACCCTGGTGCTACTAGGAGTACTAGTAAAGTACACATTAACATAATGTATATCCAATATACTTCTATCGACCTTGCCAGCCTTCTCATCTACCAAGTATCTGGGGTAATTCTGCTCCAGTGGCTGTCCCATTATTACAGAAGCACTTAGTCTTGGGTTTGGGTTCAACCTTGGGTTTCTTCACTAGAGCGGCAGCTGATTTGCCATTTCATGAAGTATCCCTTCTTGCCCTTGCCCTTCTTGAAACTAGTGGTTTCATCAACCATCAACAATTGATGTTCCTTCTTGATTTCTACTTTCACGGTGTCAAACATTGCGAATACCTCAAGGATCATCATATCTATCCCTGATGTGTTATAGTTCATCACGAAGCCCTAGCAGCTTGGTGGCAATGAATTTGGAGAAACATCACTATCTCATCTGGAAGATCAACTCCCAGTCGATTCAAGTGATTGTTGCACTCAGACAATCTGAGCACAAGCTCAACGATTGAGCTTTTCTCCCTTAGTTTGCAGGCTAAGAAAATCGTCGGAGGTCTCATACCTCTTGACGTGGGCACGAGCCTGAAATCCTAATTTCAGCCCTCGAAACATCTCATATGTTCCGTGATGTTTCGAAAACGTCTTTGGTGCCTCTACTCTAAACCATTTAACTGAACTATCACGTAGTTATCAAAACGTGTATGTCCGATGTTCGCAACATCCACAGACGACGTTCAGAGTTCTGCACACTGAGCGGTGCATTAAGGACATAAGCTTTCTACTGATCGCATAATCGCTACTGTCAACTTTCAACTATATTTTCTCTAGGAACATATCTAAAATAGTAGAACTAAAGCGCGAGCTATGACATAATTTGCAAAGGGCTTTTGACTATGTTCAGGATAATTAAGTTCATCTTATGAACTCCCACTCAGATAGACATCCCTCTAGTCATCTAAGTGATTACATGATCCGAGTCAACTAGGCCGTGTCCGATCATCACGTGAGACGGACTAGTCATCATCGGTGAACAACTTCATGTTGATCGTATCTACTATACGACTCATGCTCGACCTTTCGGTCTCTTGTGTTCCGAGGCCATGTCTGTACATGCTAGGCTCGTCAAGTCAACCTAAGTGTTTTGCATGTGTAAATCTGGCTTACACCCGTTGTATGTGAATGTAAGAATCTATCACACCCGATCATCACGTGGTGCTTCGAAACGACGAACTTTCGCAACGGTGCACAGTTAGGGGGAACACTTTCTTGAAATTTTAATAAGGGATCATCTTATTTACTATCATCGTTCTAAGCAAATAAGATGCATAAACATGATAAACATCACATGCAATCAAATAGTGACATGATATGGCCAATATCATTTTGCTCCTTTTGATCTCCATCTTCGGGGCTCCATGATCATCATCGTCACCGGCATGACACCATGATCTCCATCATCATGATCTCCATCATCGTGTCTCCATGAATTTGTCTCGCCAACTATTACTTCTACTACTATGGCTACCGGTTAGCAATAAAGTAAAGTAATTACATGGCGTTGTTCAATGACACGCAGGTCATACAATAAATAAAGACAACTCCTATGGCTTGTTGGAAATATGCCCTAGAGGCAATAATAAAAGGATTATTATTATATTTCCTTGTTCATGATAATTGTCTTTTATTCATGCTATAATTGTATTATCCGGAAATCGTAATACACGTGTGAATACTTAGACCACAATACGTCCCTAGTAAGCCTCTAGTTGACTAGCTCGTTGGTCAACAGATAGTCATGATTTCCTGACTATGAACATTAGATGTCGTTGACAACGGGATCACATCATTAGGAGAATGATGTGATGGACAAGACCCAATCCTAAGCATAGCACAAGATCGTGTAGTTCGTTTTGCTAGAGCTTTTCCAATGTCAAGTATCTTTTCCTTAGACCATGAGATCGTGTAACTCCCGGATACCGTAGGAGTGTTTTGGGTGTACCAAACGTCACAATGTAACTGGGTGACTATAAAGGTGCACTACAGGTATCTCCGAAAGTGTCTGTTGGGTTGACACGGATCGAGACTGGGATTTGTCACTCCGTATAACGGAGAGGTATCACTGGGCCCACTCGGTAGTGCATCATCATAATGAGCTCAAAGTGACCAAGTGTCTGGTCACGGGATCATGCATTATGGTATGAGTAAAGTGACTTGCTGGCAACGAGATTGAACGAGGTATTGGGATACCAACGATCGAATCTCGGGCAAATAACATACCGTCTGACAAAGGGAATAGTATACGGGGTTGCTTGAATCCTCAACATCGTGGTTCATCCGATGAGATCATCGAGGAGTCTGTGGGAGCCAACATGGGTATCCATATCCCGCTGTTGGTTATAGACCGGAGAGCCGTCTCGGTCATGTCTGCATGTCTCCCGAACCCGTAGGGTCTACACTCTTAAGGTTCGGTGATGCTAGGGTTGTAAGAATATGAGTATGCAGCAAACTGAATGTTGTTTGGAGTCTCGGATGAGATCCCGGACGTCACGAGGAGTTCCGGAATGGTCCGGAGGTAAAGAATTATATATAGGAAGTGTTGTTTCGGCCATCGGGAAAGTTTCGGGGTCACCCGGTATTGTACCGGGACCACCGGAAGGGTCCCGGGGGTCCACCGGGTGGGGCCACCTATCTCGGAGGGCCCCGTGGGCTGAAGAGGGAGGGGAACCAGCCCCTAGTGGGCTGGTGCGCCCCCCTTGGGCCCCCCTGCGCCTAGGGTTGGAAACCCTAGGTGGGGGGCTCCCCACTTGCCTTGGGGGGCACTCCACCCCCCCTGGCCGCCGCCCCCTTGGGAGATTGGATCTTCCAGGGCTGGCGCCCCCCCTGGGGGCCTATATAAAGGAGGGCAGGGGGGAGGGCAGCCTCACCCTGTGTCTTGGCGCCTCCCTCCCCCTGCTACACCTCGTCCTCCTCCCGCAGCAGCTTGGCGAAGCCCTGCCGGAGTTCTGCTGCATCCACCACCACGCCGTTGTGCTGCTGGATCATCATCAACCTCTCCTTCCCCCTTGCTGGATCAAGAAGGAGGAGACCTCATCCGCTCCGTACGTGTGTTGAACGCGGAGGTGCTGTCCGTTCGGCACTTGGTCATCGGTGGTTTGGATCACGTCGAGTACGACTCCATCATCACCGTTCTCTTGAACGCTTCCGCACGCGATCTACAAGTGGTATGTAGATGCAACCTCTCTCCTATGACTCGTTGCTTAGATGAACTCATAGATGGATCTTGGTGAAACCGTAGGAAAAATTTTAATTTTCTGCAACGTTCCCCCACAGTGGCATCATGAGCTAGGTCTATGAGTAGTTCTCTATTGCACGAGTAGAACACAATTTTGTTGTGGGCGTAGATCTTGTCAACTTGCTTGCCGCTACTAGTCTTATTTTACTTCAGCGGTATTGTGGGATGAAGTGGCCCGGACTGACCTTACACGTACACTTACGTGAGACAGGTTCCACCGACTGACATGCACTAGTTTCATAAGGTGGCTAGCAGGTGTCTGTCTCTCCCACTTTAGTTGGAGCGGATTCGACGAAAAGGGTCCTTATGAAGGGTAAATAGAAGTTGACAAAAATCACGTTGTGGTTATTCATAGGTAAGAAAACATTCTTGCTAGAACCCAATTGCAGCCACGTAAAAGATGCAACAACAATTAGAGGACGTCTAACTTGTTTTTGCAGCAATTGTCATGTGATGTGATATGGCCAGAAGTTGTGATGAATGATGAATGATATATTGTGATGTATGAGATCATGTTCTTGTAATAGGAATCACGACTTGCATGTCGATGAGTATGACAACCGGCAGGAGCCATATGAGTTGTCTTTATTTTTTGTATGACCTGCGTGTCATTGAAGAATGCCATGTAAATTACTTTAATTTATTGCTAAACGCATTAGCCATAGAAGTAGAAGTAGCCGTTGGTGTGACAACTTCATGAATACACGATGATGGAGATCATGATGAAGGATATCATGGTGTCATGCCGGTGACGAAGATGATCATGGAGCCCCGAAGATGGAGATCAAAGGAGCTATATGATATTGGCCATATCATGTCACTATTATATAATTGCATGTGATGTTTATTATGTTTATGCATCTTGTTTACTTAGAACGGCGGTAGTAAATAAGATGATCCCTTATAATAATTTCAAGAAAGTGTTCCCCCTAACTGTGCACTGTTGCTAAAGTTCGTCGTTTCGAAGCACCACGTGATGATCGGGTGTGATAGATCCTTACGTTCACATACAATGGGTGTAAGACAGTTTTACACATGCAGAAACACTTAGGGTTAACTTGACGAGCCTAGCATATATAGACATGGCCTCGGAACACAAGAGACCGAAAGGTCGAACATGAGTCGTATGGAAGATACGATCAACATGGAGATGTTCACCGATGATGACTAGTCCGTCTCACGTGATGATCGGACATGGCCTAGTCGACTCGGATCGTGTAACACTTAGATGACTAGAGGGATGTCAATCTGAGTGGGAGTTCATTAAATAATTTGATTAGATGAACTTAATTATCATGAACTTAGTCTAAAACCTTTGCAAAATATGTCTTGTAGATCAAATGGCCAACGCTCATGTCAACATGAACTTCAATGCGTTCCTAGAGAAAACCAAGCTGAAAGATGATGGCAGCAACTATTCGGACTGGGTCCGGAACCTGAGGATCATCCTCATAGCAGCCAAGAAAGATTATGTCCTAGAAGCACCGCTAGGTGAAGCACCCATCCCAAAGAACCAAGACGTTATGAACGCTTGGCAGTCACGTGCTGATGATTACTCCCTCGTTCAGTGCGGCATGCTTTACAGCTTAGAACCGGGGCTCCAAAAGCGTTTTGAGCGACACGGAGCATATGAGATGTTCGAGGAGCTGAAAATGGTTTTTCAAGCTCATGCCCGGGTCGAGAGATATGAAGTCTCCGACAAGTTCTATAGTTGTAAGATGGAGGAAAACAGTTATGTCAGTGAGCACATACTCAAAATGTCTGGGTTGCACAACCGCCTGTCCCAGCTGGAGATCAACCTCCCGGACGAGGCGGTCATTGACAGAATCCTTCAGTCGCTCCCACCGAGCTACAAGAGTTTTGTGCTGAACTACAATATGCAGGCGATGGTGAAGACCATTCCTGAAGTATTTTCAATGCTGAAGTCAGCAGAGGTTGAAATCAAGAAAGAACATCAACTGTTGATGGTCAATAAGACCACTAAGTTCAAGAAGGGCAAGGGTAAGAAGAACTTCAAGAAGGACGGCAAAGATGTTGCCGCGCCCGGTAAGCCAGTTGCCGAGAAGAAGTCAAAGAATGGACCCAAGCATGAGACTGAGTGCTTTTATTGCAAAGGGAAGGGTCACTGGAAGCGGAACTGCCCCAAATACTTAGCGGACAAGAAGGCCGGCAACACTAAAGGTATATGTGATATACATGTAATTGATGTGTACCTTACCAGTACTCGTAGTAACTCCTGGGTATTTGATACCGGTGCTGTTGCTCATATTTGTAACTCACAGCAGGAGCTGTGGAATAAGCGGAGACTGGCGAAGGACGAGGTGACGATGCGCATCGGGAATGGTTCCAAGGTCGATGTGATCGCCGTCGGCACGCTACCTCTACATTTACCTACGGGATTAGTTTTAAACCTCAATAATTGTTATTTAGTGCCAATTTTGAGCATGAACATTGTATCTGGATCTCGTTTGATGCGAGATGGCTACTCATTTAAATTCGAGAATAATGGTTGTTCTATTTATATGAGAGATATGTTTTATGGTCATGCCCCGATGGTCAATGGTTTATTCTTAATGAATCTCGAACGTAATGTTACACATATTCATAGTGTGAATACCAAAAGATGTAAAGTTGATAACGATAGTCCCACATACTTGTGGCACTGCCGCCTTGGTCACATTGGTGTCAAGCGCATGAAGAAGCTCCATGCTGATGGACTTTTAGAGTCTCTTGATTATGAATCATTCAACACATGCGAACCATGCCTCATGGGCAAAATGACCAAGAGTCCGTTCTCCAGAACAATGGAGCGAGCAACCAACTTATTGGAAATCATACATACTGATGTGTGTGGTCCAATGAGCGTTGAGGCTCGCGGAGGATATCGTTATGTTCTCACTCTCACTAATGACTTAAGTAGATATGGGTATGTCTACTTGATGAAACACAAGTCTGAGACCTTTGAAAAGTTCAAGGAATTTCACAATGAAGTAGAGAATCAACGTGACCGAAAGATAAAATTCTTACGATCGGATCGTGGAGGAGAATATTTAAGTCACGAATTTGGTACACACTTAAGAAAGTGTGGAATCGTTTCACAACTAACGCCGCCTGGAACACCTCAGCGTAACGGTGTGTCCGAACGTCGCAATCGCACTCTATTGGATATGGTGCGATCTATGATGTCTCTTACCGATTTACCGCTATCATTTTGGGGATACGCTCTAGAGACAGCTACATTCACTTTAAATAGGGCACCGTCTAAATCCGTTGAGACGACACCGTATGAATTATGGTTTGGGAAGAAACCTAAGCTGTCGTTTCTAAAAGTTTGGGGATGCGATGCTTATGTCAAGAAACTTCAACCTAAAAAGCTCGAACCCAAGTCGGAAAAATGCGTCTTCATAGGATACCCTAAGGAAACCATTGGGTATACCTTCTACCTTAGATCCGAAGGCAAGATCTTTGTTGCCAAGAACGGATCCTTTCTGGAAAAAGAGTTTCTCTCGAAAGGAGTAAGTGGGAGGAAAGTAGAACTCGATGAAGTACTACCTCTTGAACCGGAAAGTAGTGCAGCTCAGGAAAATGTTCCTGTGGTGCCTACACCGACTGGAGAGGAAATTAATGATGATGATCAAGGTACTTCGGATCAAGTTGCTACTGAACTTCGTAGGTCCACAAGGACACGTTCCACACCAGAGTGGTATGGCAATCCTGTCCTGGAAATCATGTTGTTAGACAACGGTGAACCTTCGAACTATGAAGAAGCGATGGCGGGCCCAGATTCCAACAAATGGCTAGAAGCCATGCAATCCGAGATAGACTCCATGTATGAAAACAAAGTATGGACTTTGACTGACTTGCCCGATGATCGGCGAGCGATAGAAAACAAATGGATCTTTAAGAAGAAGACGGACGCGGATGGTAATGTCACCATCTATAAAGCTCGACTTGTCGCTAAGGGTTATCGGCAAGTTCAAGGGATTGACTACGATGAGACTTTCTCTCCCGTAGCGAAGCTTAAGTCCGTCCGAATCATGTTAGCAATTGCCGCATACTATGATTATGAGATATGGCAGATGGATGTCAAAACGGCATTCCTTAACGGTTATCTTAAGGAAGAGCTGTATATGATGCTACCGGAAGGTTTTGTCGATCCTAAGAATGCTAACAAAGTATGCAAGCTCCAGCGATCCATTTATGGGCTGGTGCAAGCATCTCGGAGTTAGAACATTCGCTTTGATGAGATGGTCAAAGCGTTTGGGTTTATGCAGACTTATGGAGAAGCCTGCGTTTACAAGAAAGTGAGTGGGAGCTCTGTAGCATTTCTCATATTATATGTAGATGACATACTTTTGATGGGAAATGATATAGAATTCTTGGACAACATTAAGGCCTACTTGAATAAGTGTTTTTCAATGAAGGACCTTGGAGAAGCTGCATACATATTAGGCATCAAGATCTATAGGGATAGATCGAGACGCCTCATAGGTCTTTCACAAAGCACATACCTTGATAAGATTTTGAAGAAGTTCAAAATGGATCAGTCCAAGAAAGGGTTCTTGCCTGTATTGCAAGGTGTGAGATTGAGCTCGGCTCAATGCCCGACCACGGCAAAAGATAAAGAAGAGATGAGCGCCATCCCCTATGCCTCAGCCATAGGATCTATTATGTATGCCATGCTATGTACCATACCTGATGTAAACCTTGCCGTAAGTTTGGTAGGAAGGTACCAAAGTAATCCCGGCAAGGAACACTAGACAGCGGTCAAAAATATCTTGAAGTACCTGAAAAGGACAAAGGACATGTTTCTCGTTTATGGAGGTGACAAAGAGCTCGTCGTAAAGGGTTACGTCGACGCTAGCTTCGACACATATCTGGATGACTCTAAGTCACAAACCGGATACGTATATATGTTGAATGGTGGGGCAGTAAGCTGGTGCAGCTGCAAGCAGAGCGTAGTGGCAGGATCTACATGTGAAGCGGAGTACATGGCAGCCTCGGAGGCAGCGCATGAAGCAATATGGGTGAAGGAGTTCATCACCGACCTAGGAGTCATACCCAATGCGTCGGGACCGATCAAACTCTTCTGTGACAACACTGGAGCTATTGCCCTTGCCAAGGAGCCCAGGTTTCACAAGAAGACCAGGCACATCAAGCGTCGTTTCAACTCCATCCGTGAAAATGTTCAAGATGGAGACATAGATATTTGCAAAGTACATACGGATCTGAATGTCGCAGATCCGTTGACTAAACCTCTTCCGCGAGCAAAACATGATCAACACCAGAACTCTATGGGTGTCCGATTCATCACAATGTAACTAGATTATTGACTCTAGTGCAAGTGGGAGACTATTGGAAATATGCCCTAGAGGCAATAATAAAAGGATTATTATAATATTTCCTTGTTCATGATAATTGTCTTTTTTCATGCTATAATTGTATTATCCGGAAATCGTAATACACGTGTGAATACTTAGACCACAATACGTCCCTAGTAAGCCTCTAGTTGACTAGCTCGTTGGTCAACAGATAGTCATGGTTTCCTGACTATGGACATTAGATGTCGTGGACAACGGGATCACATCATTAGGAGAATGATGTGATGGACAAGAACCAATCCTAAGCATAGCACAAGATCGTGTAGTTCGTTTTGCTAGAGCTTTTCCAATGTCAAGTATCTTTTCCTTAGACCATGAGATCGTGTAACTCTCGGATACCGTAGGAGTGCTTTGGGTGTACCAAACGTCACAACATAACTGGGTGACTATAAAGGTGCACTACAGGTATCTCCGAAAGTGTCTATTGGGTTGACACGGATCGAGACTGGGATTTGTCACTCCGTATAACGGAGAGGTATCACTGGGCCCACTCGGTAGTGCATCATCATAATGAGCTCAAAGTGACCAAGTGTCTGGTCACGGGATCATGCATTACGGTACGAGTAAAGTGACTTGCCGGCAGCGAGATTGACCGAGGTATTGGGATACCGACGATCGAATCTCTGGCAAGTAACATACCGTCTGACAAAGGGAATAGTATACACGGTTGCTTGAATCCTCGACATCGTGGTTCATCCGATGAGATCATTGAGGAGTATGTGGGAGCCAACATGGCTATCCAGATCCCGCTGTTGGTTATTGACCGGAGAGCCGTCTCGGTCATGTCTGCATGTCTCTCGAACCCGTAGGGTCTACACACTTAAGGTTCGATGACGCTAGGGTTGTATGAATATGAGTATGCAGCAAACCGAATGTTGTTTGGAGTCCCGGATGTGATCCCGGACGTCACGAGGAGTTCCGGAATGGTCCGGAGGTAAAGAATTATATATAGAAAGTGTTGTTTTGGCCATCGGGAAAGTTTCGGGGTCACCCGGTATTGTACCGGGACCACCGGGTGGGGCCACCTATCCCGGAGGGCCCCGTGGGCTGAAGAGGGTGGGGAACCAGCCCCTAGTGGGCTGGTGTGCCCCCCCTTGGGCCCCTCCTGCGCCTAGGGTTGGAAACCCTAGGTGTGTGGGGGGGGCGCCCCACTTGCCTTGGGGGGCACTCCACCCCCTGGCCGCCGCCCCCTTGGGAGATTGGATCTCCCAGGGCTGGCGCCCCCCCTGGGGGCCTATATAAAGGAGGGCAGGGGGAGGGCAGCCGCACCCTGTGTCTTGGAGCCTCCCTCCCCCTGCTACACCTCGTCCTCCTCCCGCAGCAGCTTGGCGAAGCCCTGCCGGAGTTCTGCTGCATCCACCACCACGCCATTGTGCAGCTGGATCATCATCAACCTCTCCTTCCCCCTTGTTGGATCAAGAAGGAGGAGACGTCATCCGCTCCGTACGTGTGTTGAACGCGGAGGTGCTGTCCGTTCGGCACTTGGTCATCGGTGGTTTGGATCATTGTAACGCCCCAGATGTAACTTTCCCTATTTGTACTCCAACTCTTGCCGTTTCCGGTGTCAATTTATATTTATTTCTCGGGTTCGGGTCTTTGTCTCCATGTGTTGTTTTTGTTTTCATGCATCTCATACCATGTCATCATGTGCATTGCATTTGCATACGTGTTCATCTCATGCATTCGAGCATTTTCCCCGTTGTCCGTTTTGCATTCCGGCGCTTCGTTCTCCTCCGGTGGTCATTTCTAGCTTTCTTTCGTGTTTGGGAATTAAACATTTCCGGATTGGACCGAGACTTGCCAAGCGGCCTTGGTTTAATATCGGTAGACCACCTGTCAAGTTTCATACCTTTTGGACTTTGTTTGATACTCCAACGGTTAACCGAGGGACCGAAAAGGCCTCGTGTGTGTTGCAGCCCAACACCCCCCAAATTTATTCCAAAACCCACCAAACTCTGCTCCATGTCCTAGATCGTTCGATCACGATCGCGTGGGCGAAAACCGCACCTCATTTGGACTCTCCTAGCTCCACTTATGCCTATATATACACACCCCCCCCTTTCGGATCTCAGATTCCTCCCCGTCCTCCTCCGAAAAAAAAAGGAGATCCAACTCCTCCCGCCGCCGCCGGACACAACCGCCGCCGACGGACATGTCCGGCCTCCCCGTCCGCCGCCACGTGTCGGCCTCCTAGTGGCCGCCGCCCGGTCCCCAGTTCGCCGCCGCC
>NC_041391.1:555717674-555722019 GCF_002162155.2 Triticum dicoccoides | reverse complement strand
TTCTCCCCGGCCGGCCGCCGCCGCGGGCGCCGCCGCCGCCCCAGCCGGAGGTCGCCGCCGCCGCGGGCACCTCGCCGCCCGCCGCTCGGCCGCTCCCCGCCGCCGTCCGCCGCCCGGGCGCCGTCGCCGCCGGCCACCGCCTCCTCCTCACGTCGCCGGCCACCGCCTCCTCCCTCGCCGCCGGCCACCACGGGCCTCAAAGCCGGCGAGGCCCCGGCGATCCTCGGGCTCTCTGAGAGCCTCGCCCGATCCAGATCCGGTCGCGTGAACAGTAAACCCTAACCCCCGATTTTTTTTCTAAGTCCCGAAAATTTTGATCCAAGTTGCTCTGTTCGAGGTCCCGTAACTTTGCAACCGTAGCTCCATTTTAGGCATACGATATATCAAAATTTTGGCCTCGACATGTACATCATTTCATTCCATTGCATCATTTGTATTTGAGGTCGTCTTGTTGCCCAAAATTCTGTTAGAAGAAGGCTTCGTGAGTAGATTGCAGATCCGTTAGTTCATCTTGCACTTTTGTTATTTTTGCTATGTTTAATTCGTGCATGATATGCCTGTGCCCCTTTGGGTTGAATTGTTAAGCATTTTGTCTTCTTTCCAGAGGTGCCACCCATGCATTTTTAGGATGTGTGTGTTGTCTTGTGCAAGCTTGCGAAGGGAGGTACCTGAGATTGCTGATTTCAGGGACTTTGTGATTTTCCGAATTTGTGATGCCATCTCTCAAATTCCTATCGTTTGCGAATATCAAGACGTCTTTCCAGAAGAGCTCCCAGGAATGCCTCCGCACCGGCCAGTTGAATTCGTTATTGAACTTGAGCCTGGCACGGAACCTGTGTGCAAACGTCCTTACAAGCTCGGACCTGAAGAGTTGAAGGAGTTGAAGAAACAACTCGATGAGCAAGAAAGATTGGGTCTCATTCGGCCTAGTACTTCTCCGTGGGGTTGTGGTGTTCTTTTTGTGAAGAAGAAGGATGGATCGAGTCGACTTTGTGTTGATTACCGTCCAGTAAACAAGAAGACCATCAAGAACAAATACCCACTTCCCAACATCAATGAGCTGTTCGAACAACTCAAGGGTGCTCAAGTATTCTCCAAGCTCGATCTCCGTATGGGTTATCATCAGATTCGTATTCGTGAGCAAGATATTCCCAAGACGGCGTTCAGAACAAGCTTTGGTTCATATGAATACACCGTCATGTCTTTTGGCCTCGCCAACGCTCCTCCGACGTTCTCTCGCATGATGAACTTCATCTTCAGCCCCTACACCAATGACTTTGTTTTGGTCTATCTCGACGACATTCTGGTTTTCTTGAAGAACAGGGAAGATCATGCCAAGCACTTGCGTTTGGTTTTTGACAAGCTCAGGGAACATCAGTTCTACGCCAAGTTCTCCAAGTGTGAATTTTGGCTCGATGAGGTTCTTTATCTTGGTCATATCATCTCTGCCAAGGGCATTTCCGTGAATCCTGAGAAGGTGTCTGCAATTGTGAATTGGGAACCTCCTCAGAACGTAAAGCAACTCCGCAGTTTCCTCGGTCTCGCAAGCTATTGCAGAAGATTCGTTGAAAACTTTTCTAAGATCACCAAGCCTCTCTCAAATCTTCTTCAGAAACACGTCAAGTACGTTTGGTCTCCGGAGTGTGATATTGCTTTCAACACTTTGAAAGAGAAATTGATCACTGCTCCAGTTCTGACTCCGCCTGATGAAACCAAGCCGTACGAGGTCTTTTGTGATGCCTCTCTCCAAGGTCTCGGTGCTGTACTGATGCAAGAGAAGAAAGTTGTCGCTTATACCTCTCGCCAGTTGAAGCCTAATGAGAAGAACTACCCCACTCATGATCTCGAGTTGGCGGCAGTTGTGCACGCTTTGTTGACTTGGAGACATCTTCTATTGTGAAGGAAAGTGGATATTTTCACTGATCACAAGAGTCTCAAGTACATCTTCACTCAGCCTAATCTCAACCTCAGGCAGACTCGATGGGTCGAAATGATTCAAGAGTACAATCCGAGTATCAAGTATACTCCAGGCAAGGCCAATGTGATTGCTGACGCTTTGAGCAGAAAAGCATATAGCAACAGTCTGATTCTCAAGCCTTATCAACCCGAGCTTTGTGAAGCTTTCCGCAAGCTGAATCTGCAAGTTGTTCCTCAAGGTTTCCTCGCCAACCTTCAAGTTTCTCCTACCTTGGAAGACCAGATTCGCCAAGCCCAGCTTCTTGATGATATGGTGAAGAAGGTGAAGATTGGTATTGCAAAGAGTCAGTCCAAGTACAAGTGTTACCGACTTGATGACAAGGACACTCTCTTCTTCGAGGATCGAATTGTTGTGCCCAAAGGTGAACTTCGTAAAATGATCATGAACGAGGCTCACAATTCTCTCCTCTCCATCCACCCTGGGAGTACGAAGATGTATCAGGACCTCAAGCAAGCTTATTGGTGGACTCGAATGAAGCGCGAGATCGCTCAATTCGTGAATGAATGTGATGTCTGCAGAAGAGTGAAGGCAGAACACCAAAGGCCAGGTGGTCTCCTCCAACCTCTTGCCATTCCAGAATGGAAGTTTGACCACATTGAAATGGACTTCGTGACTGGGTTTCCAAAGTCCAAGCGTGGCAATGATGCTATATTTGTTGTCATCGACAAGCTCACCAAAGTGGCTCATTTTCTGCCTATCAAAGAGTCGATCACTGCAGCTCAATTGGCGGAACTCTATACCTCTCGCATTGTCTCTCTGCACGGTATTCCTCAAGTGATATCTTCAGACCGTGGCAGCATCTTTACCTCCAAGTTTTGGGATTCTTTTCAGAAGGCCATGGGCACCAACATCCGCTTCAGCACAGCTTTCCATCCTCAAACAAGTGGTCAAGTCGAGCGTCTCAACCAAATTCTTGAAGATATGCTCAGGGCTTGTGTGATCTCCTTCGGCATGAAGTGGGAGGACTGTCTTCCTTATGCTGAATTCTCATACAACAACAGCTTTCAAGCAAGTTCGGGCAAGGCCCCATTTGAAATTCTGTATGGCAGGAAGTGTCGTACCCCTCTCAACTGGTCTGAAACTGGTGAACGTCAGCTGCTGGGTAATGACTTAATCACAGAAGCAGAAGAAATGTGCAAAGTCATTCATGATAACCTCAAAGCAGCCCAATCCCGCCAGAAGTGCTACTATGATAGTAAGCACCGTGAATTGGCTTTCGAGATCGGAGATCATGTTTACCTCCGCGTCTCTCCCATGAAAGGTACTCGTCGCTTCGGTATCAAAGGGAAGCTTGCCCCTAGATAGGTGGGACCTTTCAAGATTGTCAGCAAGAGAGGCGACCTCGCCTATCAACTCGAGCTTCCTTCAAACTTTGCAAATGTTCATGATGTGTTCCATGTCTCTCAGCTTCGAAAGTGCTTCAAGACTCCTGACCGCACCGTCAACTTCGAGGACATTGAGCTCCAAGAAGATCTCTCTTATCGTGAGCACCCAGTTGCTATTCTTGAAGAGACTGAACGCAAGACTCGCAACAAGTCAATCAAATTTCTCAAAGTTAAGTGGTCACACCATTCCGACCGTGAAGCTACCTGGGAACGCGAGGATCACCTCCGTTCTGAGTACCCAGAGTTCTTTCAGTCCTAGATCTCGGGACGAGATCTTTTCGTAGTGGTGGAGTGTTGTAACGCCCCAGATGTAACTTTCCCTATTTGTACTCCAACTCTTGCCGTTTCCGGTGTCAAGTTATATTTATTTCTCGGGTTCGGGTCTTTGTCTCCGTGTGTTGTTTTCGTTTTCATGCATCTCATACCATGTCATCATGTGCATTGCATTTGCATACGTGTTCATCTCATGCATTCGAGCATTTTCCCCGTTGTCCGTTTTGCATTCCGGCGCTTCGTTCTCCTCCGGTGGTCATTTCTAGCTTTCTTTCGTGTTTTGCAATTAAACATTTCCGGATTGGACCGAGACTTGCCAAGCGGCCTTGGTTTACTACCGGTAGACCACCTGTCAAGTTTCGTACCTTTTGGACTTCGTTTGATACTCCAACGGTTAACCGAGGGACCGAAAAGGCCTCGTGTGTGTTGCAGCCCAACACCCCCCAAATTTGTTCCAAAACCCACCAAACTCTGCTCCATGTCCTAGATCGTTCGATCACGATCGCATGGGCGAAAACCGCACCTCATTCGGACTCTCCTAGCTCCACTTATGCCTATATATACACCCCCCCTTTCGGATCTCAGATTCCTCCCCGTCCTCCTCCGAAAAAAAAGGAGATCCAACTCCTCCCGCCGCCGCCAGACACAACCGCCGCCGACGGACATGTCCGGCCTCCCCATCCACCGCCACGTGTCGGCCTCCTAGTGG